>NC_086128.1:63598478-63798478 GCF_963921235.1 Mobula hypostoma | reverse complement strand
AGGAAGAGGTACAGTCGACGTTTCGGGCCGAGAGCCTTCGTCAGGACTACCACTTCAAAAGTTGGTGGGAGGAGAAGATGGTGAAGATGCTCTCCAGTGAAATAATATCGTATCTGCTCGATAGGGGCTGTGGACAATTCTCATTTGGTGGAGACAGACGTGAAAGCACAAAGGAACATCTGGGTGCAGAGGAGATTCACCAGGATGCTGCCTGGATTAGAGAGGGTGCAGAGGAGATTCACCAGGACGCTGCCTGGATTAGAGAGGGTGCAGAGGAGATTCACCAGGACGCTGCCTGGATTAGAGAGGGTGCAGAGGAGATTCACCAGGATGCTGCCTGGATTAGAGAGGGTGCAGAGGAGATTCACCGGGATGCAGCCTGGATTAGAGAGGGTGCAGAGGAGATTCACCAGGATGCTGCCTGGATTAGAGAGGGTGCAGAGGAGATTCACCAGGATGCTGCCTGGATTAGAGAGGGTGCAGAGGAGATTCACCAGGATGCTGTCTGGATTAGAGAGGGTGCAGAGGAGATTCACCGGGATGCTGCCTGGATTAGAGAGGGTGCAGAGGAGATTCACCGGGATGCTGCCTGGATTAGAGAGGGTGCAGAGGAGATTCACCAGGACACTGCCTGGATTAGAGAGGGTGCAGAGGAGATTCACCGGGATGCTGCCTGGATTAGAGAGGGTGCAGAGGAGATTCACCGGGACACTGCCTGGATTAGAGAGGGTGCAGAGGAGATTCACCAGGGTGCTGCCTGGATTAGAGAGGGTGCAGAGGAGATTCACCGGGATGCTGCCTGGATTAGAGAGGGTGTAGAGGAGATTCACCAGGATGCTGCCTGGATTAGAGAGGGTGCAGAGGAGATTGACCGGGATGCTGCCTGGATTAGAGAGGGTGCAGAGGAGATTCACCGGGATGCTGCCTGGATTAGAGAGGGTGCAGAGGAGATTCACCAGGATGCTGCCTGGATTAGAGAGGGTGCAGAGGAGATTCACCAGGGTGCTGCCTGGATTAGCGAGGGTGCAGAGGAGATTCACCAGGATGCTGCCGGATTAGAGAGGGTGCAGAGGAGATTCACCAGGATGCTTCCTGGATTAGAGAGGGTGCAGAGGAGATTCGCCAGGATGCTGCCTGGATTAGAGAGGGTGCAGAGGAGATTCACCAGGATGCTGCCTGGATTAGAGAGGGTGCGGAGGAGATTCACCAGGATGCTGTCTGGATTAGAGAGGGTGCAGAGGAGATTCACCAGGACGCTGCCTGGATTAGAGAGGGTGTTTTCTGAGGAGAGGTTGAGCGAGCTCGGGCTTTTCTCTTTTGAACGAAGGAGGAAGAGAGGTGACTTGATAAAGGCATACAAGATGATAAGAGGTGACGGCCAGAGACTTTTTCCCGAGGGAGGGTGGAAATGGCGAACATGAGGGGGATGATTTCTCGGTGATTGGAGGAACGTATAGGGGGGACGTCAGAGGTGGGTTTTTCACACAGAGAGTGGTGGGTGTGTGTGAAACACTCCCGTCGGGGTGGTGGTGGAGGCAGATACATTACAGACATTTCAGATACTCTTGGCGAGGCACAGGGATGATAGACAAATGGAGGGTTATATCGGAGGGAAGGGTTAGATTGGTAATGGAGTAGGGAAAGGTTCGGCAGAATACTGTGGGCCGAATGGCCTGCACTGTTTGATATTCTCTGTCCACGCAGCTCCTTTGAACATCCCTGCCCTCACCTGCAACCCTGGCTGGAAGGGTTGCCTACGCTACTCAGGAGGGTTTAAACTCGAGGGGTGAGGTGGGACTTTGCGAACTCGGGAATCAGGACATGAAAGTTCAAAGTTTTCTTTTCCCTTTCCAATATTTTTATTGATTTCTATACAGAAGAATACAGAGTCCAAGAGAATACATACTATAAGACAAAAGAAAAAAATATAATACAAGATACAGTATATTGAATCACATTAACGAACTCCTTACTCTACATTCGTGAACAAGTTGGGTCTTTATTCTTTGGAACGTAGAAGGTTGAGGGGGGACTTGATAGAGGTGTTTAAAATTATGAGGGGGACTGATAGAGTTGACGTGGATAGGCTTTTTCCATTGAGAGTGGGGGAGATTCAAACAAGAGGACATGAGTTGAGAGTTAAAGGGCAAAAGTTTAGGGGTAACATGAGGGGGAACTTCTTTACTCAGAGAGTGGTGGCTGTGTGGAACGAGAAGTGGTTGGGGCAGGTTCGATGTTGTCGTTTAAAGTTAAATTGGATAGATATATGGACAGGAGAGGAATGGAGGGTTATGGGCTGAGTGCAGGTCGGTGGGACTGGGTGAGAGTTAGAGTTCGACACGGACTAGAAGGGCCGAGATGGCCTGTTTCCGTGCTGTGATTGTTATATGGTTATATAGATTAGATTAATTTGTGTATTAGAATATAAACAATTTTATTAAAAAAGGATCCATACCCACTACCAAAGTCGAAGCTGTTTGGGGAAAATAAATGAAAAAAAACTTATCAGATAATAAAATATACTATTAACCACCTTCTGCACTTCAACGAGAAGTCAAAGATCATGAAAGTCATTTAAAAACGGCCCCCACAAATCTTGAAGAGTCTTGGTTAGATTCAGAAACTGAACAACGAATCTGCTCTAAATTTCGGCATGCTGTAACCATCCCGTAACCACTGAGCACGATCAGGCGGATCAAAATCCTTTCACTTAAACAAAAACGCCCTCCCAGTCATAAGAGAGATCAAAAGCAGAATGTGCAGATCAGATGTCTTCAAGATGATACCTTTCCCTCCAACAACACCAAATAGGGCAGTCGAAGGAGCAGGCTTAAAATTTACTTTAAAGAGTGCAGAAAAAGTTTGGAATACTTCCTTCCAATGTTTCCCAAGACTTGGGCACGTCCAAAACGGATGAATAAATGAAGCTTCTGCATTGTTACACCTATCACAGTCGGGAGATATATAGAACATAAAACAGTACAGCACAGTACAGGCCCTTCGGCCCACAATGTTGTTCCGACCATGTCTCCCATATAACCCCCCACCTTAGATTCCTCCACATACCTGTCTAGTAGTCTCTTAAACTTCACTAGTGTATCTGCCTCCACCACTGACTCAGGCAGTGCATTCCACGCACCAACCACTCTCTGAGTAAAAAACCTTCCTCTAATACCCCCCTTCAACTTCCCACCCCTTACCTTAAAGCCATGTCCTCTTGTATTGAGCAGTGGTGCCCTGGGGAAGAGGCGCTGGCTATCCACTCCATCTATTCCTCTTATTATCTTGTACACCTCTATCATGTCTCCTCTCATCCTCCTTCTCTCCAAAGAGTAAAGCCCTAGCTCCCTTAATCTCTGATCATAATGCATACTCTCTAAACCAGGCAGCATCCTGGTAAATCTCCTCTGTACCCTTTCCAACGCTTCCACATCCTTCCTATAGTGAGGTGACCAGAACTGGACACAGTACTCCAAGTGTGGCCTCACCAGAGTTTTATAGAGCTGCATCATTACATCGCGACTCTTAAACTCTATCCCTCGACTTATGAAAGCTAACATCCCATAAGCTTTCTTAACTACCCTATCCACCTGTGAGGCAACTTTCAGGGATCTGTGGACATGTACCCCGAGATCCCTCTGCTCCTCCACACTACCAAGTATCCTGCCATTTACTTTGTACTCTGCCTTGGAGTTTGTCCTTCCAAAGTGTACCACCTCACACTTCTCCGGGTTGAACTCCATCTGCCACTTCTCAGCCCACTATAAAAATGAGATAGCTTATCCTTGGTCATACAAACTCTATGAACCACTTTAAATTGTAGGAGGGAATGATGAGCGCACAGCGTTGAAATTAACCAATTTAAAAATCTCATTCCAAGTTCCTTCAGAAATTGAGGTCTGTAAATCTTGTTCCCAAAGGTTTTTATCTTTGTCTAAAGAGACTGAAGTTTGAAAGTTCATCTTTTGTCAAAGTTTTATACAGCCTTGAGATTGGTCTCAAAAAAACCCAATAAAATCCATCATAAGATGACAGAAGACCAAATCGCACACACAACAGATGTAAGATGGAGGGTGGTGAAGAAAGCTTTTGGTATGCTGGCCTTTATAAATCAGAGCATTGAGTATAGGAGTTGGGATGTAATGTTGAAATTGTACAAGGCATTGGTGAGGCCAAATTTGGAGTATTGTGTACAGTTCTGGTCACTGAATTATAGGAAAGATGTCAATAAAATTGAGAGAGTACAGAGGAGATTTACAAAAATGTTACCTGGGTTTCATCTCCTGAGTTACAGAAAAAGGTTGAACAAGTTGGGTCTTTATTCTTTGGAGCGTAGAAGGTTGAGGGGGGACTTGATTGAGGTATTTAAAATTATGAGGGGGATAGATAGAGTTGACATGGATAGGCTTTTTCCATTGAGAGTGGGGGAGATTCAAACAAGAGGACATGAGTTGAGAGTTAAGGGGCAAAAGTTTAGGGGTAACACGAGGGGGAACTTCTTTACTCAGAGAGTGGTGGCTGTGTGGAACGAGAAGTGGTTGGGGCAGGTTCGATGTTGTTGTTTAAAGTTAAATTGGATAGATATGTGGACAGGAAAGGAATGGAGGGTTATGGGCTGAGTGCAGGTCGGTGGGACTAGGTGAGAGTAAGAGTTCGGCACGGACTAGAAGGGCCGAGATGGCCTGTTTCCGTGCTGTGATTGTTATATGGTTATATAAGATAAGGAACACCTATAGGTAAAGTTTACAAAAGTGCTCAACACGGAGGCCGGTTCATCACTCCGGTCTGGCCAAAATCGTCCGAACTTCCGGCCGCCCCTCGCTCTCGGGCCCCGCGTGCGACCCTTTCCGAGTCGGCCCGGCGCCCAAGTCGATCGACCTTCGAGCATGAGGAGAGTCGTCAGGGGCCACTTCAGTCCGTCTGCTCCACGTTGGACCCAGCACCTCGACCGCAGCCCTCAACACCTATCCGGGCTTCTCTTGAGTTAGGCTGTTAGGAGCAGAAGTAGGCTGTTCGGCCCATCGAGTCCGCCCTGCCATTCAATCGTGGGCTGATCCAATTCTTCCAGTCATCCCCACTCCCCTGCCTTCACCCCATACCCTTTGATGCCCTGGCTAATCAAGAACCTATCTATCTCTGCCTTAAATGCACCCAAAGACTCCACAGCCACTCGTGGCAACAAATTCCATAGATTTACCACCCTCTGACTAAAGTAATTTCTCCCCATCTCAGTTCTAAAAGGACGTCCTTCAATCCTGATCTCATGCCCTCTTGTCCTAGACTCCCCTACCACGGGAAATAACTTTGCCATATCTATCCTGTTCAGGCCTTTTAACATTCGAATGTTTCTATGAGATCCCCCCTCATTCTCCTGAACTCCAGGGAATACAGCCCAAGAGCTGCCAGACGTTCCTTGTACGGTAACCCTCTCATTCCTGGCATCGTTCTCATGAACCTTCTCCGAACCCTCCCCAATGTCAGTGCATCCTCTCTGAAATAAGGTGCCCAAAACTGCCCACAGTACTCCAAGTGTGGACTCACTAGTGCCTTGTAGAGCCTCGACATCACATCCCTGCTCTTATATTCTATACCTCTAGAAATGAATGCCAACGTTGCGTTCGCCTCCTTCACCACCGACTCATACTGGAGGGTATCCTGCACAACCTGATCCTAAAGGAGGAAGGATATACTGGCTTTGGAGTTGGTGCAGAGGGCGGTTTACCAGGTTGATTCCAGAGATGTGGGGGTCACACTATGAGAGGGGAGATCGAGTTGCCTGGGACTGTACTCTCTGGAATTCAGAAGAATGAGAAGAGATCTTACAGAAACATTTAAAATTATGAAAGGGATAGATAAGCTATTTGTTTCCACTGGGAGGTGTGTCACATACCCCGTGACGGGTTAAAGAACCAGCAGAAATGGAAAACACCTTTCGAGTCTGGTATTGCTATTAACTAATGGTAATTATTAGAATAAAATTCAGATATATCAAACAGGTTAGCATTAATTATATAAGGGTGGAATTATAAAAACCAAGATTCTTCGAGCCTAGCGGTAAATGGATGCAGTCTTACGATGATGAGTAAAGTTCAGTTCAGTCCGTGGTATTGAGTTGAGTAGTGATGGAGAGGGAGAGGGGTTGTGGTTGTCCGAGTTAGCAGATGTCGTCGATTCTTCCCGTTGTCCTCCGAAACTTCCAAGTTGGCCAAACTCGACCAACTTAAGAGCACCGTCTCCGAGTGACAGTCTAACCAACCCGGGCGAGGGTTAGACACACTGGCAGACTCCACAGGGTCGCTCTTTCACGCACAAACAATCACAGATCGGTACCTGGTAATCGATCCTCAGTCCCACACTCGTGGGCACCTGGATAGGATGGCGGTAACTTGGCCACACCCTTGTGCGTCCGCGTGTCCCCCCGAAACGAGCAATCATGCTGGTCTAAATACTGTCGCGATGAGCACCAGCTGTCCATCAAGTAGCTCCCCCCCTCTCTCTCTCTCTGCAGGAACTCGGAAGCTGGCAGTGTCCTTGCGGAAAATCCCAGACAAACTGTGAGCCGTCTTCGCCCCTCTCTCTCTCTCTCTCTCTCAGTAACAAGTTGTTTGTTTCCTCTCTCTTTTTAAAAGCCTAGTCCATAATGAATAACTCAGGATATCGTCAGGTGAGACTAGAACTAGGGGACACAGCCTCAAGATTCGGGGGAGTAGATTTGGGACGGAGATAAGCAGGAACTGCTTTTCCCAGAGAGTGGCGAATCTGTGGAATTCTCTGCCCCATGACGCAGTGGAGGCTCCCTCAGTAAATATTTTTAAGGCAAGTTTGGACAGATTTTTGCATAGCTGGGGAATGAAGGGTTATGGGAAAAAGGCAGCTGATTTTACGGACAGATCAGCCATGATCTTACTGAATTTCGGAACAGGCCGGACGGGACAGATGGCCGACTCCTGCTCCTGTTTCTACCGGTCTTGTGAGCGTGTTCTCATTTGTGGCAGCATTTCTCTTTACCTACGGTTGTGTGTGGGTCATACGTACTGTGCGGGGCACCCTGGGGCATCACGCGCCTCGTTCCTTTTGACGATGGACTCGTGCGCGGTTCGAACGACCAGGAATTCAAGCTCGAGCTCGTCAGCTCCCCACCTGACCCACGCGGACCGTCGCGCGCGTCGATGTTCTCTGCCCGTAGTTGGACCAGCTCCAAATGAAACGGCTCCCTTCCCTGGTGCCTCTCCTCCTTCCCTTTCTCCCATGGCCCACTCTCCTCTCCCATCAGATTCCTTCTCCTCCGGCCCGTGACCTTTCCCACCCTCTTGGCCTCACCTACCCGCTTCCAGCTAGCCTCCTTCACCTCCCCCCTACCAACCTCCCCCCATCCTTTCCAGTCCTGCTGAAAGGTTTGGGCCTGAAACGTCGGCTGTTCTCTTTTCCACAGACGCTGCCTGGCCCGCTGAGTTCCTCCAGCATTTTGTGCGCGTGTTTCTCTGGATTTCCAGCCTCTGCAGAATCTCCAGCGGACAGTGAGCTCAGCTGAGAAGATCACCGGGGTCTCTCTTCCCGCCATTGCAGACATTTACACCACACCCTGCACCCGCAAAGCAAACAGCATTATGAAGGACCCCAGGCACCCCTCATACAAACTCTTCTCCCTCCTGCCGTCTGGCAAAAGGTACCGAAACATTCGGGATCTCACGACCAGCCTGTGCAACAGTTTCTTCCCCCAAGCCATCAGACTCCTCAATACCCAGAGTCTAGACTAACATCGACACCATTTATTATTATATTGAAATTGTCCTCTACTGTGCCGATGGTCTTGTTTATTAATGATTGTACTGCCCTGCGCTGTTCTGTGCACTTTACGTAGTCCTGTGTAGTTCTTGTGTTGTCTCACATACTCCAGAGGGAGGAGAAGATGGCGGCCGTTCCAAATTGATATCGTATCTGTGAAGTCGGGGGCCGTGCACAATCCTGATTTGATGGAGACGGACGTGAGAGTACAGAGGAACATCTGGAGAAACTTCTGAAATGCCCGGTTCACTGCCGCTGCTACTGTGCGGTCCGGAATCTGCGGAGGGGAAGGCCCCGAGTCCTCGGCTTTGCCTGTTGCCGGGGCCGGGGTCGAAGAGCTCGGCAGAGATGGTGCTGAGATCGGTGTCGGAGGGCTAGTCGGAGGCTCGAAGTTTCTGGACGGACTCGGAGTGGGACGCTGCATCGGCAAGTTGGCGGCGCTGGAGGTTCACCGTCTGCGTGAGATGATGGGACTTTCGAGAGACTTTTACCGTGCCCATGGTCTGTTCTTCATCAAATTACGGTATTGCTTTGCACTGTTGTAAGTATATGCTTTTTGTCAGTTTTTCAGTCTTGGTCTGTCTCGTGTTTCTGTGATACCATTCTGGAAAAACATTTTATCATTTCTTAACGCATGCATTACTAAATGACAATAAAAGAGGACTGCGTGTCCTCATAATCTAATCTAATCTAGTGTAGTTTTGTGTTGTTTCATGTAGAACCACGGTCCTGGAGGAACGTTGTTTCGTTTTCACTGTGTATTGTACCAGCAGTTACAGTCGAAATGCAATAAAACCTGACTCGGCTTGACTCTCTTGCCTCGATATTTATTGTTTGTTTATTATTATTATTATTATTTGTTTTTTTTTTGTATTTTCACAGTTTGTGCTGTCGTCGGAGAGAGTCCAGAGGGGGTTCACGAGGATGATTCCGGGAGGGAAGGGGTTAACATATGAGGAACGTTTGGCTCGATGGAAGAAGCCAGAGAGTGGTGGTAGAGAATTGCTTCTCTGAGTGGAGGCCTGTGACTAGTGGTGTGCCACAGGGATCAGTGCTGGGTCCATTGTTATTTGTCATCTATATCAATGATCTGGATGATAATGTGGTAAATTGGATCAGCAAGTTTGCTGATGATACAAAGATTGGAGGTGTAGTAGACAGTGAGGAAGGTTTTCAGAGCCTGCAGAGGGACTTGGACCAGCTGGAAAAATGGGCTGAAAAATGGCAGGTGGAGTTTAATACAGACAAGTGTGAAGTATTGCACGTTGGAAGGACAAACCAAGGTAGAACATACAGGGTTAATGGTAAGGCACTGAGGAGTGCAGTGGAACAGAGGGATCTGGGAATACAGATACAAAATTCCCTAAAAGTGTCGTCACAGGTAGATAGGGTCGTAAAGAGAGCTTTTGGTACATTGGCCTTTATTAATCAAAGTATTGAGTATAAGAGCTGGGATGTTATGATGAGGTTGTATAAGGCATTGGTGAGGCCGAATCTGGAGTATTGTGTTCAGTTTTGGTCACCAAATTACAGGAAGGATATTAATAAGGTTGAAAGAGTGCAGGGAAGGTTTACAAGGCTGTTGCCGGGACTTGAGAATCTCAGTTACAGAGAAAGGTTGAATAGGTTAGGACTTTATTCCCTGGAGCGTAGAAGAATGAGGGGAGATTTGATAGAGGTATATAAAATTATGATGGGTATAGATAGAGTGAATGCAAGCAGGCTTTTTCCACTGAGGCAAGGGGAGAAAAAAACCAGAGGACATGGGTTAAGGGTGAGGGGGGAAAAGTTTAAGGGGAACATTAGTGGGGTGCTTCATCACACAGAGAATGGTGGGAGTATGGAATGAGCTGCCAGACGAGGTGGTAAATGCGGGTTCTTTTTTAACATTTAAGAATAAATTGAACAGATACATGGATGGGAGGTGTATGGAGGGATATGGTCTGTGTGCAGGTCGGTGGACTAGGCAGAAAATGGTTCGGCACAGCCAAGAAGGGCCAAAAGGCATGTTTCTGTGCTGTAGTTTTCTATAGTTTCTATGGAAATGGGTAGCATTCTGAGCAGCGGCCAATCAGCGAGCGGGAGCACGAGAAGACGCCGTCCGGGGCAGTCTGGCGTTGGAACGGCGGCCAACCAGCGAGCGGGACTGACTGACCGGCAAGAACAAATAAAGGTAATTGAAGGTAATAAAGGCCGCACACAGCCCCTCCGGTGAATGATATCTGTAATCTGTCTGGTAGGGTGCCGGGCACAATCCTGACTTGATGGAGACGGACGTGAGAGCACAGAGGAACATCTGGAGAAACTTCTGAAATGCCTGTTTCGCTGCCGCTGTTACTGTGCGATCCAGAATCTCCAGAGCAGAAGGCCCCGAAATCCTTGACTTTGTTTGTTTCAGCGGCCGGGGCGAGGTCGAAGGCGCTCGGCAGAGGATAGTGCTCGGGAGGCTGTATCGGAGGGGCTGGTCGGAGGCTCGGAGTTTTCGGACGGACAAACTCAGTATCGGCTGTGGTCGGCTGCTTCCAAGGCATCGGCAAGTTGATGGTGCTTGGAGGTTTATGGCAGGGAGTTTCTCTCTTTTGCCACCTGCTATCGGGGACTCGAGAGTCGATCGGGACTTTGAGACTTTTTTTTTACAGTGCCCATGGTCTGCTCTTCATCAAATTATGGTATTGCTTTGCACTGCTGTAACTATATGTTATAATTATGTGGTTCTGTCAGTGTTAGTCTTTGGTTCATCCTGTTTTTCTGTGATATCACTCTGGAGGAACATTGTATCATTTCTTAATGCATGTATGCATTTCTAAATGACAATAAACGTGGACTGAGTGTCCTCATAATCTAATACAGGGGCAAGCGGAGCGGTCTTTGCTGGAGCGGGCAGCGTTAGAGTGGGGATTTGGGGCTTTAGGTCTCCGAGGCTTCAGCGAGGAGAGGCTTGAGTGAGGGCAGGCACAAAATAGCTGGTAGGTTTGTTTTCAGTTAATTTATTTGAAACCCCGCTGGTTTCCTCGGCTGCGTAAGTTTAGGGAAGACGCACTCTAGTCCCGCCAAACCCCCGAGATCGATACAGCTCTCCCACCCAAACCCTAGTTCGTCTGGACGCTGTGTGATTTGCTACCTCGTTACAACTCGGCGGCAAGGAATAACAGACAGCACACTGCCGACGATTAAAGGAATTATGTTTATGAATCTTAAATAAAGGGTTAGGAAAGAAAAGAAAAACAAACATAATTAAACAGTCCAATGTGCACAAGTTGGAGCTCAGCTCTTCCAAAAGCCACACGTATTCACCGACCCTTAGTCAACCCTGGCATTTGGCTCCATCGAATCACGGTCCCCCACCGGGTCGAGTGCTTTGACCAGTCCCCTCCGGCGTCCCCTCCCTCCCTCTCCCGCCGAGCAAGAAATAAGTCAAGACTAACCTTAGTTTTCACTCACCAACGCTCCCCATCCACCCCCCGCCAGTGTTCTCTCGAACCCTCTCCCAGTTCCACCATCCTGATTGGACGACACACAGTCCTAAGCACCCCTTGTCTTCAATGATAACCCAAACAGGCTGGAAGCAGGAACAGACTGTGCTGACAGAACTGCTTACACGAAATGCCTGCAGCATACCAGTAAAGATGTGAGCCAGAGGGCGCTGGAGAAGGATGGTACGTTGCCTCCCGGGTGCCAGGGACCTCTGGGGTGGTGACCTCAGGATTGCTACCCCTGGCACGTGCTAGCGAGGCCAGAAATGGGAAGATTGTGCAGTTTAACACGCGGCTAAGGAGTTGGTGGAGGAGGGAGGGCATCAGATTTTTGGAACATTCTCTCTTCCAGGGGAGGTGGGACCGATGGCAAATGCAATGCTGGCATTCACTTCCAGAGGTATGGAATATAAGAGCAGGGATGTAATGTTGAGGCTGTATAAGGCACTCATGAGAGCACACTTGGAGCATTGAGTTCAGTTTTGGGCTCCTTACTATAGAAAGGATATACTGACATTGGAGAGGGTTCAGAGAAGATTCACGAGAACGATTCCAGGAATGAAAGGGTTACCGTATGAGGAATGTCTGGCAGCTCTTGGGCTGTATTCCCTGGGGTTCAGGAGAATGAGGGGGGATCTCGTAGAAATGTTCCGAGTGTTAAAAGGCCTGAACAGGTTAGATATGGCAAAGTTATTTCCCGTGGTGGGGGAGTCTAGGACAAGGGGGCACGACTTCAGGATTGAAGGACGTCCTTTTAGAACTGAGATGTGGCAAAATTACTTTAGTCAGAGGGTGGTAAATCTGTGGAATTTGTTGCCACGAGTGGCTGTGGAGGCCAAGTCATTGGGTGCATTTAAGGCAGAGATAGATAGGTTCTTGATTAGCCAGGGCATCAAAGGGTATGGGGTGAAAGCAGGGGAGTGGGGATGACTGGAGGAATTGGATCAGCCCGTGAGTCGATGGGTCAAATGGCCTACTTCTGCTCCGATATCTAATGGTCTGAACAGAAGGGATCTGGAATGGAGGGGTCTGATGTCCCAGGTTTCTGGTGATGCATGGTGGTGTTTAAACTCGAGTGCCGGGACAGTTAGTGGAGAGGTGTGGGGGCAGACAAGAACTCAGACGAAGGCAGGAACCAAAAGGCGGAGCACGGTGCGACCAGTGTCCTGAGCTGTGTGTAATTCCACTGCAAGAAGCATCGTAGGTAAGGCAGACGAGCCCGGGGCGTGGTTCGACGCCCGGAAGGGTGATATTTGCAGACTTCAGTGAGACTTGGTGACAGGCGGGCCGGGATTGACAGCTCAATATTCCTGGTTTCAGACGCGGCGGAGCGGGAGGGGTTAAAGGAGAAGGGCTGGCGTTATGAGTGTGGGACTGTCTTGTCTCCCTTTCTCTTCACCATTTACACCTCCGACTTCAACGACTGCACAGAGTCTTGTCATCTTCAGAAGTTTTCGGATGACTCTGCCATAGTTGGGTGCATCAGCAAGGGAGATGAGGTTGAGTACAGGGCTACAGTAGGAAACTTTGTCACATGGTGTGAGCAGAATTATCTGCAGCTTAATGTGAAAAAGACTAAGGAGCTGGTGGTAGACCTGAGGAGAGCTAAGGTACCGGTGACCCCTGTTTCCATCCGGGGGGTCAGTGTGGACATGGTGGAGGATTACAAATACCTGGGGATACGAATTGACAATAAACTGGACTGGTCTAAGAACACTGAGGCTGTCGACAAGAAGGGTCAGAGCCGTCTCTATCTCCTGAGGAGACTGAGGTCCTTTAACATCTGCCGGACGATGCTGAGGATGTTCTACGAGTCTGTGGTGGCCAGTGCGATCATGTTTGAACTGTTGTGTGCTGGGGCAGCAGGCTGAGAGTAGCAGACACCAACAGAATCAACAAACTCATTCGTAAGACCAGTGATGTTGTGGGGTTGGAACTGGACTCTCTGACAGTGGTGTCTGATAAGAGGATGCTGTCTAAGTTGCATGCCATCTTGGACAATGTCTCCCATCCACTACATAATGTACTGGGTGGGCACAGGAGTACATTCAGCCAGAGACTCATTCCACCGAGATGCAGCACAGAGCGTCATAGGAAGTCATTCCTGCCTGTGGCCATCAAACTTTACAACTCCTCCCTTGGAGGGTCAGACACCCTGAGCCAATAGGCTGGTCCTGGACTTATTTCCTGGCATAATTTACATATTACTATTTAACTATTTATGGTTTTATTACAACTTATTATTTATGGTGCAACTGTAACGAAAACCAATTTCCCCCAGGATCAATAAAGTATGACTCTGACTATGACTGTAATTCCTACCCTTGAGGTCCTGCATCTCAACTTCCTTCCCAACTCCCTTGCGGTCTGTTTTCAGGACCTCCTCCCTTTTCCTACCCAGGAGTAGTGGGGGAGTCTAGGACCAGAAGACACAGATAGAGTGGATGTGGAGAGGATGTTTCCTATAGTGGGGGAGTCTAGGACCAGAGGACACAGATAGAGCGGATGTGGAGAGGATGTTTCCTGTAGTGGGGGAGTCTAGGACCAGAGGACACAGATAGAGCGGATGTGGAGAGGATGTTTCCTGTAGTGGGGGAGTCTAGGACCAGAGGACACAGATAGAGTGGATGTGGAGAGGATGTTTCCTATAGTGGGGGAGTCTAGGACCAGAGGACACAGATAGAGTGGATGTGGAGAGGATGTTTCCTGTAGTGGAGGAGTCTAGGACCAGAGGACACAGATAGAGTGGATGTGGAGAGGATGTTAACTGTAGTGGGGGAGTCTAGGACCAGAGGACACAGATGGAGTGGATGTGGAGAGGATATTTCCTGTAGTGGGGGAGTCTCGGACCAGAGGACACAGATAGAGCGGATGTGGAGAGGATATTTCCTGTAGTGGGGGAGTCTCGGACTAGAGGACACAGATAGAGCGGATGTGGAGAGGATGTTTCCTGTACTGGGGGAGTCTAGGACCAGAGGACACAGATAGAGTGGATGTGGAGAGGATGTTTCCTGTAGTGGGGGAGTCTAGGACCAGAGGACACGGATAGAGTGGATGTGGAGAGGATGTTTCCTGTGGTGGGGGAGTCTAGGACCAGAGGGCACAGATAGAGTGGATGTGGAGAGGATGTTTCCTGTAGTGGGGGAGTCTAGGACCAGAGGGCACAGATAGAGTGGATGTGGAGAGGATGTTTCCTGTAGTGGGAGTCTAGGGAGTCTAGGACCAGAGGGCACAGATAGAGTGGATGTGGAGAGGATGTTTCCTGTAGTGGGGGAGTCTAGGACCAGAGGACACAGGTAGAGAGGATGTGGAGAGGATGTTTCCTGTAGTGGGGGAGTCTCGGACCAGAGGACACAGATAGAGTGGATGTGGAGAGGATGTTTCCTGTAGTGGGGGAGTCTAGGACCAGAGGACACAGGTAGAGAGGATGTGGAGAGGATGTTTCCTGTAGTGGGGAAGTCTAGGATTCAGAATAGAGGGGCGTGCATTTAGAACGGAGGTGAGGAATTTCTTTAGCCAGAGGGTGGTGAATCTGTGGAATTTGTGACTGCGGAAGGCTGTGGGAGGGTCGAGTCGCTGGGTGTATTTAAAGCGGAGGTTGCTATGTTCTCGATTAGTGGAAGGTGACGGGCAGGAGGCAGGAGGGCGGGGTTGAGAGAGATAATAAATCAGCCGCCATGGGATGGTGGAACAGACTGGATGGGCCGAACGGCCTAAGTCTGCTCCTTTCGCCTCGTGGTGTTGCTTCCTCAGGGGTTTGGCCTGTCACCGAGCACCTGACTGGGCCCCCGCGGACGTCCAGGCGGAAGTGTCCGGGCGTCATCTGGTAATATGAGTCCAGGAACGTTAGAAGCCGCCCGATACATTGCAATGTCCAGCATCAAAGATAACCCCCCCCCATTTCCCACGGGGTGAGAGGTCCCCCTCGCACCAGGGGTTCAGGAACAAGCTCTGTCCCTTCACCTGTCCGGTCCCTGGCCGTTGCAGCTCGGTGCCAAGGTAAAACACTACGAATAGATTTGAGTTTTGTCGTTTTCTCTCACTCTCTCTGGATGAACTGCTCCAGTTCGATTTCCCTCGTCGGCCCGAACCACCGCCGGCCTCTCTCATCAACCAGGCGTGTTTTCACTGCCTGATGCTTTTCCCACCGCTCTCTGTAAACTGTGGAGCCTGCTGTGCGTGGAAGTCCCAGGAGATCAGCGGTCTCGGAGATCCTCGAACCACCCCATCTGGCACCAACCGTCATTCTCACGGTCAAAACGGGGCAGTGGGTGAGATTGTCACAACCCCTGTACCTCATCGTCTAACCTGCCAGGATGAGTTCAATTTAATGCTCCCCCCCGCCCCGCCAGGGGACAAATATTCCTGCCCATCGCCCGATCTACACCTCTCCTAAGGTCATACACTTCAGTTAAAGTACCCCACACTGGCATCCGAACTTATGCCCTCAGCCCGTGACTGTCCTGTATCCCTCTAAACCTTTCCTATCCGTGTCCCTGTCCGGGTGTCGTTAATGTACCTGCCTCGACCACTTCCTCTGACAGCTCCTTCTATAGACGGTCCAACCTCTGGGTGAAAAAGTTGCCTCTCGGGTCCCTATTAAATCTCTCTCCCCCTCTCACCTTAAACCTGATCCCTCTGGTTCTCGATTCCCCGACCCTGGGGAAAAGACTGTGCACATTCACCCTATCTGTGCCTCTCGTGGTTTCATACATATGTGTAAGGCCACCACCAAGCAATCTTCCTCTCCCTCCACTTTCTGCTTTCCGCAGGGATCGCTCCCTACGCAACTGCCTTGTCCATTCGTCCTTCCCCACCGATCTCCCTCCTGACACTTAATCCTTGCAAGCAGAACAAGTTCTACACCTCCTCCCTCGCCACCAGTCGGCGCCCTGAACAGCCCTTCCAGGCGAGGCGACACTTCACCTGTGAGTCTGTCGGGGTCACATCTACTGCGTCTGGTGCTCCCGGTGCGGCCTCCTGAGACCCGACGTAGATCGGGAGACCGCCTACAGAACAGGCGGGATCTCCCAGCGGCCGCCCATTCTAACTCCACTTCCCATCCCCAATCCGATACGTCCATCCACGTCCCCCCTCCACTGTCGGGACGAGGCCACACTCAGGTTGGAGGAATGACACCTCGTATTCCGTCTGGGTAGCCTCCAACCTGATGGCATGAACGTAGATTTCTCAAACTTCCCAGTAATAACCATTCCTCATCCCCCTGTCCCTCTCTCACCTCATCTCCTTGTCTGTCCATCTCCTCCCTCTGGTTCCCCTCCCCCTTTTCCCTTCCACGGCCTTCTGTCCCCACCTATCGGACTCCCCCCTTCTCCGGCCCTGTATCTCTTTCACCGATCAACGTCCCAGCTCTTTATTTCATCCCCCCCCCCTCCCGGTTTCACCCATCAACCTTGTGTTTCCCTCTCTCCCCCACCCCGCACCTTCCAAATCTCTTCCTCAGCTTTCTCTCTCCAGCCCTGCCGAGGGCTCTCGGCCCGGAACGTCGACTGTACTCTCTTCCACCGAGACGCTGCCTGGCCTGCTGAGATCCCCCAGCGTTTCGTGCGTGTGTTTTACCCCGGATTTCCAGCGCCTGCAGATCTTCCCTCGTTTGTGACAGGGAAATGGAGGGTTATGCAGACGGGGAGGGGTCGAGATTGATCCTGGGGGGTGGGGGGGGGGGTTCAGGGTCAGGGTTAGGCCTGCAAATCAGAGTCGGACTCTAGTAACCAGGAGGCAACTCGCCTTTAATGAGATGGTGGGAACAGTATTTACAGGGGGGGGGCGCGCCCCAAACGAAACACTCTCCTGGGTGTGTGGGCGGGGGGAGCGAGGGGAAACGATGGTTTACCCCGGGCCCCGAACAGTCCGTCAGCGGTACAGGAAGTCGGCCTGGATGTTGGCCGCGATCTCGGCCTCCCACATGTCACCATTGTTCAGCAGCTTCTCCTTGTTGTAGAGGAGCTCCTCGTGCGTCTGGGTGGAGAACTCAAAGTTGGGCCCCTGCAGGGAGGAGAGCGGGAGGGGAGCGGAGTGAGAGGCAGCATGAGGGCGAGGAGGGGAGGGGGGGAGATGGAGGAGAGACGGATAGCGGAGCGAGGTGAGAGGGAGTGGGGGGAGAGAACGCGGCGAGGCTGAGGGAGGGGGGGGGTACTCACCTCCACGATGGCGTCGATGGGGCAGGCCTCCTGGCAGAAGGTGTGAGGGGAGGGTTGAGGGGTGAGAGGGAGATCGAGGGAGACGAGGCTGAGGGAGGGGGGGTACTCACCTCCACGATGGCGTCGACGGGGCAGGACTCCTGGCAGAAGGTGTGAGGGGAGGGTTGAGGGGTGAGAGGGAGACGAGGGTGAGGTTGTGGGGGAGAGGGGGGTACTCACCTCCACGATGGCGTCGACGGGGCAGGCCTCCTGGCAGAAGGTGTGAGGGGAGGGTTGAGGGGTGTGAGGGAGATCGAGGGAGACGAGGCTGAGGGAGAGGGGGGGTACTCACCTCCACGATGGCGTCGACGGGGCAGGCCTCCTGACAGAAGCCACAATAGATACACTTGGTCATGTCGATATCGTAGCGAGTGGTTCTCCGGCTACCGTCCGCGCGGGCCTCCGCTTCGATCGTGATGGCCTGCGGACGAGGGGCAAGGTCAGGAGAGAGAGACAGAGACATGCAGAGAGAAGGAGAGCGAGAGGGACAGACGGACAGTGAGAGAGACAGACAGTGTGTGTGTGTGAAAGCGAGAGAGACGGACAGAGTGTGAGAGAGAGACAGACAGAGAGAGAGAGAGAGAGACGGACAGAGAGAGAGAGAGAGACGGACAGAGAGAGTGTGAGAGAGAGACAGAGAGTGTGTGAGAGAGACAGACAGAGAGAGAGAGTGTGAGAGAGACGGACAGAAAGAGTGTGAGAGACGGACAGAGAGAGGGTGTGAGAGAGACAGAGAGAGAGAGACGGACAGAGAGAGTGTGAGAGAGAGACAGACAGAGAGAGAGTGTGAGAGAGAGACGGACAGAGAGAGAGTGTGAGAGAGAGAGAGAGAGAGAGAGAGACAGAGAGAGAGTGTGAGAGAGACGGACAGAGAGAGTGTGAGAGAGAGACGGACAGAGAGAGTGTGAGAGAGAGAGACAGAGAGAGAGTGTGAGAGAGACGGACAGAAAGAGTGAGAGAGAGAGACGGACAGAGAGAGGGTGTGAGAGAGACACAGAGAGAGAGAGAGATGGACAGAGAGAGACAGACGGACAGAGAGAGAGAGAGAGAGAGAGAGACAGACAGACAGAGACGGACAGAGAAAGAGTGAAAGACAGAGGCAGACAGAGAGAGTGAGAGAGAGAGACAGACAGAGACAGAGACGGACAGAGAGAGAGTGTGAGAGAGACGGACAGAGACAGAGACGGACAGAGAAAGAGTGAAAGACAGAGACAGACAGAGAGAGATGGACAGAGAGAGACAGACAGAGAGAGTGACAGAGAGTGAGAGAAAGACAGACTTTTGGGAGCCGGCCCCTGTGTCGGAGGGGTCGTGACTGTCATAGTCATACATTATTGATCCCGGGGGAAATTGGTTTTCGTTACAGTTGCACCATAAATAATAAATAGTAATAGAACCATAAATAGTTAAATAGTAATACGTTAAATTATGCCAGGAAATAAGTCCAGGACCAGTCTATTGGCTCAGGGTGTCTGACTCTCCAAGGGAGGAGTTGTAAAGTTTGATGGCCACAGGCAGGAATGACTTCCTATGACGCTCTGTGCTGCATCTCGGTGGAATGAGTCTCTGGCTGAATGTACTCCTGTGCCCACCCAGTACATTATGTAGTGGATGGGAGACATTGTCCAAGATGGCATGCAACTTAGACAGCATCCTCTTTTCAGACACCACCGTCAGAGAGTCCAGTTCCATCCCCACAACATCACTGGCCTTACGAATGAGTTTGTTGATTCTGTTGGTGTCTGCTACCCTCAGCTTGCTGCCCCAGCACACAACAGCAAACATGATAGCACTGGCCACCACAGACTCGTAGAACATCCTCAGCATCGTCCGGCAGATGTTAAAGGACCTCAGTCTCCTCAGGAAATAGAGACGGCTCTGACCCTTCTTGTAGACAGCCTCAGTGTTCTTTGACCAGTCCAGTTTATTGTCACGTGACAGCACTGCCCATTTACCTGGTCGAAAGACACGCCACCTGCCAATCAAGGTTTGACCCCTCCTCGCCCATTGATGCCCACCTAACCGCTGGCCCCTTTAATTAGCCTTGTACTCGACCTCGGGCAATTGGCCCCTTTGTAATCGGGTAACACAAGGCCATCGGCTTCCCTGTGGATCACCTGGGCTGGATTCACCCTGCCGTCGGTGAGCTGTGCATTGAACGGGGTTCGGGGTGTGGGGATCGTCCCTAACATTCGAAGAGCCGTGCCCACAGAGTCAAGGGGTGTCGGGTATCGTACCGACTTAACGCGTGCGTGTACTTTGTTCCCACGCAATTTTATTAACTCTCCGCGCCTGCTTTATTGCTGATCCGACTACGGTGAATTGTGTGCCTGTCGAGGGGGGCTACACTTCTGTCGCCATTTTCCCACGTTTGCCTTCTGTAAATAAAATCCTTTACCACCAAGGCTACGTGTCCAGAGTCCTCCACCCAATCTGTCTCCTCACTTACAGCAGCCCTGCACAGCGCGAGTCACCTCGCGGAGACTCCCGCCGCGCTGAGAGGAGAAGGGGAGGAACAAGAGCAGGAACCGGCCATCCGTCCCGTCCAGCCTGCCCCGCCGTCAATCAGATCGCGGCTGATCCGACCACGGACTCATCTCCACCTGCCCGCCTTTTCCCCACAAGCCTCAGCCCCCCTACTCTGCAAAAATCTATCCGACCTTGCCTTAAATATATTTACTCCACTGCTTCATCGGGACAGAGAATTCCACAGGTTCACCACTCCCCGGAAAAAGCAGTTCCTCCTCATCTCCATCCCAAATCTTCAGGCTGTGTCCCCTCGTTCTAGTCTCACCCACCAGTGGAAGTAACTTTCCTGCCTCCACCTTACCTATGATGGGGCTGAGGCTGCGTACGGGGCTACGGTCGGAAACTCTGTCACATGGTGTGAGCAGAATTATCTGCAGCTTAATGTGAAAAAGACTAAGGAGCTGGTGGTAGACCTGAGGAGAGCTAAGGTACCGGTGACCCCTGTTTCCATCCAGGGGGTCAGTGTGGACATGGTGGAGGATTACAAATACCTGGGGATACGAATTGACAATAAACTGGACTGGTCTAAGAACACTGAGGCTGTCTACAAGAAGGGTCAGAGCCGTCTCTATTTCCTGAGGAGACTGAGGTCCTTTAACATCTGCCGGACGATGCTGAGGATGTTCTACGAGTCTGTGGTGGCCAGTGCGATCATGTTTGCTGTTGTGTGCTGGGGCAGCAGGCTGAGGGTAGCAGACACCAACAGAATCAACAAACTCATTCGTAAGACCAGTGATGTTGTGGGGATGGAACTGAACTCTCTGACGGTGGTGTCTGAAAAGAGGATGCAGTCCAAGTTGCATGCCATCTTGGACAATGTCTCCCATCCACTACATAATGTACTGGGTGGGCACAGGAGTACATTCAGCCAGAGACTCATTCCACCGAGATGCAGCACAGAGCGTCATAGGAAGTCATTCCTGCCTGTGGCCATCAAACTTTACAACTCCTCCCTTGGAGGGTCAGACACCCTGAGCCAATAGGCTGGTCCTGGACTTATATCATAATTTACTGGCATAATTTACATATTATTATTTAACCACTTATGGTTCTATTACTATTTATTATTTATGGTGCAACTGTAACGAAAACCAATTTCCCCCGGGATCAATAAAGTATGACTATGACTATAACTTCCATGATTTTACATGTTTCTATAAGATCTCCTCTCATCCCTCTGAATTCCAGTAAGTACAGTCCCAGGCGAGGTTGTGATCTATATGGATTTTAGTAAGGCATTTGACAAGGTTCCACACGGTAGGCTCATTCAGAAAGTCAGAAGGCATGGGAAGTTTGGGAAGTCAGGGAAGTTTGGCCAGGTGGATTCAGAATTGGCTTGCCTGCAGAAGGCAGAGGGTCATGGTGGAGGGAGTACATTCATATTGGAGGATTGTGACTAGTGGTGTCCCACAAGGATCTGTTCTGGGACTTCTACCTATCGTGATTTTTATTAACGACCTGGATGTTGGGGTAGAAGGGTGGGTTGGCAAGTTTGCAGACGACACAAAGGTTGGTGGTGTTGTAGGTAGTGTAGAGGATTGTCAAAGATTGCAGAGAGACATTGATAGGATGCAGAAGTGGGCTGAGAAGTGGCAGATGGAGTTCAACCCGGGGAAGTGTGAGGTGGTACACTTTGGAAGGACAAACTCCAAGACAGAGTATAAAGTAAATGGCAGGATACTTGGTAGTGTGGAGGAGTAGAGGGATCTGGGGTTACATGTCCACAGATCCCTGAAAGTTGCCTCACAGGTGGATAGGGTAGTTAAGAAAGCTTATGGGGGGTTAGCTTTCATAAGTCGAGGGATAGAGTTTAAGAGTCGCGATGTAATGATGCAGCTCTATAAAACTCTGGTTAGGCCACACTTGGAGTACTGTGTCCAGTTCTGGTCACCTCACTATAGGAAGGATGTGGAAGCATTGGAAAGGGTACAGAGGAGATTTACCAGGATGCTGCCTGGTTTAGAGAGTATGCATTGTGACCAGAGATTAAGGGAGCTAGGGCTTTACTCTTTGGAGAGAAGGAGGATGAGAGGAGACATGATAGAGGTGTACAAGATATTAAGAGGAATAGATGGAGTGGATAGCCAGCACCTCTTCCCCAGGGCACCACTGCTCAATACAAGAGGACATGGCTTTAAGGTAAGGGGTGGGAAGTTCAAGGGGGATATTAGAGGAAGGTTTTTTACTCAGAGAGTGGTTGGTGCGTGGAATGCACTGCCTGAGTCAGTGGTGGAGGCAGATACACTAGTGAAGTTTAAGAGACTACTAGACAGGTATATGGAGGAATTTAAGGTGGGGGGTTATATGGGAGGCAGGGTTTGAGGGTCAGCACAACATTGTGGGCCGAAGGGCCTGTACCGTGCTGTACTATTCTATGTTCTATGTCCCGGGACAGACTGCACGTGAACACTCTCCATTTCGTTGCCCACGCCTTGGCGGCCCGTCTTGCCACCCAGTGGACGTCTCTCCATGCTGGGGGGGGGGGGCTTCGCTCAGGGCCGTGCCGTGCGATAGCTCGCTGAGCAGGTGGGCTGACAGCCCTTCCTTTCTGTGGACGGGAGGAGGGCAGGGTGCCGCCCCGACTTTGGGGTGAATACCCTGAAGGACTGGCTGGTCCCCTTCAGCCTCGCGCTAGCTGGGTCGAGGGCACCCTGCATGGGGGGGAGGGAGACGCCCAGGCAGGCTTGCTCTCGGGCCTGGCCAAGACGGCTGTTGGCGGTGCCAGGCGGTGGGCTGTCGAGCGATCGTTCGATAAGGTGCCGCGCAGGAGACTTATGAGATAACGGATGCATGGAGTCGGAGGAAGTGTATTGGCGTGGACAGAGGATTGGCTAACCGATAGAAGGCAGAGAGTTGGTAGAAATGGGTGTTTCTCTGGTTGTGGGCATGTGGCCAAGTGGTTAAGACCATAAGACAAAGGAGCAGAAGTCGGCCATTCGGCCCATCGAGTCTGCTCCACCATTTTCTCATGAGCCGATCCATTTTATCCTATTTAGTCCCACCGCCCCACCTTCTCACCATAACCTTTGATGCCCTGGCTACTCAGATACCTATCAATCTCTGCCTTAAATACACCCAATGACTTGGCCTCCACTGCTGCCCGTGGCAACAAATTCCATAGATTCACCACCCTCTGGCTGAAAAAATTTCTTCGCATTTCTGTTCTGAATGGGCGCCCTTCAATCCTTAAGTCATGCCCCCTCGGACTAGACTCCCCCACCATGGGAAACAAGTTTGCCACATCCACTCTGTCCATGCCTTTCAACATTCGAAATGTTTCTATGAGGTCTCCCCTCATTCTTCTAAACTCCAAGGAATACAGTCCAAGAGCGGACAAACGTTCCTCATATGTTAACCCTCTCATTCCCAGAATCATTCTAGTGAATCTTCTCTGTACCCTCTCCAACGTCAGCACATCCTTTCTTAAATAAGGAGACCAAAACTGCCCACAGTACTCCAAGTGAGGTCTCACCAGCGCCTTTTAGAGCCTCAACATCACATCCCTGCTCCTGTACTCTATTCCTCTAGAAATGAATGCCAACATTGCATTCGCCTTCTTCACTACTGACTCAACCTGGAGGTTAACCTTAAGGGAATCCTGTACGAGGACTCCCAAGTCCTCGGTGTCGGTCTAGTGATCTGAAGGTCGTGAGTTCGAGTCCCAGCCGAGGGAGCGTGTTGTATCCTTGAGCAAGGCACTTAATCACACAGTGCTCTGCGATGACACCGGTGCCAAGCTGTATGGGTCCTAATGCCCTTCCCTTGGACAACATCGGTGTCGTGGAGGGGGGAGACTTGCAGCATGGGCAACTGCCCGTCTTCCATACAACCTTGCCCAGGCCTGCGCCCTGGAGAGCGAAGACTTTCCAGGCGCAGATCCACAGTCTCGCAAGTCTAACGGATGGCTTATTTTAATTCTCCGGAAATGGGAGGTGATAAAATCACTGTCACTAAAGAGATCGTGATGAGCAAATTTAGAGGGCCTGAAGGTAGACAAGTCCCCTGGTCCTGATGGGATGCATCCCAGGGCGCTGTGGGAATTGGCGGAGGTTACAGCAGACGTGCTGGTAATCATTTACCAAAATTCTCTGGACTCTGGGCAGGTCCCGGCGGATTGGATGACAGCAAATGTCACATCACTTTTTAAGAAAGGATGTCGGCAAAAGATGGGGAAATATAGACCGGTTAGCTGTAGTCGGGAAAATGCTTGAAGCTGTCGTTAAGGAAGAAATAGCAAAACATTTAGAAAGGAGTGGTTCCATTAGACAGACGCAGCATGGATTCAGAAAGGGCAGGTCCTGTTTGACAAACTGGGGACATAATGAGTGCAGTGGATAGAGGGGAACAGGCGGATATCGTATACTTGGATTTTCAGAAGGCGTTCGATAAGGTGCCGCAGAAGAGATTTATAAATAAGATACGGATGCATGGAGTCGGAGGAAGTGTATTGGCATGGATAGTGGATTGGTTAACCAATAGAAGGCAGAGAGTTGGTATAAATGGGTGTTTCTCCGGTTGGCAGTCAGTGGTGAGTGGGGTGCCGCAGGGGTCGGTGCTGGGCCCACAGCTGTTTACCATTTACATTGATGATTTGGAAGAGGGGACTGAGCGTAGCATAGCAGAATTTGCTGACGACACCAAACTGAGTGGGAAAGCAAATTATACCGAGAATGTGGAGAGTCTGTAGAGGGATATAGATAGGTTAAGTGAGTGGGCCAAGGTCTGGCAGATGGAATACAACGTTGGTAAATGCGAGATCATCCACTTTGGAAGGAATAATAGAAGAGAAGATGATTATTTAAATAGTGAAAGATTGCAGCATGCTGTTGTGCAGAGGGACTTGGGAGTGTTTGTTCATGAATCGCAAAAAGTTGGCTTGCAGGTTATCAAGACGGGCAATTGGAATATTGGCCTTCATTGCCAGAGGGATTGAATTCAAGAGCAGGGAGGTCATGCTGCAACTGTACAGGGTACTGGTGAGACCACACCTGGAGTACTGTGTGCAGTTCTGGTCTCCATACTTGAGGAAGGGTATACTGGCTTTGGAGGCAGTGCAGAGGAGATTCACCAGGTTGATTTCAGGGATGAAGGGGTTAAACTATGAGGAGAGATCGAGTCGCCTGGGACTATACTCACTGGAGTTCAGAAGAATGAGAGAGGATCTTATAGAAACATACAAAATTTTGAAAGGGATAGATAAGATAGAAGTAGGAAAGTTGTTTCCATTGGTTGGTGAGACTTGAACGAGGGGACACAGCCTGAAGATTCGGGGGAGAAGATTTAGGACGGAGATGAGGAGAAACTGTTTTTCCCAGAGAGTGGTGAATCTCTAGAATTCTCTGACGGGGAAGGAGCTGAGACTTCTTCACTAAATATAGTTAAGATACAGTTAGATAGGTTTTTACAGGTTATGGGGAAAAGACAGGGAGATGGAGCTGAGTTTACGGACCGATCAGCCGTGATCTTATTTATTGAAAGGCGGGGCAGGCTCAATGGGCCGGACGGCCGACTCCTGCTCCTGTTTCTAACGTTCTGACTGCCCCTCTCCTGGGAGAGGGAGGGAGAGAGCGCGGGAGACCGCTGTGGGTACAGGGCGAGATTTCCGACAACGGAAGTCACTCCCCCAGGGAACCGAGAACGTCGCAGACGGCAGCAGCTCCTGTAATTTTGAATTTATCTGCCGAATTGCAAACCCCTAACCTTTGGGCGGATGCGCTCGGAGGAAGGTTAGCATGTCTGTGAAACGAAAGGACGCGGAGGGTGCAACGAGACCTGGGTGTCATTATACACCAGTCATTGAAAGTGGGCATGCAGGTACAGCAGGCGGTGAAAAAGGTGAATGGTATGCTGGCATTTATAGCGAGAGGATTCGAGTACAGGAGCAGGGAGGTACTACTGCAGTTGTACAAGGCCTTGGTGAGACCACACCTGGAGTATTGTGTGCAGTTTTGGTCCCCTAATCTGAGGAAAGACATCTTTGCCATAGAGGGAGTACAAAGAAGGTTCACCAGATTGATTCCTGGGATGGCAGGTCTTTCATATGAAGAAAGACTGGATGAACTGGGCTTGTACTCATTGGAATTTAGAAGATTGAGGGGGGATCTGATTGAAACGTATAAAATCCTAAAGGGACTGGACAGGCTAGATGCAGGAAGATTGTTCCCGATGTTGGGGAAGTCCAGAACGAGGGGTCACAGTTTGAGGATAAAGGGGAAGCCTTTTAGGACCGAGATGAGGAAAAACTTCTTCACACAGAGAGTGGTGAATCTGTGGAATTCTCTGCCGCAGGAAACAGTCGAGGCCAGTTCATTGGCTATATTTAAGAGGGAGTTAGATATGGCCCTTGTGGCTAAAGGGATTGGGGGTATGGAGGGAAGGCTGGTACAGGGTTCTGAGTTGGATGGTCAGCCATGATCATACTGAATGGCGGTGCAGGCTCGAAGGGCCGAATGGCCTACTCCTGCACCTATTTTCTATGTTTCTATGTTAAGAGAGTGGGGGAACGGACACGGAGGATGGAAGAGACTTGGGGAAGGGTGGGGGGACACGGAGGATGGAGAGACTTGGGGGGGTGGGGGACGGAGGATGGAAGAGACTTGGGGAAGGGTGGGGGGACACGGAGGATGGAAGAGACTTGGGGAAGGGTGGGGGGACACGGAGGATGGAAGAGACTTGGGGAAGGGTGGGGGGACACGGAGGATGGAAGAGACTTGGGGAAGGGTGGGGGGACACGGAGGATGGAAGAGACTTGGGGAAGGGTGGGGGGACGTGGAGGATGGAAGAGACTTGGGGAAGGGTGGGGGGACGTGGAGGATGGAAGAGACTTGGGGAAGGGTGGGGGGACACGGAGGATGGAAGAGTGGGGAAGAGACTTGGGGAAGGGTGGGGGGACACGGAGGATGGAAGAGACTTGGGGAAGGGTGGGGGGACGTGGAGGATGGAAGAGACTTGGGGAAGGGTGGGGGGACGTGGAGGATGGAAGAGACTTGGGGAAGGGTGGGGGGACGGAGGATGGAAGGACTGGGGAAGAGGACTTGGGGAAGGGTGGGGGGACACGGAGGATGGAAGAGACTTGGGGAAGGGTGGGGGGACGTGGAGGATGGAAGAGACTTGGGGAAGGGTGGGGGGACACGGAGGATGGAAGAGACTTGGGGAAGGGTGGGGGGACACGGAGGATGGAAGAGACTTGGGGAAGGGTGGGGGGACACGGAGGATGGAAGAGACTTGGGGAAGGGTGGGGGGACGTGGAGGATGGAAGAGACTTGGGGAAGGGTGGGGGGACGGAGGATGGAGGATGGGGAAGAGACTTGGGGAAGGGTGGGGGGACGGAGGATGGGGGGGGACACGGAGGATGGAAGAGACTTGGGGAAGGGTGGGGGGACGTGGAGGATGGAAGAGACTTGGGGAAGGGTGGGGGGACGTGGAGGATGGAAGAGACTTGGGGAAGGGTGGGGGGACACGGAGGATGGAAGAGACTTGGGGAAGGGTGGGGGGACGGAGGATGGAAGAGCTTGGGGAAGGGTGGGGGGACGGAGGATGGAAGAGACTTGGGGAAGGGTGGGGGACGGAGGATGGAAGAGACTTGGGGAAGGGTGGGGGGACACGGAGGATGGAAGAGACTTGGGGAAGGGTGGGGGGACGTGGAGGATGGAAGAGACTTGGGGAAGGGTGGGGGGACGTGGAGGATGGAAGAGACTTGGGGAAGGGTGGGGGGACACGGAGGATGGAAGAGACTTGGGGAAGGGTGGGGGGACACGGAGGATGGAAGAGACTTGGGGAAGGGTGGGGGGACACGGAGGATGGAAGAGACTTGGGGAAGGGTGGGGGGACACGGAGGATGGAAGAGACTTGGGGAAGGGTGGGGGGACACGGAGGATGGAAGAGACTTGGGGAAGGGTGGGGGGGACACGGAGGATGGAAGAGACTTGGGGAAGGGTGGGGGGACACGGAGGATGGAAGAGACTTGGGGAAGGGTGGGGGGACGTGGAGGATGGAAGAGACTTGGGGAAGGGTGGGGGGACGGAGGATGGAAGAGACTTGGGGAAGGGTGGGGGGACACGGAGGATGGAAGAGACTTGGGGAAGGGTGGGGGGGACACGGAGGATGGAAGAGACTTGGGGAAGGGTGGGGGACACGGAGGATGGAAGAGACTTGGGGAAGGGTGGGGGGACACGGAGGATGGAAGAGACTTGGGGAAGGGTGGGGGGACACGGAGGATGGAAGAGACTTGGGGAAGGGTGGGGGGACACGGAGGATGGAAGAGACTTGGGGAAGGGTGGGGGGACGTGGAGGATGGAAGAGACTTGGGGAAGGGTGGGGGGACGTGGAGGATGGAAGAGACTTGGGGAAGGGTGGGGGGACGTGGAGGATGGAAGAGACTTGGGGAAGGGTGGGGGGACACGGAGGATGGAAGAGACTTGGTGGGGGGACACGGAGGATGGAAGAGACTTGGGGAAGGGTGGGGGGACGTGGAGGATGGAAGAGACTTGGGGAAGGGTGGGGGGACGTGGAGGATGGAAGAGACTTGGGGAAGGGTGGGGGGACGTGGAGGATGGAAGAGACTTGGGGAAGGGTGGGGGGACACGGAGGATGGAAGAGACTTGGGGAAGGGTGGGGGGACACGGAGGATGGAAGAGACTTGGGGAAGGGTGGGGGACAGGAGGATGGAAGGGGGGAAGGGTGGGGGGACACGGAGGATGGAAGAGACTTGGGGAAGGGTGGGGGGACACGGAGGATGGAAGAGACTTGGGGAAGGGTGGGGGGACACGGAGGATGGAAGAGACTTGGGGAAGGGTGGGGGGACACGGAGGATGGAAGAGACTTGGGGAAGGGTGGGGGGACACGGAGGATGGAAGAGACTTGGGGAAGGGTGGGGGGACACGGAGGATGGAAGAGACTTGGGGAAGGGTGGGGGGACACGGAGGATGGAAGAGACTTGGGGAAGGGTGGGGGGACACGGAGGATGGAAGAGACTTGGGGAAGGGTGGGGGGACACGGAGGATGGAAGAGACTTGGGGAAGGGTGGGGGGACGTGGAGGATGGAAGAGACTTGGGGAAGGGTGGGGGGACGTGGAGGATGGAAGAGACTTGGGGAAGGGTGGGGGGACACGGAGGATGGAAGAGACTTGGGGAAGGGTGGGGGGACACGGAGGATGGAAGAGACTTGGGGAAGGGTGGGGGGACACGGAGGATGGAAGAGACTTGGGGAGGGTGGGGGACGGAGGATGGAAGAGACTTGGGGAAGGGTGGGGGGACACGGAGGATGGAAGAGACTTGGGGAAGGGTGGGGGGACACGGAGGATGGAAGAGACTTGGGGAAGGGTGGGGGGACACGGAGGATGGAAGAGACTTGGGGAAGGGTGGGGGGACGGAGGATGGAAGAGACTTGGGGAAGGGTGGGGGGACACGGAGGATGGAAGAGACTTGGGGAAGGGTGGGGGGACACGGAGGATGGAAGAGACTTGGGGAAGGGTGGGGGGACACGGAGGATGGAGGACTTGGGGAAGGGTGGGGGACCGGAGGATGGAAGAGACTTGGGGAAGGGTGGGGGGACGTGGAGGATGGAAGAGACTTGGGGAAGGGTGGGGGGACGTGGAGGATGGAAGAGACTTGGGGAAGGGTGGGGGGACACGGAGGATGGAAGAGACTTGGGGAAGGGTGGGGGGACGGAGGATGGAAGAGACTTGGGGAAGGGTGGGGGGACACGGAGGATGGAAGAGACTTGGGGAAGGGTGGGGGGACCGGAGGATGGAAGAGACTTGGGGAAGGGTGGGGGGACGTGGAGGATGGAAGAGACTTGGGGAAGGGTGGGGGGACACGGAGGATGGAAGAGACTTGGGGAAGGGTGGGGGGACACGGAGGATGGAAGAGACTTGGGGAAGGGTGGGGGGACACGGAGGATGGAAGAGACTTGGGGAAGGGTGGGGGGACGTGGAGGATGGAAGAGACTTGGGGAAGGGTGGGGGGACACGGAGGATGGAAGAGACTTGGGGAAGGGTGGGGGGACACGGAGGATGGAAGAGACTTGGGGAAGGGTGGGGGGACACGGAGGATGGAAGAGACTTGGGGAAGGGTGGGGGGACACGGAGGATGGAAGAGACTTGGGGAAGGGTGGGGGGACGTGGAGGATGGAAGAGACTTGGGGAAGGGTGGGGGGACACGGAGGATGGAAGAGACTTGGGGAAGGGTGGGGGGACACGGAGGATGGAAGAGACTTGGGGAAGGGTGGGGGGACACGGAGGATGGAAGAGACTTGGGGAAGGGTGGGGGGACACGGAGGATGGAAGAGACTTGGGGAAGGGTGGGGGGACGTGGAGGATGGAAGAGACTTGGGGAAGGGTGGGGGGACGGAGGATGGAAGAGACTTGGGGAAGGGTGGGGGGACACGGAGGATGGAAGAGACTTGGGGAAGGGTGGGGGGACACGGAGGATGGAAGAGACTTGGGGAAGGGTGGGGGGACACGGAGGATGGAAGAGACTTGGGGAAGGGTGGGGGGACGTGGAGGATGGAAGAGACTTGGGGAAGGGTGGGGGGACACGGAGGATGGAAGAGACTTGGGGAAGGGTGGGGGGACACGGAGGATGGAAGAGACTTGGGGAAGGGTGGGGGGACACGGAGGATGGAAGAGACTTGGGGAAGGGTGGGGGGACACGGAGGATGGAAGAGACTTGGGGAAGGGTGGGGGGACACGGAGGATGGAAGAGACTTGGGGAAGGGTGGGGGGACACGGAGGATGGAAGAGACTTGGGGAAGGGTGGGGGGACACGGAGGATGGAAGAGACTTGGGGAAGGGTGGGGGGACGGAGGATGGAAGAGACTTGGGGAAGGGTGGGGGGACACGGAGGATGGAAGAGACTTGGGGAAGGGTGGGGGGACACGGAGGATGGAAGAGACTTGGGGAAGGGTGGGGGGACACGGAGGATGGAAGAGACTTGGGGAAGGGTGGGGGGACACGGAGGATGGAAGAGACTTGGGGAAGGGTGGGGGGACACGGAGGATGGAAGAGACTTGGGGAAGGGTGGGGGGACACGGAGGATGGAAGAGACTTGGGGAAGGGTGGGGGGACACGGAGGATGGAAGAGACTTGGGGAAGGGTGGGGGGACACGGAGGATGGAAGAGACTTGGGGAAGGGTGGGGGGACACGGAGGATGGAAGAGACTTGGGGAAGGGTGGGGGGACACGGAGGATGGAAGAGACTTGGGGAAGGGTGGGGGGACACGGAGGATGGAAGAGACTTGGGGAAGGGTGGGGGGACACGGAGGATGGAAGAGACTTGGGGAAGGGTGGGGGGACACGGAGGATGGAAGAGACTTGGGGAAGGGTGGGGGGACACGGAGGATGGAAGAGACTTGGGGAAGGGTGGGGGGACGTGGAGGATGGAAGAGGAGGATGGAAGAGACTTGGGGAAGGGTGGGGGGACACGGAGGATGGAAGAGACTTGGGGAAGGGTGGGGGGACACGGAGGATGGAAGAGACTTGGGGAAGGGTGGGGGGACGTGGAGGATGGAAGAGACTTGGGGAAGGGTGGGGGGACACGGAGGATGGAAGAGACTTGGGGAAGGGTGGGGGGACACGGAGGATGGAAGAGACTTGGGGAAGGGTGGGGGGACGTGGAGGATGGAAGAGACTTGGGGAAGGGTGGGGGGACACGGAGGATGGAAGAGACTTGGGGAAGGGTGGGGGGACAGGAGGATGGAAGAGACTTGGGGAAGGGTGGGGGGACACGGAGGATGGAAGAGACTTGGGGAAGGGTGGGGGGACACGGAGGATGGAAGAGACTTGGGGAAGGGTGGGGGGACACGGAGGATGGAAGAGACTTGGGGAAGGGTGGGGGGACACGGAGGATGGAAGAGACTTGGGGAAGGGTGGGGGGACACGGAGGATGGAAGAGACTTGGGGAAGGGTGGGGGGACACGGAGGATGGAAGAGACTTGGGGAAGGGTGGGGGGACGTGGAGGATGGAAGAGACTTGGGGAAGGGTGGGGGGACACGGAGGATGGAAGAGACTTGGGGAAGGGTGGGGGGACACGGAGGATGGAAGAGACTTGGGGAAGGGTGGGGGGACACGGAGGATGGAAGAGACTTGGGGAAGGGTGGGGGGACACGGAGGATGGAAGAGACTTGGGGAAGGGTGGGGGGACACGGAGGATGGAAGAGACTTGGGGAAGGGTGGGGGGACACGGAGGATGGAAGAGACTTGGGGAAGGGTGGGGGGACACGGAGGATGGAAGAGACTTGGGGAAGGGTGGGGGACACGTGGAGGATGGAAGAGGACTTGGGGAAGGGTGGGGGGACACGGAGGATGGAAGAGACTTGGGGAAGGGTGGGGGGACACGGAGGATGGAAGAGACTTGGGGAAGGGTGGGGGGACACGGAGGATGGAAGAGACTTGGGGAAGGGTGGGGGGACACGGAGGATGGAAGAGACTTGGGGAAGGGTGGGGGGACACGGAGGATGGAAGAGACTTGGGGAAGGGTGGGGGGACACGGAGGATGGAAGAGACTTGGGGAAGGGTGGGGGGACAGGATGGAAGAGACGGGAGGGTGGGGGACGGAGGATGGAAGAGACTTGGGGAAGGGTGGGGGGACACGGAGGATGGAAGAGACTTGGGGAAGGGTGGGGGGACACGGAGGATGGAAGAGACTTGGGGAAGGGTGGGGGGACGGAGGATGGAAGAGACTTGGGGAAGGGTGGGGGGACGAGGATGGAAGAGACTTGGGGAAGGGTGGGGGGACACGGAGGATGGAAGAGACTTGGGGAAGGGTGGGGGGACACGGAGGATGGAAGAGACTTGGGGAAGGGTGGGGGGACCGGAGGATGGAAGAGACTTGGGGAAGGGTGGGGGGACACGGAGGATGGAAGAGACTTGGGGAAGGGTGGGGGGACACGGAGGATGGAAGAGACTTGGGGAAGGGTGGGGGGACAGGAGGATGGAAGAGACTTGGGGAAGGGTGGGGGGACACGGAGGATGGAAGAGACTTGGGGAAGGGTGGGGGGACACGGAGGATGGAAGAGACTTGGGGAAGGGTGGGGGGACACGGAGGATGGAAGAGACTTGGGGAAGGGTGGGGGGACACGGAGGATGGAAGAGACTTGGGGAAGGGTGGGGGGACACGGAGGATGGAAGAGACTTGGGGAAGGGTGGGGGGACGTGGAGGATGGAAGAGACTTGGGGAAGGGTGGGGGGACACGGAGGATGGAAGAGACTTGGGGAAGGGTGGGGGGACACGGAGGATGGAAGAGACTTGGGGAAGGGTGGGGGGACACGGAGGATGGAAGAGACTTGGGGAAGGGTGGGGGGACGTGGAGGATGGAAGAGACTTGGGGAAGGGTGGGGGGACACGGAGGATGGAAGAGACTTGGGGAAGGGTGGGGGGACACGGAGGATGGAAGAGACTTGGGGAAGGGTGGGGGGACACGGAGGATGGAAGAGACTTGGGGAAGGGTGGGGGGACACGGAGGATGGAAGAGACTTGGGGAAGGGTGGGGGGACACGGAGGATGGAAGAGACTTGGGGAAGGGTGGGGGGACACGGAGGATGGAAGAGACTTGGGGAAGGGTGGGGGGACACGGAGGATGGAAGAGACTTGGGGAAGGGTGGGGGGACACGGAGGATGGAAGAGACTTGGGGAAGGGTGGGGGGACACGGAGGATGGAAGAGACTTGGGGAAGGGTGGGGGGACACGGAGGATGGAAGAGACTTGGGGAAGGGTGGGGGGACACGGAGGATGGAAGAGACTTGGGGAAGGGTGGGGGGACGGAGGATGGAAGAGACTTGGGGAAGGGTGGGGGGACACGGAGGATGGAAGAGACTTGGGGAAGGGTGGGGGGACACGGAGGATGGAAGAGACTTGGGGAAGGGTGGGGGGACACGGAGGATGGAAGAGACTTGGGGAAGGGTGGGGGGACACGGAGGATGGAAGAGACTTGGGGAAGGGTGGGGGGACGTGGAGGATGGAAGAGACTTGGGGAAGGGTGGGGGGACACGGAGGATGGAAGAGACTTGGGGAAGGGTGGGGGGACGTGGAGGATGGAAGAGACTTGGGGAAGGGTGGGGGGACGTGGAGGATGGAAGAGACTTGGGGAAGGGTGGGGGGACACGGAGGATGGAAGAGACTTGGGGAAGGGTGGGGGGACACGGAGGATGGAAGAGACTTGGGGAAGGGTGGGGGGACACGGAGGATGGAAGAGACTTGGGGAAGGGTGGGGGGACGGAGGATGGAAGAGACTTGGGGAAGGGTGGGGGGACACGGAGGATGGAAGAGACTTGGGGAAGGGTGGGGGGACACGGAGGATGGAAGAGACTTGGGGAAGGGTGGGGGGACACGGAGGATGGAAGAGACTTGGGGAAGGGTGGGGGGACACGGAGGATGGAAGAGACTTGGGGAAGGGTGGGGGGACGGAGGATGGAAGAGACTTGGGGAAGGGTGGGGGGACACGGAGGATGGAAGAGACTTGGGGAAGGGTGGGGGGACACGGAGGATGGAAGAGACTTGGGGAAGGGTGGGGGGACACGGAGGATGGAAGAGACTTGGGGAAGGGTGGGGGGACACGGAGGATGGAAGAGACTTGGGGAAGGGTGGGGGGACACGGAGGATGGAAGAGACTTGGGGAAGGGTGGGGGGACACGGAGGATGGAAGAGACTTGGGGAAGGGTGGGGGGACACGGAGGATGGAAGAGACTTGGGGAAGGGTGGGGGGACAGGATGGAAGAGACTTGGGGAAGGGTGGGGGGACACGGAGGATGGAAGAGACTTGGGGAAGGGTGGGGGGACACGGAGGATGGAAGAGACTTGGGGAAGGGTGGGGGGACACGGAGGATGGAAGAGACTTGGGGAAGGGTGGGGGGACACGGAGGATGGAAGAGACTTGGGGAAGGGTGGGGGGACACGGAGGATGGAAGAGACTTGGGGAAGGGTGGGGGGACGTGGAGGATGGAAGAGACTTGGGGAAGGGTGGGGGGACACGGAGGATGGAAGAGACTTGGGGAAGGGTGGGGGGACACGGAGGATGGAAGAGACTTGGGGAAGGGTGGGGGGACACGGAGGATGGAAGAGACTTGGGGAAGGGTGGGGGGACACGGAGGATGGAAGAGACTTGGGGAAGGGTGGGGGGACACGGAGGATGGAAGAGACTTGGGGAAGGGTGGGGGGACACGGAGGATGGAAGAGACTTGGGGAAGGGTGGGGGGACACGGAGGATGGAAGAGACTTGGGGAAGGGTGGGGGGACACGGAGGATGGAAGAGACTTGGGGAAGGGTGGGGGGACACGGAGGATGGAAGAGACTTGGGGAAGGGTGGGGGGACGTGGAGGATGGAAGAGACTTGGGGAAGGGTGGGGGGACACGGAGGATGGAAGAGACTTGGGGAAGGGTGGGGGGACACGGAGGATGGAAGAGACTTGGGGAAGGGTGGGGGGACACGGAGGATGGAAGAGACTTGGGGAAGGGTGGGGGGACGTGGAGGATGGAAGAGACTTGGGGAAGGGTGGGGGGACACGGAGGATGGAAGAGACTTGGGGAAGGGTGGGGGGACGGAGGATGGAAGAGACTTGGGGAAGGGTGGGGGGACACGGAGGATGGAAGAGACTTGGGGAAGGGTGGGGGGACACGGAGGATGGAAGAGACTTGGGGAAGGGTGGGGGGACACGGAGGATGGAAGAGACTTGGGGAAGGGTGGGGGGACACGGAGGATGGAAGAGACTTGGGGAAGGGTGGGGGGACACGGAGGATGGAAGAGACTTGGGGATAAGAGTTGGGGGGGGGAGGATGGAAGAGACTTGGGGGGGTGGGGGGACACGGAGGATGGAAGAGACTTGGGGAAGGGTGGGGGGACACGGAGGATGGAAGAGACTTGGGGACACGGAGGGTGGGGGGGTGGGGGACACGGAGGATGGAAGAGACTTGGGGAAGGGTGGGGGGACCGGAGGATGGAAGAGACTTGGGGAAGGGTGGGGGGACGGAGGATGGAAGAGACTTGGGGAAGGGTGGGGGGACGTGGAGGATGGAAGAGACTTGGGGAAGGGTGGGGGGACGTGGAGGATGGAAGAGACTTGGGGAAGGGTGGGGGGACACGGAGGATGGAAGAGACTTGGGGAAGGGTGGGGGGACACGGAGGATGGAAGAGACTTGGGGAAGGGTGGGGGGACGTGGAGGATGGAAGAGACTTGGGGAAGGGTGGGGGGACACGGAGGATGGAAGAGACTTGGGGAAGGGTGGGGGGACACGGAGGATGGAAGAGACTTGGGGAAGGGTGGGGGGACACGGAGGATGGAAGAGACTTGGGGAAGGGTGGGGGGACACGGAGGATGGAAGAGACTTGGGGAAGGGTGGGGGGACGTGGAGGATGGAAGAGACTTGGGGAAGGGTGGGGGGACACGGAGGATGGAAGAGACTTGGGGAAGGGTGGGGGGACACGGAGGATGGAAGAGACTTGGGGAAGGGTGGGGGGACACGGAGGATGGAAGAGACTTGGGGAAGGGTGGGGGGACACGGAGGATGGAAGAGACTTGGGGAAGGGTGGGGGGACACGGAGGATGGAAGAGACTTGGGGAAGGGTGGGGGGACACGGGAGGATGGAAGAGACTTGGGGAAGGGTGGGGGGACACGGAGGATGGAAGAGACTTGGGGAAGGGTGGGGGGACGTGGAGGATGGAAGAGACTTGGGGAAGGGTGGGGGGACACGGAGGATGGAAGAGACTTGGGGAAGGGTGGGGGGACACGGAGGATGGAAGAGACTTGGGGAAGGGTGGGGGGACGGAGGATGGAAGAGACTTGGGGAAGGGTGGGGGGACACGGAGGATGGAAGAGACTTGGGGAAGGGTGGGGGGACACGGAGGATGGAAGAGACTTGGGGAAGGGTGGGGGGACGTGGAGGATGGAAGAGACTTGGGGAAGGGTGGGGGGACACGGAGGATGGAAGAGACTTGGGGAAGGGTGGGGGGACACGGAGGATGGAAGAGACTTGGGGAAGGGTGGGGGGACACGGAGGATGGAAGAGACTTGGGGAAGGGTGGGGGGACGGAGGATGGAAGAGACTTGGGGAGGGTGGGGGGACACGGAGGATGGAAGAGACTTGGGGAAGGGTGGGGGGACACGGAGGATGGAAGAGACTTGGGGAAGGGTGGGGGGACACGGAGGATGGAAGAGACTTGGGGAAGGGTGGGGGGACGTGGAGGATGGAAGAGACTTGGGGAAGGGTGGGGGGACACGGAGGATGGAAGAGACTTGGGGAAGGGTGGGGGGACACGGAGGATGGAAGAGACTTGGGGAAGGGTGGGGGGACACGGAGGATGGAAGAGACTTGGGGAAGGGTGGGGGGACACGGAGGATGGAAGAGACTTGGGGAAGGGTGGGGGGACTGGAAGAGACTGGGGAAGGGTGGGGGGACACGGAGGATGGAAGAGACTTGGGGAAGGGTGGGGGGACACGGAGGATGGAAGAGACTTGGGGAAGGGTGGGGGGACGTGGAGGATGGAAGAGACTTGGGGAAGGGTGGGGGGACACGGAGGATGGAAGAGACTTGGGGAAGGGTGGGGGGACACGGAGGATGGAAGAGACTTGGGGAAGGGTGGGGGGACACGGAGGATGGAAGAGACTTGGGGAAGGGTGGGGGGACGTGGAGGATGGAAGAGACTTGGGGAAGGGTGGGGGGACACGGAGGATGGAAGAGACTTGGGGAAGGGTGGGGGGACACGGAGGATGGAAGAGACTTGGGGAAGGGTGGGGGGACACGGAGGATGGAAGAGACTTGGGGAAGGGTGGGGGGACACGGAGGATGGAAGAGACTTGGGGAAGGGTGGGGGGACACGGAGGATGGAAGAGACTTGGGGAAGGGTGGGGGGACACGGAGGATGGAAGAGACTTGGGGAAGGGTGGGGGGACACGGAGGATGGAAGAGACTTGGGGAAGGGTGGGGGGACACGGAGGATGGAAGAGACTTGGGGAAGGGTGGGGGGACACGGAGGATGGAAGAGACTTGGGGAAGGGTGGGGGGACACGGAGGATGGAAGAGACTTGGGGAAGGGTGGGGGGACACGGAGGATGGAAGAGACTTGGGGAAGGGTGGGGGGACACGGAGGATGGAAGAGACTTGGGGAAGGGTGGGGGGACACGGAGGATGGAAGAGACTTGGGGAAGGGTGGGGGGACACGGAGGATGGAAGAGACTTGGGGAAGGGTGGGGGGACACGGAGGATGGAAGAGACTTGGGGAAGGGTGGGGGGACACGGAGGATGGAAGAGACTTGGGGAAGGGTGGGGGGACACGGAGGATGGAAGAGACTTGGGGAAGGGTGGGGGGACACGGAGGATGGAAGAGACTTGGGGAAGGGTGGGGGGACGTGGAGGATGGAAGAGACTTGGGGAGGGTGGGGGGACGGAGGATGGGAGACTTGGGGAAGGGTGGGGGGACACGGAGGATGGAAGAGACTTGGGGAAGGGTGGGGGGACACGGAGGATGGAAGAGACTTGGGGAAGGGTGGGGGGACACGGAGGATGGAAGAGACTTGGGGAAGGGTGGGGGGACACGGAGGATGGAAGAGACTTGGGGAAGGGTGGGGGGACACGGAGGATGGAAGAGACTTGGGGAAGGGTGGGGGGACACGGAGGATGGAAGAGACTTGGGGAAGGGTGGGGGGACGGGGATGGGAGACTTGGGGAAGGGTGGGGGGACACGGAGGAGGAAGAGACTTGGGAAGGGTGGGGGGAGGAGGATGGAAGAGACTTGGGGAAGGGTGGGGGGACACGGAGGATGGAAGAGACTTGGGGAAGGGTGGGGGGACACGGAGGATGGAAGAGACTTGGGGAAGGGTGGGGGGACACGGAGGATGGAAGAGACTTGGGGAAGGGTGGGGGGACACGGAGGATGGAAGAGACTTGGGGAAGGGTGGGGGGACACGGAGGATGGAAGAGACTTGGGGAAGGGTGGGGGGACACGGAGGATGGAAGAGACTTGGGGAAGGGTGGGGGGACACGGAGGATGGAAGAGACTTGGGGAAGGGTGGGGGGACACGGAGGATGGAAGAGACTTGGGGAAGGGTGGGGGGACAGGAGGATGGAAGAGACTTGGGGAAGGGTGGGGGGACGTGGAGGATGGAAGAGACTTGGGGAAGGGTGGGGGGACACGGAGGATGGAAGAGACTTGGGGAAGGGTGGGGGGACACGGAGGATGGAAGAGACTTGGGGAAGGGTGGGGGGACACGGAGGATGGAAGAGACTTGGGGAAGGGTGGGGGGACACGGAGGATGGAAGAGACTTGGGGAAGGGTGGGGGGACACGGAGGATGGAAGAGACTTGGGGAAGGGTGGGGGGACGTGGAGGATGGAAGAGACTTGGGGAAGGGTGGGGGGACACGGAGGATGGAAGAGACTTGGGGAAGGGTGGGGGGACACGGAGGATGGAAGAGACTTGGGGAAGGGTGGGGGGACACGGAGGATGGAAGAGACTTGGGGAAGGGTGGGGGGACACGGAGGATGGAAGAGACTTGGGGAAGGGTGGGGGGACACGGAGGATGGAAGAGACTTGGGGAAGGGTGGGGGGACACGGAGGATGGAAGAGACTTGGGGAAGGGTGGGGGGACACGGAGGATGGAAGAGACTTGGGGAAGGGTGGGGGGACACGGAGGATGGAAGAGACTTGGGGAAGGGTGGGGGGACACGGAGGATGGAAGAGACTTGGGGAAGGGTGGGGGGACACGGAGGATGGAAGAGACTTGGGGAAGGGTGGGGGGACACGGAGGATGGAAGAGACTTGGGGAAGGGTGGGGGGACACGGAGGATGGAAGAGACTTGGGGAAGGGTGGGGGGACACGGAGGATGGAAGAGACTTGGGGAAGGGTGGGGGGACACGGAGGATGGAAGAGACTTGGGGAAGGGTGGGGGGACACGGAGGATGGAAGAGACTTGGGGAAGGGTGGGGGGACACGGAGGATGGAAGAGACTTGGGGAAGGGTGGGGGGACACGGAGGATGGAAGAGACTTGGGGAAGGGTGGGGGGACACGGAGGATGGAAGAGACTTGGGGAAGGGTGGGGGGACGTGGAGGATGGAAGAGACTTGGGGAAGGGTGGGGGGACACGGAGGATGGAAGAGACTTGGGGAAGGGTGGGGGGACACGGAGGATGGAAGAGACTTGGGGAAGGGTGGGGGGACGTGGAGGATGGAAGAGACTTGGGGAAGGGTGGGGGGACACGGAGGATGGAAGAGACTTGGGGAAGGGTGGGGGGACACGGAGGATGGAAGAGACTTGGGGAAGGGTGGGGGGACACGGAGGATGGAAGAGACTTGGGGAAGGGTGGGGGGACACGGAGGATGGAAGAGACTTGGGGAAGGGTGGGGGGACACGGAGGATGGAAGAGACTTGGGGAAGGGTGGGGGGACACGGAGGATGGAAGAGACTTGGGGAAGGGTGGGGGGACGTGGAGGATGGAAGAGACTTGGGGAAGGGTGGGGGGACACGGAGGATGGAAGAGACTTGGGGAAGGGTGGGGGGACACGGAGGATGGAAGAGACTTGGGGAAGGGTGGGGGGACACGGAGGATGGAAGAGACTTGGGGAAGGGTGGGGGGACACGGAGGATGGAAGAGACTTGGGGAAGGGTGGGGGGACACGGAGGATGGAAGAGACTTGGGGAAGGGTGGGGGGACACGGAGGATGGAAGAGACTTGGGGAAGGGTGGGGGGACACGGAGGATGGAAGAGACTTGGGGAAGGGTGGGGGGACGTGGAGGATGGAAGAGACTTGGGGAAGGGTGGGGGGACACGGAGGATGGAAGAGACTTGGGGAAGGGTGGGGGGACGGAGGATGGAAGAGACTTGGGGAAGGGTGGGGGGACACGGAGGATGGAAGAGACTTGGGGAAGGGTGGGGGGACACGGAGGATGGAAGAGACTTGGGGAAGGGTGGGGGGACACGGAGGATGGAAGAGACTTGGGGAAGGGTGGGGGGACACGGAGGATGGAAGAGACTTGGGGAAGGGTGGGGGGACACGGAGGATGGAAGAGACTTGGGGAAGGGTGGGGGGACCGGAGGATGGAAGAGACTTGGGGAAGGGTGGGGGGACACGGAGGATGGAAGAGACTTGGGGAAGGGTGGGGGGACACGGAGGATGGAAGAGACTTGGGGAAGGGTGGGGGGACGTGGAGGATGGAAGAGACTTGGGGAAGGGTGGGGGGACACGGAGGATGGAAGAGACTTGGGGAAGGGTGGGGGGACACGGAGGATGGAAGAGACTTGGGGAAGGGTGGGGGGACACGGAGGATGGAAGAGACTTGGGGAAGGGTGGGGGGACACGGAGGATGGAAGAGACTTGGGGAAGGGTGGGGGGACACGGAGGATGGAAGAGACTTGGGGAAGGGTGGGGGGACACGGAGGATGGAAGAGACTTGGGGAAGGGTGGGGGGACGTGGAGGATGGAAGAGACTTGGGGAAGGGTGGGGGGACACGGAGGATGGAAGAGACTTGGGGAAGGGTGGGGGGACACGGAGGATGGAAGAGACTTGGGGAAGGGTGGGGGGACGGGAGGATGGAAGAGACTTGGGGAAGGGTGGGGGGACACGGAGGATGGAAGAGACTTGGGGAAGGGTGGGGGGACACGGAGGATGGAAGAGACTTGGGGAAGGGTGGGGGGACACGGAGGATGGAAGAGACTTGGGGAAGGGTGGGGGGACACGGAGGATGGAAGAGACTTGGGGAAGGGTGGGGGGACACGGAGGATGGAAGAGACTTGGGGAAGGGTGGGGGGACGTGGAGGATGGAAGAGACTTGGGGAAGGGTGGGGGGACACGGAGGATGGAAGAGACTTGGGGAAGGGTGGGGGGACGTGGAGGATGGAAGAGACTTGGGGAAGGGTGGGGGGACACGGAGGATGGAAGAGACTTGGGGAAGGGTGGGGGGACACGGAGGATGGAAGAGACTTGGGGAAGGGTGGGGGGACGTGGAGGATGGAAGAGACTTGGGGAAGGGTGGGGGGACACGGAGGATGGAAGAGACTTGGGGAAGGGTGGGGGGACACGGAGGATGGAAGAGACTTGGGGAAGGGTGGGGGGACACGGAGGATGGAAGAGACTTGGGGAAGGGTGGGGGGACACGGAGGATGGAAGAGACTTGGGGAAGGGTGGGGGGACACGGAGGATGGAAGAGACTTGGGGAAGGGTGGGGGGACACGGAGGATGGAAGAGACTTGGGGAAGGGTGGGGGGACACGGAGGATGGAAGAGACTTGGGGAAGGGTGGGGGGACACGGAGGATGGAAGAGACTTGGGGAAGGGTGGGGGGACGTGGAGGATGGAAGAGACTTGGGGAAGGGTGGGGGGACGTGGAGGATGGAAGAGACTTGGGGAAGGGTGGGGGGACACGGAGGAATGGAAGAGACTTGGGGAAGGGTGGGGGGACACGGAGGATGGAAGAGACTTGGGGAAGGGTGGGGGGACACGGAGGATGGAAGAGACTTGGGGAAGGGTGGGGGGACGTGGAGGATGGAAGAGACTTGGGGAAGGGTGGGGGGACACGGAGGATGGAAGAGACTTGGGGAAGGGTGGGGGGACACGGAGGATGGAAGAGACTTGGGGAAGGGTGGGGGGACGTGGAGGATGGAAGAGACTTGGGGAAGGGTGGGGGGACGGAGGATGGAAGAGACTTGGGGAAGGGTGGGGGGACACGGAGGATGGAAGAGACTTGGGGAAGGGTGGGGGGACACGGAGGATGGAAGAGACTTGGGGAAGGGTGGGGGGACACGGAGGATGGAAGAGACTTGGGGAAGGGTGGGGGGACACGGAGGATGGAAGAGACTTGGGGAAGGGTGGGGGGACACGGAGGATGGAAGAGACTTGGAGGGTGGAAGAGACTTGGGGAAGGGTGGGGGACACGGAGGATGGAAGAGACTTGGGGAAGGGTGGGGGGACGTGGAGGATGGAAGAGACTTGGGGAAGGGTGGGGGGACACGGAGGATGGAAGAGACTTGGGGAAGGGTGGGGGGACACGGAGGATGGAAGAGACTTGGGGAAGGGTGGGGGGACGTGGAGGATGGAAGAGACTTGGGGAAGGGTGGGGGGACACGGAGGATGGAAGAGACTTGGGGAAGGGTGGGGGGACACGGAGGATGGAAGAGACTTGGGGAAGGGTGGGGGGACACGGAGGATGGAAGAGACTTGGGGAAGGGTGGGGGGACACGGAGGATGGAAGAGACTTGGGGAAGGGTGGGGGGACACGGAGGATGGAAGAGACTTGGGGAAGGGTGGGGGGACACGGAGGATGGAAGAGACTTGGGGAAGGGTGGGGGGACACGGAGGATGGAAGAGACTTGGGGAAGGGTGGGGGGACGTGGAGGATGGAAGAGACTTGGGGAAGGGTGGGGGGACACGGAGGATGGAAGAGACTTGGGGAAGGGTGGGGGGACACGGAGGATGGAAGAGACTTGGGGAAGGGTGGGGGGACACGGAGGATGGAAGAGACTTGGGGAAGGGTGGGGGGACACGGAGGATGGAAGAGACTTGGGGAAGGGTGGGGGGACACGGAGGATGGAAGAGACTTGGGGAAGGGTGGGGGGACACGGAGGATGGAAGAGACTTGGGGAAGGGTGGGGGGACGTGGAGGATGGAAGAGACTTGGGGAAGGGTGGGGGGACACGGAGGATGGAAGAGACTTGGGGAAGGGTGGGGGGACACGGAGGATGGAAGAGACTTGGGGAAGGGTGGGGGGACACGGAGGATGGAAGAGACTTGGGGAAGGGTGGGGGGACACGGAGGATGGAAGAGACTTGGGGAAGGGTGGGGGGACACGGAGGATGGAAGAGACTTGGGGAAGGGTGGGGGGACACGGAGGATGGAAGAGACTTGGGGAAGGGTGGGGGGACACGGAGGATGGAAGAGACTTGGGGAAGGGTGGGGGGACACGGAGGATGGAAGAGACTTGGGGAAGGGTGGGGGGACACGGAGGATGGAAGAGACTTGGGGAAGGGTGGGGGGACACGGAGGATGGAAGAGACTTGGGGAAGGGTGGGGGGACACGGAGGATGGAAGAGACTTGGGGAAGGGTGGGGGGACGGGAGGATGGAAGAGACTTGGGGAAGGGTGGGGGGACACGGAGGATGGAAGAGACTTGGGGAAGGGTGGGGGGACACGGAGGATGGAAGAGACTTGGGGAAGGGTGGGGGGACACGGAGGATGGAAGAGACTTGGGGAAGGGTGGGGGGACACGGAGGATGGAAGAGACTTGGGGAAGGGTGGGGGGACACGGAGGATGGAAGAGACTTGGGGAAGGGTGGGGGGACACGGAGGATGGAAGAGACTTGGGGAAGGGTGGGGGGACACGGAGGATGGAAGAGACTTGGGGAAGGGTGGGGGGACACGGAGGATGGAAGAGACTTGGGGAAGGGTGGGGGGACACGGAGGATGGAAGAGACTTGGGGAAGGGTGGGGGGACGTGGAGGATGGAAGAGACTTGGGGAAGGGTGGGGGGACACGGAGGATGGAAGAGACTTGGGGAAGGGTGGGGGGACGTGGAGGATGGAAGAGACTTGGGGAAGGGTGGGGGGACACGGAGGATGGAAGAGACTTGGGGAAGGGTGGGGGGACACGGAGGATGGAAGAGACTTGGGGAAGGGTGGGGGGACACGGAGGATGGAAGAGACTTGGGGAAGGGTGGGGGGACACGGAGGATGGAAGAGACTTGGGGAAGGGTGGGGGGACACGGAGGATGGAAGAGACTTGGGGAAGGGTGGGGGGACACGGAGGATGGAAGAGACTTGGGGAAGGGTGGGGGGACACGGAGGATGGAAGAGACTTGGGGAAGGGTGGGGGGACACGGAGGATGGAAGAGACTTGGGGAAGGGTGGGGGGACACGGAGGATGGAAGAGACTTGGGGAAGGGTGGGGGGACACGGAGGATGGAAGAGACTTGGGGAAGGGTGGGGGGACACGGAGGATGGAAGAGACTTGGGGAAGGGTGGGGGGACACGGAGGATGGAAGAGACTTGGGGAAGGGTGGGGGGACACGGAGGATGGAAGAGACTTGGGGAAGGGTGGGGGGACACGGAGGATGGAAGAGACTTGGGGAAGGGTGGGGGGACACGGAGGATGGAAGAGACTTGGGGAAGGGTGGGGGGACACGGAGGATGGAAGAGACTTGGGGAAGGGTGGGGGGACACGGAGGATGGAAGAGACTTGGGGAAGGGTGGGGGGACAGGAGGATGGAAGAGACTTGGGGAAGGGTGGGGGGACACGGAGGATGGAAGAGACTTGGGGAAGGGTGGGGGGACGTGGAGGATGGAAGAGACTTGGGGAAGGGTGGGGGGACACGGAGGATGGAAGAGACTTGGGGAAGGGTGGGGGGACACGGAGGATGGAAGAGACTTGGGGAAGGGTGGGGGGACGGAGGATGGAAGAGACTTGGGGAAGGGTGGGGGGACACGGAGGATGGAAGAGACTTGGGGAAGGGTGGGGGGACACGGAGGATGGAAGAGACTTGGGGAAGGGTGGGGGGACACGGAGGATGGAAGAGACTTGGGGAAGGGTGGGGGGACACGGAGGATGGAAGAGACTTGGGGAAGGGTGGGGGGACACGGAGGATGGAAGAGACTTGGGGAAGGGTGGGGGGACACGGAGGATGGAAGAGACTTGGGGAAGGGTGGGGGGACACGGAGGATGGAAGAGACTTGGGGAAGGGTGGGGGGACACGGAGGATGGAAGAGACTTGGGGAAGGGTGGGGGGACACGGAGGATGGAAGAGACTTGGGGAAGGGTGGGGGGACACGGAGGATGGAAGAGACTTGGGGAAGGGTGGGGGGACACGGAGGATGGAAGAGACTTGGGGAAGGGTGGGGGGACGTGGAGGATGGAAGAGACTTGGGGAAGGGTGGGGGGACACGGAGGATGGAAGAGACTTGGGGAAGGGTGGGGGGACACGGAGGATGGAAGAGACTTGGGGAAGGGTGGGGGGACGTGGAGGATGGAAGAGACTTGGGGAAGGGTGGGGGGACACGGAGGATGGAAGAGACTTGGGGAAGGGTGGGGGGACACGGAGGATGGAAGAGACTTGGGGAAGGGTGGGGGGACACGGAGGATGGAAGAGACTTGGGGAAGGGTGGGGGAAGGGGATGGGGACTTGGGGAAGGGTGGGGGGAGGAGGATGGAAGAGACTTGGGGAAGGGTGGGGGGACACGGAGGATGGAAGAGACTTGGGGAAGGGTGGGGGACGGAGGATGGAAGAGACTTGGGGAGGGTGGGGGAAGGGTGGGAGACTTGGGAGGGTGGGAACGGAGGATGGAAGAGACTTGGGGAAGGGTGGGGGGACGGAGGATGGAAGAGACTTGGGGAAGGGTGGGGGGACACGGAGGATGGAAGAGACTTGGGGAAGGGTGGGGGGACACGGAGGATGGAAGAGACTTGGGGAAGGGTGGGGGGACGTGGAGGATGGAAGAGACTTGGGGAAGGGTGGGGGGACACGGAGGATGGAAGAGACTTGGGGAAGGGTGGGGGGACACGGAGGATGGAAGAGACTTGGGGAAGGGTGGGGGGACACGGAGGATGGAAGAGACTTGGGGAAGGGTGGGGGGACACGGAGGATGGAAGAGACTTGGGGAAGGGTGGGGGGACACGGAGGATGGAAGAGACTTGGGGAAGGGTGGGGGGACACGGAGGATGGAAGAGACTTGGGGAAGGGTGGGGGGACACGGAGGATGGAAGAGACTTGGGGAAGGGTGGGGGGACACGGAGGATGGAAGAGACTTGGGGAAGGGTGGGGGGACACGGAGGATGGAAGAGACTTGGGGAAGGGTGGGGGGACACGGAGGATGGAAGAGACTTGGGGAAGGGTGGGGGGACACGGAGGATGGAAGAGACTTGGGGAAGGGTGGGGGGACACGGAGGATGGAAGAGACTTGGGGAAGGGTGGGGGGACACGGAGGATGGAAGAGACTTGGGGAAGGGTGGGGGGACACGGAGGATGGAAGAGACTTGGGGAAGGGTGGGGGGACACGGAGGATGGAAGAGACTTGGGGAAGGGTGGGGGGACGGAGGATGGAAGAGACTTGGGGAAGGGTGGGGGGACACGGAGGATGGAAGAGACTTGGGGAAGGGTGGGGGGACACGGAGGATGGAAGAGACTTGGGGAAGGGTGGGGGGACACGGAGGATGGAAGAGACTTGGGGAAGGGTGGGGGACACGGAGGATGGAAGAGACTTGGGGAAGGGTGGGGGGACACGGAGGATGGAAGAGATGCTTGGGGAGGGGTGGGGGGACACGGAGGATGGAAGAGACTTGGGGAGGGGTGGGGGGACGTGGAGGATGGAAGAGACTTGGGGAAGGGTGGGGGGACACGGAGGATGGAAGAGACTTGGGGAAGGGTGGGGGGACGTGGAGGATGGAAGAGACTTGGGGAAGGGTGGGGGGACACGGAGGATGGAAGAGACTTGGGGAAGGGTGGGGGGACGTGGAGGATGGAAGAGACTTGGGGAAGGGTGGGGGGACGTGGAGGATGGAAGAGACTTGGGGAGGGGTGGGGGGACACGGAGGATGGAAGAGACTTGGGGAAGGGTGGGGGGACGTGGAGGATGGAAGAGACTTGGGGAAGGGTGGGGGGACACGGAGGATGGAAGAGACTTGGGGAAGGGTGGGGGGACACGGAGGATGGAAGAGACTTGGGGAAGGGTGGGGGGACACGGAGGATGGAAGAGACTTGGGGAGGGGTGGGGGGACACGGAGGATGGAAGAGGCTTGGGGAAGGGTGGGGGGACACGGAGGATGGAAGAGACTTGGGGAAGGGTGGGGGGACGTGGAGGATGGAAGAGACTTGGGGAAGGGTGGGGGGACACGGAGGATGGAAGAGACTTGGGGAAGGGGTGGGGGGACACGGAGGATGGAAGAGACTTGGGGAAGGGTGGGGGACACGGAGGATGGAAGAGACTTGGGGAAGGGTGGGGGGACACGGAGGATGGAAGAGACTTGGGGAAGGGTGGGGGGACACGGAGGATGGAAGAGACTTGGGGAGGGGTGGGGGGACGTGGAGGATGGAAGAGACTTGGGGAAGGGTGGGGGGACACGGAGGATGGAAGAGACTTGGGGAAGGGTGGGGGGACGTGGAGGATGGAAGAGACTTGGGGAAGGGTGGGGGACGTGGAGGATGGAAGAGACTTGGGGAAGGGTGGGGGGACGCACAGATCTCTCACCTGGGCCGGGCAGGCGGCCTCGCACAGTTTGCAGGCGATACACCGCTCTTCCCCCGAGGGGTAACGGCGCAGCGCGTGCTCCCCCCGAAACCGCGGGCTCAGGGGGCCCTTCTCGAAGGGGTAGTTGATGGTGGCTGGCTCCCGGAACAGGTAGCTGAGGGTCATGGCCAGGCCTGGAGGCGTTGGAGAGGGAGAGAGAGGAGGGGGGAGGAGAGGGGGGGGAGGAGGAGGGGGGGGAGGAGGAGAGGGGGGAGGAGGAGAGGGGGGAGGAGGAGAGGGGGGGAGGAGGAGAGGGGGGAGGAGGAGAGGGGGGGAGGAGGAGAGGGGGGGAGGAGAGGGGGGAGGAGAGGGGGGAGGCGAGGGGGAGGCGAGGGGGGGAGGAGAGGGGGGGGAGAGGGGGAGGAGAGGGGGGGAGGGGGGGAGGTGGGGGGGAGGCGGGGGGGGGAGGAGGGGGAGGAGAGGGGGAGGAGAGGGGGGAGGAGAGGGGGGAGGAGAGGGGGGAGAGAGGGGGAGGAGAGAGGGGGAGGAGAGGGGGGGGCGAGGGGGGAGGCGAGGGGGGAGGCGAGGGGGGAGGCGAGGGGGGAGGCGAGGGGGGAGGCGAGGGGGGAGGCGAGGGGGGAGGAGAGGGGGGAGGAGAGGGGGGAGGAGAGGGGGAGGAGAGGGGGAGGAGAGGGGGAGGAGAGGGGGGAGGAGAGGGGGAGGAGAGGGGGAGGAGAGGGGGGAGGAGAGGGGGGAGGAGAGGGGGAGGAGAGGGGGGAGGAGAGGGGGGAGGAGGGGGGGAGGAGAGGGGGGAGGAGAGGGGGGAGGAGAGGGGGGAGGAGAGGGGGAGGAGAGGGGGAGGAGGGGGGAGTGAGGAGGGGAGGGGGGAGCAGGAGGGAGAGAGGGGGGAGGCAGGGAGGGAGGGAGGAGAGAGAGAAGGAGGGAGAGAGAGAAGGAGGGAGAGAAAGGAAGGAGAGAGAGAGTGTGGCAGTGTGGGGGGGGGGAGGACAGGGAGATGAGAAATTATTAGCAAACCGTGACCCTCCCCTCCCCACACCAGCGATCGACCCGTCTCCCCCCCCACGCTGGCCAGCTTGCCCCCCGCCTGGACACTCACCCCGGAAAAGCTCGGTCCAGAACAGCGTCTGAGCTGCGTTGTCGGTCAGCGCCTGCAGGTCGGTGGGATCCTCCCTCTCGTTGACGAACTCTGTCGGGAGACAGGAGGGGCTGACAGTCGTCATTGGGTCTCAGCATCCCCTCCTCCGGCCGACCCCCCCCCCACCCCCGGGTCTGACCTCGTAGACGCCACAGTGAAGAGCGCTCACCGATGCCCGCCACATCGTCGGGAGGCCGAACAAATTCGCCACCTTCCCCTCCGACCCCGCAGCCGCTCGGACCGTCGGAGAGCGGAGTGCATCCTGCCTGACGGACACAGACACAACACGGTACGTGACGGAAACGGGGCGGATGCTGTCTACACTTCCCCGTCTCAAAGCTCAGAGTAAATTCACTGTCAAAGGAGCAACAGGACAAGCAATAAAACCCCCGAGAGTCACTTCATAGTCATAGTCATAGCCTATATGAGTGGGTTGGCAAGTTTGCAGACGACACAAGGGTTGGCGGTGTTGTAGATAGTGTAGAGGATTGTCAAAGATTGCAGAGAGACATTGATAGGATGCAGAAGTGGGCTGAGAAGTGGCAGATGGAGTTCAACCCGGAGAAGTGTGAGGTGGTACACTTTGGAAGGACAAACTCCAAGACAGAGTACAAAGTAAATGGCAGGGTACTTGGTAGTGTGGAGGAGCAGAGGGATCTGGGGGTACATGTCCACAGATCCCTGAAAGTTGCCTCACAGGTGGATAGGGTAGTTAAGAAAGCTTATGGGGTGTTAGCTTTCATAAGTTGAGGGATAGAGTTTAAGAGTCGCGAGGTAATGATGCAGCTCTATAAAACTCTGGTTAGGTCACACTTGGAGTACTGTGTCCAGTTCTGGTCACCTCACTATAGGAAGGATGTGGAAGCATTGGAAAGGGTACAGAGGAGATTTACCAGGATGCTGCCTGGATTAGAGACCATGTTCATAAGACCATAAGATAGAGGAGCAGAAGTAGGCCATTCGGCCCATCGAGTCTGCTCCGCCATTCAATCATGAGCTGATCCAATTCTTCCAGCCATCCCCACTCCCCTGGTTTCCCTTTATACCCATTGATGCCCTGGCTAATCAAGAACCTATCTATCTCTGCCTTAAATGCACCCAAAGACTCCACAGCCACTCGTAGCAACAAATTCCACAGATATACCACCCTCTGACGAAAATAATTTCTCCCCATCTCAGTTCTAAATGGACGTTCTTCAATCCCGAAGTCATGCCCTCTTGTCCTAGACTCCCCAACCACGGGAAATAACTTTGTCATATCTGAGCCTTACATCTGTGGTGGGAAAGCTGTTGGAAAAGATTCTTAGAGATAGGATCTCTGGGCATTTAGAGAATCATGGTCTGATCAGGGACAGTCAGCATGGCTTTGTGAAGGGCAAATCGTGTTTGACAAGCCTGATAGAGTTCTTTGACGAGGTGACCAGGCATATAAATGAGGGTAGTGCAGTGGATGTGATCTATATGGATTTTAGTAAGGCATTTGACAAGGTTCCACACGGTAGGCTTATTCAGAAAGTTAGAAGGCATGGGATCCGGGGAAGTTTGGCCAGGTGGATTCAGAATTGGCTTGCCTGCAGAAGGCAGAGGGTGGTGGTGGAGGGAGTACATTTGGATTGGAGGACTGTGACTAGTGGTGTCCCACAAGGATCTGTTCTGGGACCTCTACTTTTCGTGATTTTTACAAACGACCTGGATGTGGGGGTAGAAGGGTGGGTTGGCAAGTTTGCAGACGACACAAAGGTTGGTGGTGTTGTAGATAGTGTAGAGGATTGTGGAAGATTGCAGAGAGACATTGATAGGATGCAGAAGTGGGCTGAGAAGTGGCAGATCGAGTTCAACCCGGAGAAGTGTGAGGTGGTACACCTTGGAAGGACAAACTCCATGATAGAGGTGTACAAGATAATAAGAGGAATAGATAGAGTGGATAGCCAGCGCCTCTTCCCCAGGGCACCAATGCTCAATACAAGAGGACATGGCTTTAAGGTAAGGGGTGGGAAGTTGAAGGGGGATATTAGAGGAAGGTTTTTTACTCAGAGAGTGGTTGGTGCGTGGAATGCACTGCCTGAGTCAGTGGTGGAGGCAGATACACTAGTGAAGTTTAAGAGACTACTCGACAGGTATATGGAGGAATTTAAGGTGGGGGGTTATATGGGAGGCAGGGTTTGAGGGTCGACACAACATTGTGGGCCGACAGGCCTGTACTGTGCTGTACTATTCTATGTTCGATGTAACCTGTTCACGCCTTTTAACATTCGAATGTTTCTATGGGATCCCCCCTCATTCTCCTGAACTCCAGGGAATACAGCCCAAGAGCTGCCAGACATTCCTTGTACGATAACCCTCCCATTCCTGGAATCATTTTGTGAATCTTCTCTGTACCCTCTCCAACGTCAGCACATCCTTTCTAAAATAAGGAGCCCAAAACTGCCCACAGTACTCCAAGTGAGGTCTCACCAGTGCCTTATAGAGCCTCAACATCACATCCCTGCTCCTATACTCTACTCCTCTAGAAATGAATGCCAACATTGCATTCGCCTTCTTCACTACTGACTCAACCTGGAGGGTATCCTGCACAAGGACTCCTAAGTCCCTTTGCATCTCTGCATTTTGAATTCTCTCCCCATCTGAATAATAGTCTGCCAGTTTATTTCTTCTGCCAAAGTGCATGACCATACACTTTCCAACATTGTATTTCATTTGCCACTTCTTTACCCATTCCCCTAAGTCTCTCTGCAGGCTCTCTGTTTCCTCAATGCTACCCACTCCTCCACCTATCTTTGCATCATCAGCAAATTTAGCCACAAATCCATTAATACCATCGTCCAAATCATTGACATACATGGTAAAAAGCAGCAGTCCCAACACTGACCCCTGTGGAACTCCACTGGTAACCGGCAGCCGGCCAGAATAGGATCCCTTTATTCCCACTCTCTGTTTTCTGCCGACCAGCCAATGCTCCACCCACGCTGGTACCTTCCCTGTAATTCCACGGGCTCTTACCTTGCTAAACATCCTCATGTGGGGCACCTTGTCAAAGGCCTTCTGAAAATCCAAGTACATCACATCTACTGCATCTGCTTTGTCTACCCTGCTTGTAATTTCCTCAAAGAATTGCAGTCGGTTTGTCAGGCAGGATTTTCCTTTCAGGAAACGATGCTGGCTTGGGCCCATCTTGTCATGTGCCTCCAGGTACTCCGTAATCTCATCCCTAACAATCGATTCCAACAACTTCCCAACCACTGATGCCAGGCCTAACAGGTCTAGAGTTTCCTGTCTGCTGCCTCCTACCCATCTTAAATAGCGGAGTAACATTTGCAATTTTCCAAATGCCAGAATCTATCGATTCTTGAAATATCGTTGTTAATGCCTCCACAATCTCTCCAGCTACTTCCTTCAGAACCCGAGGGTGCATTCCATCAGGTCCAGGAGATTTATCCACCCTCAGACCATTAAGCTTCCTGAGCACCTTCTCAGTCGTAATTTTCACGGCACGCCGTAAGACTGTACCCGTTTAACCCCCCGGGCTTGAAGAACTCGGTTTTTATATTTCCACACTTACACATACAGATGGCTCCGCTAACCTGTTTGAGATAGCTGAATTTATATTGCTGTATTGGGTAGTTACTAATAAACGAGCGTTAGTTAACAGCGATACCAGACTCCAAAGGTGTTTTCCATTTCTGCCGGTTGTTTAACCCGTCACGGGGTACGTGACAGAACCTGTTGCAGGAGCGGCCCGAGGCAGCCGAGAGCTTCATAACCCTGCCACAGGACTTCCTGACCCTTGGACCCGATGCCCCGACTAGTGAAGGCAAAATAACCGCGCAAAACGCCGGGAGAGAGTAGACGGACGGCGCCTAGGGCCGCGAGACCAGAGTCCCGCTCGCTGGACCGTCCCGGCAACGTTTTCCCAACGCCCTCCGCCCTCGGCTCGAGCCGGACCAACCATCGCAGAGGCCGGCGGGTTGCTCTACCCCCACCCCCCCCCCCGCCGCCGCGTGAGTGGGGGGGGGGGTCCACTCACTGTAACTCCTGAGGCAGGGGGCGGTGGAGAGCTGACGCAGGGGCGGCGGGAACATCAACCGGGCTGCGGGAGGGAGAGAGAGAGAGAACGGAGTTAGTCACGGGATCGCGGAGACCCCCCGCCCCACCGCACCCAGCTCCCAAACTCAGCAGGACCGAGATGAGGGTTCCCGAGGGTGGGGTGGGGGGCTCCCCGGCCCAGCCCTCTTCAGCAGACGCGGGGAGGGCCGGCAACTTCCAATTCCTTCCCCTTATCGTTCCGCAGGACCCGTCCCACAAGTGTAAGAAGTTCTCGAAGATGCAACGCAAGATCGAAAACTCTGACAAACCTCTACAGATCTGTGCTGGGGAGAATATTGACTGGCTGCATCACAGCCTGGCACAGAAACACCAACGCCCTCGAATGGAAAATCCTACAGAAGGTCGTGGATACAGCCCAGTCCACCACGGGTAAACCCTCCCCGCCATTGAGCACATCGACACGAAACGCTGTCGTAAGAGATCTCCACCACTCCTTTCTCCCTGCTGCCATCAGGAAGAAGGTACAGGAGCCTCAGGACCCCCACCACCAGGTTCAGGGACAGTTATCACCCCTCTACCATCAGGAAGGAGGTACAGGAGCCTCAGGACCCACACCACCAGGTTCAGGGCCAGTTATCACCCCTCAACCATCAGGAAGGAGGTACAGGAGCCTCAGGACCCACACCAGCAGGTTCAGGAACATTTATCACCCCTCAACCATCAGGAAGGAGGTACAGGAGCCTCAGGACACCAGGTTCAGGGACAGTTATTACCCCTCAACCATCAGGAAGGAGGTACAGGAGCCTCAGGACCCACACCACCAGGTTCAGGGACAGTTATCACCCCTCAACCATCAGGAAGGAGGTCCAGGAGCCTCAGGACCCACACCACCAGGTTCAGGGACAGTTATTACCCCTCAACCATCAGGAAGGAGGTACAGGAGCCTCAGGACCCCCACCACCAGGTTCAGGGACAGTTATCACCCCTCAACCATCAGGAAGGAGGTACAGGAGCCTCAGGACACCAGGTTCAGGGACAGTTATTACCTCTCAACCATCAGGAAGAAGATACAGGAGCCTCAGGACCCACACCACCAGGTTCAGGAACAGTTATTACCCCTCAACCATCAGGAAGGAGGTACAGGAGCCTCAGGACCCACATTCAGGGACAGTTATTACCCCACAACCATCAGGAAGGAGGTACAGGAGCCTCAGGACCCACACCACCAGGTTCAGGGACAGTTATCACCCCTCAACCATCAGGAAGGAGGTACAGGAGCCTCAGGACACCAGGTTCAGGGACAGTTATTACCCCTCAACCATCAGGAAGGAGGTACAGGAGCCTCAGGACCCACACCACCAGGTTCAGGGACAGTTATTACCCGTCAACTATCAGTAAGGAGGTACAGGAGCCTCAGGACCCACACCACCGGGTTCAGGGACAGTCATCACCTCTCAACCATCAGGAAGGAGGTACAGGAGCCTCAGGACCCACACCACCAGGTTCAGGGACAGTTATCACCCCTCAACCATCAGGAAGGAGGTACAGGAGCCTCAGGACACCAGGTTCAGGGACAGTTATTACCCGTCAACCATCAGGAAGGAGGTACAGGAGCCTCAGGACCCACACCACCGGGTTCAGGGACAGTCATCACCTCTCAACCATCAGGAAGGAGGTACAGGAGCCTCAGGACCCACACCACCAGGTTCAGGGACAGTTATCACCCCTCAACCATCAGGAAGGAGGTACAGGAGCCTCAGGACACCAGGTTCAGGGACAGTTATTACCCGTCAACCATCAGGAAGGAGGTACAGGAGCCTCAGGACCCACACCACCAAGTTCAGGGACAGTTATTACCCCACAACCATCAGGAAGGAGGTACAGGAGCCTCAGGACCCACACCACCAGGTTCAGGGACAGTTATTACCCCTCAACCATCAGGAAGGAGGTACAGGAGCCTCAGGACCCACACCACCAGGTTCAGGGACAGTTATTACCCCTAAACCATCAGGAAGGAGGTACAGGAGCCTCAGGACCCACACCACCAGGTTCAGGGACAGTTATCACCCGTCAACCATCAGGAAGGAGGTCCAGGAGCCTCAGGACTCACACCAGCAGGTTCAGGAACATTTATCGCCCCTCAACCATCAGGAAGGAGGTGCAGGAGCCTCAGGACCCACACCACCAGGTTCAGGGACAGTTATTACCCCTCAACCATCAGGAAGGAGGTACAGGAGCCTCAGGACCCCCACCACCAGGTTCAGGGACAGTTATCACCCCTCAACCATCAGGAAGGAGGTACAGGAGCCTCAGGACCCACACCACCAAGTTCAGGGACAGTTATTACCCGTCAACCATCAGGAAGGAGGTACAGGAGCCTCAGGACCCACACCACCAAGTTCGGGGACAGTTATTACCCCACAACCATCAGGAAGGAGGTACAGGAGCCTCAGGACCCACACCACCAGGTTCAGGGACAGTTATTACCCCTCAACCATCAGGAAGGAGGTACAGGAGCCTCAGGACCCACACCACCAGGTTCAGGGACAGTTATCACCCCTCAACCATCAGGAAGGAGGTACAGGAGCCTCAGGACCCACACCACCAGGTTCAGGGACAGTTATTACCCCACAACCATCAGGAAGGAGGTAGAGGAGCCTCAGGACCCACACCACCAGGTTCAGGGACAGTTATCACCCCTCAACCATCAGGAAGGAGGTACAGGAGCCTCAGGACACCAGGTTCAGGGACAGTTATCACCCCTCAACCATCAGGAAGGAGGTACAGGAGCCTCAGGACCCACACCACCAGGTTCAGGGACAGTTATCACCCCCTCAACCATCAGGCTCCTGAACCAGAGGGGACAACTTCCCTCAACTTCACTTGCCCCAGTGCTGAACTGTACCCACAACCTATGGACTCTCTGTCAGGGACCCTTCATCTCACGTTCTCGATATTTATTATTTATTTATTATTATTTCCTTCTGTCTGCGCAGTTTGTCGCCTTTGGCACCCTGGGTCAATGGTTCTATTACAGATTTACCGAGAATGACTGCAGGAAAATGGATGGCAGGTGCTGAGATGTACTTTATAATAACTTTACTCTGATCTTCGAACTGGGATTTTATGTTGAATTTGGATGAGATCTGGAGTATTCAGTGCAGTTTGGCCCGCTCTGTTACAGGAAGGTTCGTAAGATAGAGAGGGCACAGGAACGATTCAGGCAGATGTCGCTGGGACTCGAGGGATTGAGTTACGGAGAGAGGTCGGGCAGGTTGGGGACTTTATTCCTTGGAGCGTAGGGGTGACCTTACAGAGGTGTGTAAAACCACGAGGGGCACAGATAGGGTGAACGAGCACAGTCTTTTCCCCAGGGTCGGGGAATCGAGAACCAGAGGGCACAGGTTTAAGGTGAGAGGGAGAGAGATTTAATAGGGACCCGAGGAGCAACTGTTTCACCCAGAGGGTGGTCCGTCTGTGGAATGAGCTGCCTGGGGAAGTGGTCGAGGCAGGTACATTAACGACCCTCGGACAGGGACACGGATAGGGAAGGTTTAGAGGGATACGGTGGTCCGTCTGTGGAATTTGCTGCCGGAGGAGTGGTCGAGGCAGGTACATTAACGACCCTCGGACAGGGACACGGATAGGGAAGGTTTAGAGGGATACGGTGGTCCGTCTGTGGAAGGAGCTGCCGGGGGAAGTGGTCGAGGCAGGTACATTAACGACCCTCGGACAGGGACATGGATAGGAGAGGTTTAGAGGGATACGGTGGTCCGTCTGTGGAAGGAGCTGCCGGGGGAAGTGGTCGAGGCAGGGACATTAACGACCCTCGGACAGGGACACGGATAGGAAAGGTTTAGAGGGATACGGTGGTCCGTCTGTGGAAGGAGCTGCCGGGGGAAGTGGTCGAGGCAGGTACATTAACGACACTCGGACAGGGACACGGATAGGGAAGGTTTAGAGGGATACGGTGGTCCGTCTGTGGAAGGAGCTGCCGGGGGAAGTGGTCGAGGCAGGTACATTAACGACACTCGGACAGGGACACGGATAGGGAAGGTTTAGAGGGATATGGTGGTCCGTCTGTGGAAGGAGCTGCCGGGGGAAGTGGTCGAGGCAGGTACATTAACGACACTCGGACAGGGACACAGATAGGAAAGGTTTAGAGGGATACGGTGGTCCATCTGTGGAATGAGCTGCCGGGGGAAGTGGTCGAGGCAGGTACATTAACGACCCTCGGACAGGGACACGGATAGGGAAGGTTTAGAGGGATACGGTGGTCCGTCTGTGGAAGGAGCTGCCTGGGGAAGTGGTCGAGGCAGGGACATTAACGACACTCGGAGAGGGACACGGATAGGAGAGGTTTAGAGGGATACGGTGGTCCGTCTGTGGAAGGAGCTGCCGGGGGAAGTGGTCGAGGCAGGTACGTGAACGACACTAGAACAAGGACATTCATGGGCAGAGGGGCCGGGCTCGGAGAGGGAACCGGGCGGTAGTGTCAATGGGGGGGGGGGGGTAGTGTCAGCAGGGACAGGTCGGGCGAATGGACTCACCCTGAGCCGCAGTTCTGCACGCCAATCTCAGGGCCGACATGGTGCCTGTGGACACAGGAGAGGGTCAGGCAGGGACGTGACCCCCCAGACTCCCCCCGCCTCACCGTCCACCCTCCCTCCTCCTCCCAAACTCACCCACGTTCCCTCTCCCTCCCTCAAAAACTCTTTCCCACAACCCCCAGCCTGTCCCTCCCACTTCCTTCCCCTCACCCTACCTCTCCCTCCTCCCTCACCTGCCCTCTCCCTCCTCCCTCACCTTCCCTCTCTCCCTCCCCGTCCACCCTCCCTCCTCCTCCCAAACTCACCCACGTTCCCTCTCCCTCCCTCAAAATCAACCCCCACAAGACCCTTCCTGTCCCTCCCACTTCCTTCCCCTCACCCTACCTCTCTCCCTCCTCCCTCACCTTCCCTCTCCCCTTCCTCCCTCACCTGCCCTCTCCCTCCTCCCTCACCTTCCCTCTCTCCCTCCCCGTCCACCCTCCCTCCTCCTCCCAAACTCACCCACGTTCCCTCTCCCTCCCTCAAAATCAACCCCCACAAGACCCTTCCTGTCCCTCCCACTTCCTTCCCCTCACCCTACCTCTCTCCCTCCTCCCTCACCTTCCCTCTCCCCTTCCTCCCTCACCTACCCTATCCCTCCTCCCTCTCCTTCCTCCCACTCCTTCCCTCTCCCTCCACCCCAACACTACTCCCTCACCTACCCTCTCCCTCCTACTCCATCCCTAGCTCTCCCTCCTCCCTCACCTTCCCTATCTCACCTCCCTCAGCTTCCTTCTCCCTACTCCCTCACCTTCCCTATCTCTCCTCCCTCCCACTCCTTCCTCCCTCACCCTCACCTTCCCTATCTCTCCTCCCTCTCACTCCTTCCCTCTCCCTCACCTATGCTCTCCCTCCCCCTCACACTCCACTCTGCACTTTCTCCCTCACCCTCCACTCCCTACCCTCACACCCCTTCCTCCTCTTTACCTTCCCCCTCACACTCCATCCCGTTCCTCCTCTCTCACCTTCCATTTCCCTCCCAATCCCACTCTGTCCCCATTCCTCTCCCTCCCCCTCCCTCCCTCTCCCTCACTCCCCCCTCCCTCCCTCCCCCTCCCTCTCCCCCTTCCCTCCCTCCCTCCTCTCCCTCCCTCCCTCTCCCCTCTCCCTCCCTCCTCCATCCCTCTCTCTCCCCCTCCCTCCTCCATCCCTCCCTCTCCCCCTCCCTCCCTCCTCCATCCCTCTCCCCTCTCCATCCCTCCCTCTCCCCCTCCCTCCCTCCTCCTTCCCTCTCCCTCCCTCCCTCCTCCTCCCTCTCCCTCCCTCCCTCCTCCATCCCTCTCCCTCCCTCCCTCTCCCTCCCTCCTCCATCCCTCTCCCTCTCGCTCCCCTCTCCCTCCCTCTCTCTCCCCTCTCCCCCCCTCCTCCATCCCTCTCCCTCCCTCCCTCCCTCTCCCCCTCCCTCCCTCCTCCATCCCTCTCCCTCTCCCTCCCTCCCTCTCCCTCCCTCCTCCATCCCTCTCCCTCTCGCTCCCCTCTCCCTCCCTCCTCCATCCCTCTCCCTCCCTCTCCCCCTCCCTCCCTCCCTCTCCCCCTCCCTCCTCCATCCCTCTCCCTCCCTCTCTCCTCTCCCTCCCTCCTCCATCCCTCTCCCCCTCCCTCCCTCCCTCTCCCTCTCCCCCTCCCTCCTCCATCCCTCTCCCTCCCTCTCTCCTCTCCCTCCCTCCTCCATCCCTCTCCCTCCCTCCCTCTCCCTCTCCCCCTCCCTCCTCCATCCCTCTCCCTCCCTCCTCCATCCCTCTCCCTCCCTCCTCCATCCCTCTCCCTCCCTCTCCCTCTCCCCCTCCCTCCTCCATCCCTCTCCCTCCCTCTCCCCCTCCCTCCCTCCCTCTCCCTCTCCCCCTCCCTCCTCCATCCCTCTCCCTCTCCCCCTCCCTCCCTCCTCCATCCCTCTCCCTCCCTCCCTCTCCCTCCCTCCTCCATCCCTCTCCCTCTCGCTCCCCTCTCCCTCCCTCCTCCATCCCTCTCCCCCTCCCTCCCTCCCTCTCCCTCTCTCCTCCATCCCTCTCCCTCTCGCTCCCCTCTCCCTCCCTCCTCCATCCCTCTCCCTCCCTCTCCCCCTCCCTCCCTCCCTCTCCCCCTCCCTCCTCCATCCCTCTCCCTCTCCCCCTCCCTGCCCTCTCCCTCCATCCCTCTCCCTCCCTCTCTCCTCTCCCCTCTCCCTCCCTCCTCCATCCGTCTCCCCCTCCCTCCATCCCTCTCCCCCTCCCTCCCCTCTCCCTCCATCCCTCTCCCTCCCTCTCTCCTCTCCCCTCTCCCTCCCTCCTCCATCCGTCTCCCCCTCCCTCCATCCCTCTCCCTCTCCCTCTCCCTCTCTCTCCCTCCCTCTCCCGCTCCCTCCCTCCTCCCTCCCTCTCCCTCCCTCTCCCTCTCCTTCCCCCCTCCCTCCCTCTCCCTCTCCTTCCCCCCCTCCCTCCCTCTCCCTCCCTCTCCTTCCCCCCTCCCTCCCCCTCCCTCTCCCTCTCCGTCCCCCCCTCCCTCCCTCTCCATCCCTCTCCCTCTCTCTCCATCCCTCTCCCTCTCCTTCCCCCCCTCCCTCCCTCTCCCTCCCCCCTCCCTCCCTCTCCCTCTCCTTCCCCCCCTCCCTCCCTCTCCCTCTCCTTCCCCCCCTCCCTCCCTCTCCCTCCCTCTCCTTCCCCCCCTCCCTCCCTCTCCCTCTCCTTCCCCCCCTCCCTCCCTCTCCCTCCCTCTCCCTCTCCTTCCCCCCCTCCCTCCCTCTCCCTCCCCCCTCCCTCCCTCTCCCTCCCCCCTCCCTCCCCTCTCCTTCCCCCCCTCCCTCCCTCTCCCTCCCCCCTCCCTCCCTCTCCCTCTCCTTCCCCCCCTCCCTCCCTCTCCCTCCCCCCTCCCTCCCTCTCCCTCCCCCCTCCCTCCCTCTCCCTCCCCTCCCCCCTCTCCCGCTCCCTCCCTCCTCCATCCCTCTCCCTCCCTCTCCTTCCCCCCCTCTCCATCCCTCTCCCTCCCTCTCCCCCCCTCTCTCTCTCCCCCTCCCTCTTCCTCCCTCTCCCTCTCCTTCCCCCCCTCCCTCTCCCTCCCCCCTCCCTCCCTCTCCCTCCCCCTCCCTCCCCCTCCCTCCCTCCCCCCTCCCTCCCTCTCCCTCTCCTTCCCCCTCCCTCCCTCTCCCTCCCCCCTCCCTCCCCTCCCCCCTCTCCCGCTCCCTCCCTCCTCCATCCCTCTCCCTCCCTCTCCCTCTCCTTCCCCCCCTCCATCCCTCTCCCTCCCCCCCCCCTCCATCCCTCTCCCTCTCCTTCCCCCCCTCCCTCCCTCTCCTTCCCCCCTCCCTCCCTCTCCCTCCCCCCTCCCTCCCTCTCCCTCCCCCCTCCCTCCCTCTCCCTCCCCCCCCCCCCTCCCTCTCCCTCTCCTTCCCCCCCTCCCTCCCTCTCCTTCCCCCCTCCCTCCCTCTCCCTCCCTCTCCCTCTCCTTCCCCCCTCCCTCCCTCTCCCTCCCCCCTCCCTCCCTCTCCCTCCCCCTCCCTCCCTCTCCCCCCTCCTTCCCTCTCCCTCCCTCCCCCCTCCCTCCCTCTCCCCCCTCCTTCCCTCTCCCTCCCTCCCCCCTCCCCCTCCCCCTCCCTCCCCTCCCCTCCCTCTCCGTCCCCCTCCCTCCCCCTCCCTCTCCCTCCCTCCTCCCTCCCCCTCCCTCTCCCTCCCCCCTCCCTCCTCCCTCCCTCTCCCCTCCCCCTCCCCTCCCTCCTCCCTCCCCCTCCCCTTCCCTCCCTCTCCTCCCTCCCCCTCCCTCTCCCTCCCCCTCTCCCTCCCCCTCTCCCTCCCTCCCTCTCCCTCCCTCCTCCCTCCCCCTCTCCCTCCCCTTCCCTCCCTCTCCCTCCCCTTCCCTCCCTCTCCCTCCCCCTCCCTCCCTCCCTCTCCCTCCCTCCCTCTCCCTCTCCCTCCCCCTCTCCCTCCCTCCCTCTCCCTCTCCCTCCCTCTCCCTCCTCCCTCCCCCTCTCCCTCCCCCTCCCTCCCCTTCCCTCCCTCCCCCTCCCCCTCTCCCTCCCTCCCCTTCCCTCCCTCTCCCTCCCCTTCCCTCCCTCCCCCTCCCTCTCCCTCCCCCTCTCCCTCCCTTCCTCCCTCTCCCTCCCTCCCTCTCCCTCTCCCTCCCTCCCTCTCCCTCCCCCTCTCCCTCCCTCCCTCTCCCTCTCCCTCCCTCTCCCTCTCCCCTCTCCCTCCCTCCCCCCTCTCCCTCCCTCTCCCTCTCCCTCCGCCTCTCCCTCCCTCTCCCTCTCCCTCCCCCCTCCCTCCCTCTCCCCTCCCCTCCCTCCCCTTCCCTCCCTCTCCCTCCCTCCCTCTCCCTCCCCCTCTCCCTCCCTCCCTCCCTCTCCCTCCCTCCCTCCCTCCCTCTCCCTCCCTCCCTCTCCCTCTCCCTCCCTCCCTCTCCCTCCTCCCTCCCCCTCTCCCTCCCTCCCCTTCCCTCCCTCTCCCTCCCCTTCCCTCCCTCCCCCTCCCTCTCCCTCCCTCTCCCTCTCCCTCCCTCCCTCCCTCTCCCTCCCTCTCCCTCTCCCTCCCCCTCTCCCTCCCTCCCTCTCCTCCTCCCCCTCCCCTCCCTCTCCCTCCTCCCTCCCCCTCTCCCTCCCCCTCCCTCCCCTTCCCTCCCTCTCCCTCCCCTTCCCTCCCTCCCCCTCCCTCTCCCTCCCCCTCTCCCTCCCTCCCCTTCCCTCCCTCTCCCTCCCCTTCCCTCCCTCCCCCTCTCCCTCCCCCTCTCCCTCCCTTCCTCCCTCTCCCTCCCTCCCTCTCCCTCTCCCTCCCTCCCTCTCCCTCTCCCTCCCTCCCTCTCCCTCTCCCTCCCTCTCCCTCTCCCTCCCCCCTCTCCCTCCCTCCCCCCTCTCCCTCCCTCCCCCCTCTCCCTCCCTCTCCCTCTCCCTCTCCCTCCCCCTCTCCCTCCCTCTCCCTCCCCCCTCCCTCTCCCTCTCCCTCCCTCTCCCTCCCCCTCCCTCCCTCCCCCTCTCCCTCCCTCTCCCTCTCCCTCTCCCTCCTCCCACTCCAAATCCCTCTCTTCCCTCTCTTTACCCACTTGTCCTTCACTGAGGGCCCGCCACCGGATGTGACGCAGCACGCCGACTGGTGTGGGGGAATAAGAGGTCCGCCGACGTCGGTGCGGGGCGGAAATACGGCTAGAAAACGGCGGGGATCAGGTCGGCACGGCTCGGAAGTGACGATAGGCAGCGTGGGTGGCGGTAGAGGGCAGTGTAATGGGGCGGAAGTAACGGCACTGAACCAAGCGTTGTCAGCAAGGGGGAGGGAGAGAGGGGCGGAAGTGAGGTCAGAGAGCTCGCAAACTTCGATTCACTGGCAGCCGGTTTCCCCCCCCTCAGGGGGCGGGGCGGACGGGCGAGGGGGCGGGGTCTGCTCGGGACGGCGCTTCCGGAATGGGCGGGGCGCGGACACTTCCGCATCCGGTCAGAGCCGGAAGAGAGGCCTGCTGGAGCCGGGGGGCTGCCGGTGCCATGGCCCCGCCGCTCGCCCCACGCCTGCTGCCGCTGCTGGCCGCCGCCCTCAGCCTCGCCCCCGGCCCCGGCTCGGCGGCGCGCTCCGCGCCTCCCTCCGGCGACTGCGACCTGCTGGGCGACGGCGCGGCCGAGTCGGCGACAGAGCGATTGCTGCTGGAGCGGCTGCGGCCCCTCCGGGGAAAGAGGTACCGGCCGGGGCGGGGGGAGAGTGCGGAGGGTGAGGGGAGGGGAATGAGGGAGAGAGGGAGGGGAATGAGGGAGAGAGGGAGGGGAATGAGGGAGAGAGGGAGGGGAATGAGGGAGAGAGGGAGGGGAATGAGGGAGAGAGGGAGGGGAATGAGGGAGAGAGGGGAGGGGAATGAGGGAGAGAGGGGAGGGGAATGAGGGAGAGAGGGAGGGGAATGAGGGAGAGAGGGAGGGGAATGAGGGAGAGAGGGAGGGGAATGAGGGAGGGGAGGGGAATGAGGGAGGGGAGAGAGAGGGAGGGGAATGAGGGAGAGAGGGAGGGGAATGAGGGAGAGGGGAGGGGAATGAGGGAGAGAGGGAGGGGAATGAGGGAGAGGGAGAGGGGAGGGGAATGAGGGAGAGAGGGAGGGGAATGAGGGTGAGGAGAGGGTGGGGAATGAGGGAGAGAGGGTGGGGAATGAGGGAGAGAGGGAGGGGAATGAGGGTGAGGAGAGGGTGGGGAATGAGGGAGAGAGGGAGGGGAATGAGGGAGAGAGGGGAGGGGAATGAGGGAGAGAGGGAGGGGAATGAGGGAGAGAGGGAGGGGAATGAGGGTGAGGAGAGGGTGGGGAATGAGGGAGAGAGGGAGGGGAATGAGGGAGAGAGGGGAGGGGAATGAGGGAGAGAGGGAGGGGAATGAGGGAGAGAGGGAGGGGAATGAGGGAGAGAGGGGAGGGGAATGAGGGAGAGAGGGAGGGGAATGAGGGAGAGAGGGGAGGGGAATGAGGGAGAGAGGGGAGGGGAATGAGGGAGAGAGGGAGGGGAATGAGGGAGAGAGGGAGGGGAATGAGGGAGAGAGGGGAGGGGAATGAGGGAGAGAGGGAGGGGAATGAGGGAGAGAGGGAGGGGAATGAGGGTGAGGAGAGGGTGGGGAATGAGGGAGAGAGGGAGGGGAATGAGGGAGAGAGGGAGGGGAATGAGGGTGAGGAGAGGGGGGGAATGAGGGAGAGAGGGGAGGGGAATGAGGGAGAGAGGGGAGGGGAATGAGGGAGAGAGGGAGGGGAATGAGGGAGAGAGGGAGAGGGAGAGGGGAGGGGAATGAGGGAGAGAGGGGGGGGAATGAGGGAGAGAGGGAGGGGAATGAGGGAGAGAGGGTGGGGAGAGGGGAATGAGGGAGAGAGGGAGGGGAATGAGGGAGAGAGGGAGAGGGGAGAGAGGGGAGGGGAATGAGGGAGAGAGGGGAGGGGAATGAGGGAGAGGGGAGGGGAATGAGGGAGAGAGGGAGGGGAATGAGGGAGAGAGGGGAGGGGAATGAGGGAGAGAGGGGGGGAATGAGGGAGAGAGGGGAGGGGAATGAGGGAGAGAGGGAGGGGAATGAGGGAGAGAGGGAGGGAATGAGGAGGGGAATGAGGGAGAGAGGGAGGGGAAGGGGAGGAGAGGGAAGAGGGGAATGAGGGAGAGAGGGGAGGGGAGATGAGGGAGAGAGGGGGGAGGGAATGAGGGAGAGGAGGGAGGGGAATGAGGGAGAGGGGAGGGGAATGAGGGAGAGAGGGAGGGGAATGAGGGAGAGGGGAGGGGAATGAGGGAGAGAGGGAGGGGAATGAGGGAGAGAGGGAGGGGAATGAGGGAGAGAGGGGAGGGGAATGAGGGAGAGAGGGAGGGGAATGAGGGAGAGAGGGAGGGGAATGAGGGGAGAGAGGGGAGGGAGGGGAATGAGGGAGAGAGGGAGGGGAATGAGGGGAGGGGGGAGGGATGAGGGAGAGGGAGGGGAATGGGGAGAGAGGGAGGGGAATGAGGGGAGAGGGAGGGGAATGAGGGAGAGAGGGAGGGGAATGAGGGTGAGAGAGGGTGGAGAGGGGGGAATGAGGGGAAGGGAGGGGAATGAGGGAGGAGGGAGGGAATGAGGGAGAGAGAGGAGAGGGGAATGAGGGAGAGAGGGGAGGGGAATGAGGGAGAGAGGGAGGGGAATGAGGGAGAGAGGGAGGGGAATGAGGGTGAGGAGAGGGTGGGGAAGGGGGGAATGAGGGAGAGAGGGAGGGGAATGAGGGAGAGAGGGAGGGGAATGAGGGAGATGAGGGAGAGAGGGAGGGGAATGAGGGAGAGAGAGGGGAGGGGAGAGAGAGGGGAGGAGGGGAGGGGAATGGGAGGGGGAGAGAGAGGGAGGGGAATGAGGGAGAGAGGGAGGGAATGAGGGAGAGGGATGAGGGAGAGGGAGGGTGAGGGAGAGGAGGGGAGGGGAATGAGGGAGAGAGGGGAGGGGAATGAGGGAGAGAGGGAGGGGAATGAGGGAGAGAGGGGAGGGGAATGAGGGAGAGAGGGGAGGGGAATGAGGGAGAGAGGGGAGGGGAATGAGGGAGAGAGGGAGGGAGAGGGAGAGGGGAATGAGGGAGAGAGGGAGGGGAATGAGGGAGAGAGGGAGGGGAATGAGGGAGAGAGGGAGGGGAATGAGGGAGAGAGGGTGGGGAATGAGGGAGAGAGGGAGGGGAATGAGGGAGAGGAGGGGAGGGGAATGAGGGAGAGAGGGAGGGGAGGGGAATGAGGGAGAGGGAGGGAGGGGAATGGGGAATGAGGGGAGAGAGGGTAGGGGAGATGAGGGAGAGAGGGAGGGGAATGAGGGAGAGAGGGGAGAGGGAGAGGGAGGGGAATGAGGGAGAGAGGGAGGGGAATGAGGGAGAGAGGGGAGGGGAATGAGGGAGAGAGGGAGGGGAATGAGGGAGGGGAGAGGGAGGGGAGGGGAATGAGGGAGAGAGGGAGGGGAATGAGGGAGAGAGGGAGGGGAATGAGGGAGAGAGGGAGGGGAATGAGGGAGAGAGGGGAGGGGAGAGGGAGGGGAATGAGGGAGAGAGGGGAGGGGAATGAGGGAGAGAGGGGAGGGGAATGAGGGAGAGAGGGAGGGGAATGAGGGAGAGAGGGAGGGGAATGAGAGAGAGAGGAGGGGAGGGGAATGAGGGAGAGAGGGAGGGGAATGAGGGGGAGGGAGGGGAGAGGGGGGAATGAGGGAGAGAAGATGAGGAGAGAGGAGGGGAGGGGAATGAGGGTGAGGAGGGAGGGGAGGGGAATGAGGGAGAGAGGGAGGAGAGGGAATGAGGGAGAGGGGAGAGGGAGGGGAATGAGGGAGAGAGGGGAGGGGAGGGGATGAGGGGGAGAATGAGGGAGAGAGGGAGGGGAATGAGGGAGAGAGGGGAGGGGAATGAGGGAGAGAGGGGAGGGGAATGAGGGAGAGAGGGAGGGGAATGAGGGAGAGAGGGGAGGGGAATGAGGGAGAGAGGGGAGGGGAATGAGGGAGAGGAGAGGGAGGGGAGGGGAATGAGGGTGAGAGGGAGGGGAATGAGGGAGAGAGGGGAGGGGAATGAGGGAGAGAGGGGAGGGGAATGAGGGAGAGAGGGAGGGGAATGAGGGAGAGAGGGGAGGGGAATGAGGGAGAGAGGGAGGGGAATGAGGGAGAGAGGGGAGGGGAATGAGGGAGAGAGGGGAGGGGAATGAGGGAGAGAGGGAGGGGAATGAGGGAGAGAGGGGAGGGGAATGAGGGAGAGAGGGGAGGGGAATGAGGGTGAGAGGGAGGGGAATGAGGGTGAGAGGGAGGGGAATGAGGGAGAGAGGGGAGGGGAATGAGGGAGAGAGGGAGGGGAATGAGGGTGAGGAGAGGGAGGGGAGGGGAATGAGGGTGAGAGGGAGGGGAATGAGGGAGAGAGGGGAGGGGAATGAGGGTGAGAGGGAGGGGAATGAGGGAGAGAGGGGAGGGGAATGAGGGAGAGAGGGGAGGGGAATGAGGGAGAGAGGGAGGGGAATGAGGGAGAGAGGGGAGGGGAATGAGGGAGAGAGGTAGGGGAATGAGGGAGAGAGGGAGGGGAATGAGGGAGAGAGGGAGGGGAGGGGGTAGAGAGGGAGGGGAATGAGGGTGAGGAGAGGGTGGGGAGGGGAATGAGGGTGAGGAGAGGGAGGGGAGGGGAATGAGGGTGAGGAGAGGGAGGGGAGGGGAATGAGGGTGAGGAGAGGGTGGGGAGGGGAGGGGAATGAGGGTGAGGAGAGGGTGGGGAGGGGAGGGGAATGAGGGTGGGGAGAGGGAGGGGAGGGGAGGGGAATGAGGGTGAGGAGAGGGTGGGGAGGGGAGGGGGAATGAGGGTGAGGAGAGGGAGGGGAGGGGAGGGGAATGAGGGAGGGGAGGGGAATGAGGGTGGGGAGAGGGAGGGCAGGGGAGGGGAATGAGGGAGAGAGGGAGGGGAGGGGAATGAGGGTGGGGAGAGGGAGGGGAGGGGAATGAGGGTGGGGAGGGGAGGGGCCTGAGGTTGAGGAGAGGGAGGGGAGGGGAATGAGGGAGAGAGGGAGGGCAATGAGGGAGAGAGGGGAGGGGAATGAGGGAGAGAGGGGAGGGGAATGAGGGTGAGAGGGAGGGGAATGAGGGAGAGAGGGAGGGGAATGAGGGAGAGAGGGGAGGGGAATGAGGGAGAGGAGAGGGAGGGGAGGGGAATGAGGGTCAGAGGGAGGGGAATGAGGGAGAGAGGGGAGGGGAATGAGGGAGAGAGGGGAGGGGAATGAGGGAGAGAGGGAGGGGAATGAGGGAGAGAGGGGAGGGGAATGAGGGAGAGAGGGAGGGGAATGAGGGAGAGAGGGAGGGGAATGAGGGAGAGAGGGGAGGGGAATGAGGGAGAGAGGGAGGGGAATGAGGGAGAGAGGGGAGGGGAATGAGGGAGAGAGGGGAGGGGAATGAGGGAGAGAGGGAGGGGAATGAGGGAGAGAGGGGAGGGGAATGAGGGAGAGAGGGAGGGGAATGAGGGAGAGAGGGGAGGGGAATGAGGGAGAGAGGGGAGGGGAATGAGGGAGAGAGGGAGGGGAATGAGGGAGAGAGGGGAGGGGAATGAGGGAGAGAGGGAGGGGAATGAGGGTGAGAGGGAGGGGAATGAGGGTGAGAGGGAGGGGAATGAGGGAGAGAGGGGAGGGGAATGAGGGAGAGAGGGAGGGGAATGAGGGTGAGGAGAGGGAGGGGAGGGAAATGAGGGTGAGAGGGAGGGGAATGAGGGAGAGAGGGGAGGGGAATGAGGGTGAGAGGGAGGGGAATGAGGGAGAGAGGGGAGGGGAATGAGGGAGAGAGGGGAGGGGAATGAGGGAGAGAGGGAGGGGAATGAGGGAGAGAGGGGAGGGGAATGAGGGAGAGAGGTAGGGGAATGAGGGAGAGAGGGAGGGGAATGAGGGAGAGAGGGAGGGGAGGGGGTAGAGAGGGAGGGGAATGAGGGTGAGGAGAGGGTGGGGAGGGGAATGAGGGTGAGGAGAGGGAGGGGAGGGGAATGAGGGTGAGGAGAGGGAGGGGAGGGGAATGAGGGTGAGGAGAGGGTGGGGAGGGGAGGGGAATGAGGGTGAGGAGAGGGTGGGGAGGGGAGGGGAATGAGGGTGGGGAGAGGGAGGGGAGGGGAGGGGAATGAGGGTGAGGAGAGGGTGGGGAGGGGAGGGGGAATGAGGGTGAGGAGAGGGAGGGGAGGGGAGGGGAATGAGGGAGGGGAGGGGAATGAGGGTGGGGAGAGGGAGGGCAGGGGAGGGGAATGAGGGAGAGAGGGAGGGGAGGGGAATGAGGGTGGGGAGAGGGAGGGGAGGGGAATGAGGGTGGGGAGGGGAGGGGCCTGAGGTTGAGGAGAGGGAGGGGAGGGGAATGAGGGAGAGAGGGAGGGCAATGAGGGTGAGGAGAGGGAGGGGAGGGGAATGAGGGAGAGAGGGAGGGGAATGAGGGCGAGGAGAGGGAGGGGAGGGGAATGAGGGTGAGGAAGGGAGGGGAGGAGAATGAGGGAGAGAGGGAGGGGAATGAGGGCGAGGAGAGGGAGGGGAGGGGAATGAGGGCGAGGAGGGGGAGGGGAGGTGAATGAGGGTGAGGAGAGGGAGGGAGGGGAATGAGGGAGGGGAGGGGAATGAGGGAGGGGAGGGGAATGAGGGAGAGGAGAGGGAGGGGAGGGGAATGAGGGTGAGGAGGGGGAGGGGAGGGGAATGAGGGAGAGGAGAGGGAGGGGAGGGGAGGGGAATGAGGGAGAGGAGATGGAGGGGAATGAGGGAGGGGAGTGAGGGAGAGGGAGGGGAGGGGAATGAGGGTGAGGAGAGGGGCAGGGGAGGGGAATGAGGGAGAGGAGAGGGACGGGAGGGGATTGAGGGTGAGGGGAGCGAGGGGGAGGGGCCTCAGGGTGAGGAGAGGGAGGGGAGGGGAATGAGGGTGGGGAGGGGAGGGGCCTGAGTTTGAGGAGAGGGAGGGGAGGGGAATGAGGGCGAGGAGAGGGAGGGGAGGGGAGGGGAATGAGGGAGAGAGGGAGGGGAATGAGGGCGAGGAGAGGGAGGGGAGGGGAATGAGGGTGAGGAAGGGGAGGGGAGGGGAATGAGGTGAGGAGAGGGAGGGGAATGAGGGCGAGGAGGGGGAGGGGAGGGGAATGAGGGTGAGGAGGGGGAGGGGAGGGGAATGAGGGCGAGGAGAGGGAGGGGAGGGGAATGAGGGTGAGGAGAGAGGGGGGAGGGGAGGGGAATGAGGGAGAGGAGAGGGAGGGGAGGGGAATGAGGGAGAGGAGAGGGAGGGGAAGGGAATGAGGGAGGGGAGAGGGAGGGGAATGAGGGAGAGGAGAGGGAGGGGAGGGGAATGAGGGTGAGGAGAGGGAGGGCATGGAGGGGAATGAGGGAGAGGAGAGGGAGGGCAGGGGAGGGGAATGAGGGAGAGGAGAGGGAGGGCAGGAGAGGGGAATAAGGGAGAGGAGAGGGAGGGGAGGGGAATGAGGGTGAGGAAGGGAGGGGAGGGGAATGAGGGAGAGAGGGAGGGGAATGAGGGCGAGGAGGGGGAGGGGAGGTGAATGAGGGTGAGGAGAGGGAGGGAGGGGAATGAGGGAGAGGAGAGGGTGGGGAGGGGAATGAGGGAGAGGAGAGGGAGGGGAGGGGAATGAGGGTGAGGAGGGGGAGGGGAGGGGAATGAGGAGAGGGAGGGGAGGGGAGGGGAATGAGGGAGAGGAGATGGAGGGGAGGGGAATGAGGGAGGGGAGAGGGAGGGGAGTGAGGGAGAGGGAGGGGAGGGGAATGAAGGTGAGGAGAGGGAGGGCAGGGGAGGGGAATGAGGGAGAGGAGAGGGAGGGGAGGGGATTGAGGGTGAGGGGAGCGAGGGGGAGGGGCCTCAGGGTGAGGAGAGGGAGGGGAGGGGAATGAGGGTGGGGAGGGGAGGGCCTGAGGTTGAGGAGAGGGAGGGGAGGGGAATGAGGGCGAGGAGAGGGAGGGGAGGGGAGGGGAATGAGGGAGAGAGGGAGGGGAATGAGGGCGAGGAGAGGGAGGGGAGGGGAATGAGGGTGAGGAAGGGGAGGGGAGGGGAATGAGGTGAGGAGAGGGAGGGGAGGGGAATGAGGGCGAGGAGGGGGAGGGGAGGGGAATGAGGGTGAGGAGAGGGAGGGGAGGGGAATGAGGGAGAGAGGAAGGGGAATGAGGGCGAGGAGAGGGAGGGGAGGGGAATGAGGGTGAGGAGAGAGAGGGGAGGGGAGGGGAATGAGGGAGAGGAGAGGGAGGGGAGGGGAATGAGGGAGAGGAGAGGGAGGGGAAGGGAATGAGGGAGGGGAGAGGGAGGGGAATGAGGGAGAGGAGAGGGAGGGGAGGGGAATGAGGGTGAGGAGAGGGAGGGCATGGAGGGGAATGAGGGAGAGGAGAGGGAGGGCAGGGGAGGGGAATGAGGGAGAGGAGAGGGAGGGCAGGGGAGGGGAATAAGGGAGAGGAGAGGGAGGGGAGGGGAATGAGGGTGAGGAGAGGGAGGGGAGGGGAATGAGGGAGAGAGGGAGGGGAATGAGGGTGAGGAGAGGGAGGGGAGGGGAATGAGGGTGAGGAGGGGGAGGGGAGGGGAATGAGGGCGAGGAGAGGGAGGGGAGGGGAATGAGGGTGAGGAGAGGGAGGGGAGGGGAATGAGGGAGAGAGGGAGGAATGAGGGCGAGGAGAGGGAGGGGAGGGGAGGGGAATGAGGGAGAGAGGGAGGGGAATGAGGGTGGGGAGAGGAATGAGGGTGAGCAGAGGGAGGGGAGGGGAGGGGAATGAGGGTGAGGAGAGGGAGGGGAGGGGAATGAGGGTGAGGAGAGGGAGGGGAGGGGAATGAGGGTGAGGAGGGGGAGGGGAGGGGCCTGAGGGTGAGGAGAGGGAGGGGAGGGGAATGAGGGTGAGGAGAGGGAGGGGAGGGGAATGAGGGAGAGAGGGAAGGGAATGAGGGTGGGGAGAGGGAGGGGAGGGGAGGGGAATGAGGGTGAGGAGAGGGAGGGGAATGAGGGTGAGGAGAGGGAGGGGAGGGGAGGGGAATGAGGGATAGAGGGAGGGGAATGAGGGTGGGGAGAGGGAGGGGAGGGGAATGAGGGTGAGGAGAGGGAGGGGAGGGGCCTGAGGGTGAGGAGAGGGAGGGGAGGGGAGGGGCCTGAGGGTGAGGAGAGGGAGGGGAGGGGCCTGAGGGTGAGGAGAGGGAGGGGAAGGGCATGAGGGAGAGGGGAGGGAGGGGAATGAGGGTGGGGGAGGAGAGGGAGGGGCATGAGGGTGAGGGGGAGGAGAATGAGGGGGGAGGAGAGGGAGGGGCATGTGGGTAAGGTGGGAGGGGCGAGGGGGCTGAGGGTGTGGGGAGGGGAATGAGGGGGAGGGGGGAGGGGCCTCAGGGTGAGGGTAGGGAGGGGGAGGGTTGAGGGAGCGGAGGGAGGGGCATGAGGGGGAAGGGCTTGAGGGTGAGGGAAGGAAGGGGAGGGGCCTGAGGGTGAGGAGAGGGAGGGGAGGGAGGGGAATGAGGATGAGGGGAAGGGGCCTGAGGGTGAGGGAAGCGGGGGGAGGGGCATGAGGGTGAGGGGAGGGGAGTGCGGGGGAGGGGAATGAGGGTGGGGGAGGAGAGGGAGGGGCATGTGGGTAAGGTGGGAGGGGCAAGGGAGCTGAGGGTGAGGGGAGATGAATGAGGGTGAGGGGGGAGGGGCCTCAGGGTGAGGGTAGGGAGGGGGAGGGTTGAGTGAGTGGAGGGAAGGGCATGAGGGGGAGGGAGGGGAGGGGCAGGAGGGTGAGGGGGCTGAGGGCATTGGGGGAGTGGAGGGGAGAGAGAGGGAGGGGGCTGGGGGTGAGGGGAGGGGAATGAGGGTGAGGGGGGAGGGGCCTCAGGGGGAGGGTTGAGCGAGCGGAGGGAGGGGCATGAGGGGAAGGGAGGGGGAGGGGTTGAGGGAGCGGAGGGAGGGGCATGAGGGTGAGGGGGCTGAGGGCATTGGGGGAGTGGAGGGGAGAGAGAGGGAGGGGGCTGGGGGTGAGGGGAGGGAAAGGGCCTGATGCAGAGAGAGAGGGGTCTGATTGGGAGTGGGGGAAGGGGACTGAGGGGGAGCGGAAACGGTTCGGCCGGCGTTTATCAATCTCTTTGGCGGTCCGTCTCCCCCTCAGATTTTCAGTGACCACTGAGAATGCCACGACCAAGGAGTCGTACACCTACAAGTTCCAGCTGTGTGCCAGCGTCCTGCCCGGAGACCCCACCGCCGGCGTGGTCCAGATCGACCATAAAATGAACATCACCAAGGTCATCGGCCGTATCAACGCCACCCAACTCATCGGCGGCAGTGAGTGCGGAGGGGAATTCACTCCGGGGGTGTGTGATGGGCCGGCGGGGGGGGGAGCTTCGCTCTGCGTCCGACCCCGGGAGTGTGTGATGGGACGGTGTGGAGGGAGATTCACCCCGCGTCCAACTCCGGGAGTGTGTGACGGGACGGTGCGGAGGGAGATTCACTCTGTGTCTGACCCCGGGAGTGTGTGATGGGACGGTGTGGAGGGAGATTCACCCCGCGTCCGACCCCGGGAGTGTGTGATGGGACGGTGCGGAGGGAGATTCACTCTGTGTCTGACCCCGGGAGTGTGTGATGGGACGGTGTGGAGGGAGATTCACCCCGCGTCCGACCCCGGGAGTGTGTGATGGGACGGTGTGGAGGGAGATTCACCCCGCGTCCAACTCCGGGAGTGAGTGACGGGACGGTGCAGAGGGAGATTCACTCTGTGTCTGACCCCGGGAGTGTGTGATGGGACGGTGTGGAGGGAGATTCACCCCGCGTCCGACCCCGGGAGTGTGTGATGGGACGGTGCGGAGGGAGATTCACTCTGTGTCTGACCCCGGGAGTGTGTGATGGGACGGTGTGGAGGGAGATTCACCCCGCGTCCGACCCCGGGAGTGTGTGATGGGACGGTGTGGAGGGAGATTCACCCCGCGTCCAACTCCGGGAGTGTGTGACGGGACAGTGCGGAGGGAGATTCACTCTGTGTCTGACCCCGGGAGTGTGTGATGGGACGGTGTGGAGGGAGATTCACCCCGCGTCCGACCCCGGGAGTGTGTGATGGGACGGTGTGGAGGGAGATTCACCCCGCGTCCAACTCCGGGAGTGTGTGACGGGACGGTGCGGAGGGAGATTCACTCTGTGTCTGACCCCGGGAGTGTGTGATGGGACGGTGTGGAGGGAGATTCACTCTGTGTCTGACCCCGGGAGTGTGTGATGGGACGGTGGGGAGGGAGATTCACTCTGTGTCCGACCCCGGGAGTGTGTGATGGGACGGTGTGGAGGGAGATTCACTCTGTGTCTGACCCCGGGAGTGTGTGATGGGACGGTGTGGAGGGAGATTCACCCCGCGTCCAACTCCGGGAGTGTGTGACGGGACGGTGCGGAGGGAGATTCACCCCGCGTCCGACCCCGGGAGTGTGTGATGGGATGGTGTGGAGGGAGATTCACCCCGCGTCCAACTCCGGGAGTGTGTGACGGGACGGTGCGGAGGGAGATTCACTCTGTGTCCGACCCCGGGAGTGTGTGATGGGACGGTGTGGAGGGAGATTCACTCTGTGTCTGACCCCGGGAGTGTGTGATGGGACGGTGTGGAGGGAGATTCACTCTGTGTCCGACCCCGGGAGTGTGTGATGGGACGGTGCGGAGGGAGATTCACTCTGTGTCTGACCCCGGGAGTGTGTGATGGGACGGTGTGGAGGGAGATTCACTCTGTGTCTGACCCCGGGAGTGTGTGATGGGACGGTACGGAGGGAGATTCACTCTGTGTCTGACCCCGAGAGTGTGTGATGGGACGGTACGGAGGGAGATTCACTCTGTGTCTGACCCCGGGAGTGTGTGATGGGACGGTGCGGAGGGAGATTCACTCTGTGTCTGACCCCAGGAGTGTGTGACGGGACGGTATGGAGGGAGATTCACTCTGTGTCTGACCCCGGGGGTGTGTGATGGGACGGTGCGGAGGGAGATTCACTCTGTGTCTGACCCCGGGAGTGTGTGATGGGACGGTGTGGAGGGAGATTCGCTTTGTGTCTGACCCCGGGAGTGTGTGATGGGACGGTGCGGAGGGAGATTCGCTCTGTGTCTGACCCCGGGAGTGTGTGATGGGATGGAGCGGAGGGAGATTCGCTTTGTGTCTGACCCCGGGAGTGTGTGATGGGACGGTGCGGAGGGAGATTCACTCTGTGTCTGACCCCAGGAGTGTGTGATGGGACGGTGTGGAGGGAGATTCACTCTGTGTCTGTCCCCGGGAGTGTGTGATGGGACGGTGCGGAGGGAGATTCACTCTCTGTCTGACCCCGGGAGTGTGTGATGGGACGGTACGGAGGGAGATTCACTCTGTGTCTGACCCCGGGAGTGTGTGATGGGACGGTACGGAGGGAGATTCACTCTGTGTCTGACCCCGGGAGTGTGTGATGGGACGGTGGGGATGGAGATTCGCTCTGTGTCTGACCCCGGGAGTGTGTGATGGGACGGTGTGGAGGGAGATTCACTCTGTGTCTGACCCCGGGAGTGTGTGATGGGACGGTGTGAAGGGAGATTCACTCTGTGTCTGACCCCGGGAGTGTGTGATGGGACGGTGTGGAGGGAGATTCACTCTGTGTCTGACCCCGGGAGTGTGTGATGGGACGGTGTGGAGGGGGATTCACCCCGTGTCCGACCCCGGGAGTGTGTGATGGGACGGTGTGGAGGGAGATTCGCTCTGTGTCTGACCCCGGGAGTGTGTGATGGGATGGAGCGGAGGGAGATTCGCTTTGTGTCTGACCCCGGGAGTGTGTGATGGGACGGTGCGGAGGGAGATTCACTCTGTGTCTGACCCCAGGAGTGTGTGATGGGACGGTGTGGAGGGAGATTCACTCTGTGTCTGTCCCCGGGAGTGTGTGATGGGACGGTGCGGAGGGAGATTCACTCTCTGTCTGACCCCGGGAGTGTGTGATGGGACGGTACGGAGGGAGATTCACTCTGTGTCTGACCCCGGGAGTGTGTGATGGGACGGTACGGAGGGAGATTCACTCTGTGTCTGACCCCGGGAGTGTGTGATGGGACGGTGGGGATGGAGATTCGCTCTGTGTCTGACCCCGGGAGTGTGTGATGGGACGGTGTGGAGGGAGATTCACTCTGTGTCTGACCCCGGGAGTGTGTGATGGGACGGTGTGAAGGGAGATTCACTCTGTGTCTGACCCCGGGAGTGTGTGATGGGACGGTGTGGAGGGAGATTCACTCTGTGTCTGACCCCGGGAGTGTGTGATGGGACGGTGTGGAGGGGGATTCACCCCGTGTCCGACCCCGGGAGTGTGTGATGGGACGGTGTGGAGGGAGATTCACTCTGTGTCTGACCCCGGGAGTGTGTGATGGGACGGTGTGGAGGGAGATTCACTCTGTGTCTGACCCCGGGAGAGTGTGATGGGACGGTGTGGAGGGAGATTCACTCTGTGTCTGACCCCGGGAGTGTGTGATGGGACGGTGTGGAGGGAGATTCACTCTGTGTCTGACCCCGGGAGAGTGTGATGGGACGGTGTGGAGGGAGATTCACTCTGTGTGTCTGACCCCGGGAGTGTGTGATGGGACGGTGCGGAGGGAGATTCACTCTGTGTCTGACCCCGGGGGTGTGTGATGGGACGGTGGGGAGGGAGATTCACTCTGTGTCTGACCCCGGGAGTGTGTGATGGGACGGTGTGGAGGGGGATTCACTCTGTGTCTGACCCCGGGGGTGTGTGATGGGACGGTGGGGAGAGAGATTCACTCTGTGTCTGACCCCGGCAGTGTGTGATGGGACGGTGTGGAGGGGGATTCACTCTGTGTCTGACCCCGGGTGTGTGTGATGGGACGGTGGGGATGGAGATTCGCTCTGTGTCTGACCCCGGGAGTGTGTGATGGGACGGTGTGGAGGGAGATTCACTCTGTGTCTGACCCCGGGGGTGTGGGATGGGACGGTGTGGAGGGAGATTCACTCTGTGTCTGACCCCGGGGGTGTGTGATGGGACGGTGTGGATGGAGATTCACCCCGCGTCCAACCCCGGGAGTGTGTGATGGGACGGTGTGGAGGGAGATTCACTCTGTGTCTGACCCCGGGAGTGTGTGATGGGACGGTGGGGATGGAGATTCGCTCTGTGTCTGACCCCGGGAGTGTGTGATGGGACGGTGTGGAGGGAGATTCACTCTGTGTCTGACCCCGGGGGTGTGGGATGGGACGGTGTGGAGGGAGATTCACTCTGTGTCTGACCCCGGGAGTGTGTGATGGGACGGTGTGGAGGGAGATTCACTCTGTGTCTGACCCCGGGAGTGTGTGATGGGACGGTGTGGAGGGAGATTCACTCTGTGTCTGACCCCGGGAGTGTGTGATGGGACGGTGTGGAGGGAGATTCACTCTGTGTCTGACCCCGGGAGTGTGTGATGGGACGGTGGGGAGGGAGATTCACTCTGTGTCCGACCCCGGGAGTGTGTGATGGGACGGTGTGGAGGGAGATTCACTCTGTGTCTGACCCCGGGAGTGTGTGATGGGACGGTGTGGAGGGAGATTCACCCCGCGTCCAACTCCGGGAGTGTGTGACGGGACGGTGCGGAGGGAGATTCACCCCGCGTCCGACCCCGGGAGTGTGTGATGGGATGGTGTGGAGGGAGATTCACCCCGCGTCCAACTCCGGGTGGAGGGAGATTCACTCTGTGTCTGACCCCGGGAGTGTGTGATGGGACGGTGTGGAGGGAGATTCACTCTGTGTCCGACCCCGGGAGTGTGTGATGGGACGGTGCGGAGGGAGATTCACTCTGTGTCTGACCCCGGGAGTGTGTGATGGGACGGTGTGGAGGGAGATTCACTCTGTGTCTGACCCCGGGAGTGTGTGATGGGACGGTACGGAGGGAGATTCACTCTGTGTCTGACCCCGAGAGTGTGTGATGGGACGGTACGGAGGGAGATTCACTCTGTGTCTGACCCCGGGAGTGTGTGATGGGACGGTGCGGAGGGAGATTCACTCTGTGTCTGACCCCAGGAGTGTGTGACGGGACGGTATGGAGGGAGATTCACTCTGTGTCTGACCCCGGGGGTGTGTGATGGGACGGTGCGGAGGGAGATTCACTCTGTGTCTGACCCCGGGAGTGTGTGATGGGACGGTGTGGAGGGAGATTCGCTTTGTGTCTGACCCCGGGAGTGTGTGATGGGACGGTGCGGAGGGAGATTCGCTCTGTGTCTGACCCCGGGAGTGTGTGATGGGATGGAGCGGAGGGAGATTCGCTTTGTGTCTGACCCCGGGAGTGTGTGATGGGACGGTGCGGAGGGAGATTCACTCTGTGTCTGACCCCAGGAGTGTGTGATGGGACGGTGTGGAGGGAGATTCACTCTGTGTCTGTCCCCGGGAGTGTGTGATGGGACGGTGCGGAGGGAGATTCACTCTCTGTCTGACCCCGGGAGTGTGTGATGGGACGGTACGGAGGGAGATTCACTCTGTGTCTGACCCCGGGAGTGTGTGATGGGACGGTACGGAGGGAGATTCACTCTGTGTCTGACCCCGGGAGTGTGTGATGGGACGGTGGGGATGGAGATTCGCTCTGTGTCTGACCCCGGGAGTGTGTGATGGGACGGTGTGGAGGGAGATTCACTCTGTGTCTGACCCCGGGAGTGTGTGATGGGACGGTGTGAAGGGAGATTCACTCTGTGTCTGACCCCGGGAGTGTGTGATGGGACGGTGTGGAGGGAGATTCACTCTGTGTCTGACCCCGGGAGTGTGTGATGGGACGGTGTGGAGGGGGATTCACCCCGTGTCCGACCCCGGGAGTGTGTGATGGGACGGTGTGGAGGGAGATTCGCTCTGTGTCTGACCCCGGGAGTGTGTGATGGGATGGAGCGGAGGGAGATTCGCTTTGTGTCTGACCCCGGGAGTGTGTGATGGGACGGTGCGGAGGGAGATTCACTCTGTGTCTGACCCCAGGAGTGTGTGATGGGACGGTGTGGAGGGAGATTCACTCTGTGTCTGTCCCCGGGAGTGTGTGATGGGACGGTGCGGAGGGAGATTCACTCTCTGTCTGACCCCGGGAGTGTGTGATGGGACGGTACGGAGGGAGATTCACTCTGTGTCTGACCCCGGGAGTGTGTGATGGGACGGTACGGAGGGAGATTCACTCTGTGTCTGACCCCGGGAGTGTGTGATGGGACGGTGGGGATGGAGATTCGCTCTGTGTCTGACCCCGGGAGTGTGTGATGGGACGGTGTGGAGGGAGATTCACTCTGTGTCTGACCCCGGGAGTGTGTGATGGGACGGTGTGAAGGGAGATTCACTCTGTGTCTGACCCCGGGAGTGTGTGATGGGACGGTGTGGAGGGAGATTCACTCTGTGTCTGACCCCGGGAGTGTGTGATGGGACGGTGTGGAGGGGGATTCACCCCGTGTCCGACCCCGGGAGTGTGTGATGGGACGGTGTGGAGGGAGATTCACTCTGTGTCTGACCCCGGGAGTGTGTGATGGGACGGTGTGGAGGGAGATTCACTCTGTGTCTGACCCCGGGAGAGTGTGATGGGACGGTGTGGAGGGAGATTCACTCTGTGTCTGACCCCGGGAGTGTGTGATGGGACGGTGTGGAGGGAGATTCACTCTGTGTCTGACCCCGGGAGAGTGTGATGGGACGGTGTGGAGGGAGATTCACTCTGTGTGTCTGACCCCGGGAGTGTGTGATGGGACGGTGCGGAGGGAGATTCACTCTGTGTCTGACCCCGGGGGTGTGTGATGGGACGGTGGGGAGGGAGATTCACTCTGTGTCTGACCCCGGGAGTGTGTGATGGGACGGTGTGGAGGGGGATTCACTCTGTGTCTGACCCCGGGGGTGTGTGATGGGACGGTGGGGAGAGAGATTCACTCTGTGTCTGACCCCGGCAGTGTGTGATGGGACGGTGTGGAGGGGGATTCACTCTGTGTCTGACCCCGGGTGTGTGTGATGGGACGGTGGGGATGGAGATTCGCTCTGTGTCTGACCCCGGGAGTGTGTGATGGGACGGTGTGGAGGGAGATTCACTCTGTGTCTGACCCCGGGGGTGTGGGATGGGACGGTGTGGAGGGAGATTCACTCTGTGTCTGACCCCGGGGGTGTGTGATGGGACGGTGTGGATGGAGATTCACCCCGCGTCCAACCCCGGGAGTGTGTGATGGGACGGTGTGGAGGGAGATTCACTCTGTGTCTGACCCCGGGAGTGTGTGATGGGACGGTGGGGATGGAGATTCGCTCTGTGTCTGACCCCGGGAGTGTGTGATGGGACGGTGTGGAGGGAGATTCACTCTGTGTCTGACCCCGGGGGTGTGGGATGGGACGGTGTGGAGGGAGATTCACTCTGTGTCTGACCCCGGGAGTGTGTGATGGGACGGTGTGGAGGGAGATTCACTCTGTGTCTGACCCCGGGAGTGTGTGATGGGACGGTGTGGAGGGAGATTCACTCTGTGTCTGACCCCGGGAGTGTGCGATGGGACGGTGCGGAGGGAGATTCACTCTGTGTCTGACCCCGGGAGTGTGTGATGGGACGGTGTGGAGGGGGATTCACCCCGTGTCCGACCCCGGGAGTGTGTGATGGGACGGTGTGGAGGGAGATTCACTCTGTGTTTGACCCCGGGAGTGCGTGATGGGACGGTGAGGGAGATTCACTCTGTGTCTGACCCCGGGAGTGTGTGATGGGACGGTGTGGAGGGAGATTCACTCTGTGTCTGACCCCGGGAGTGTGTGATGGGACGGTGTGGAGGGAGATTCACTCTGTGTCTGACCCCGGGAGAGTGTGATGGGACGGTGTGGAGGGAGATTCACTCTGCGTCTGACCCCGGAGGTGTGTGATGGGACGGTGGGGAGGGAGATTCACTCTGTGTCTGACCCCGGGAGTGTGTGATGGGACGGTGTGGAGGGAGATTCACTCTGTGTCTGACCCCGGGAGTGTGTGATGGGACGGTGCGGGGGGAGATTCACTCTGTGTCTGACCCCGGGGGTGTGTGATGGGACGGTGGGGAGGGAGATTCACTCTGTGTCTGACCCCGGGAGTGTGTGATGGGACGGTGTGGAGGGGGATTCACTCTGTGTCTGACCCCGGGGGTGTGGGATGGGACGGTGTGGAGGGGGATTCACCCCGTGTCCGACCCCGGGAGTGTGTGATGGGACATTGAGGAGGGAGATTCACCCCGCGTCCGACCCCGGGAGTGTGTGATGGGACGGTGTGGAGGGAGATTCACTCTGTGTCTGACCCCGGGGGTGTGGGATGGGACGGTGGGGGGGGAGATTCGCTCTGCGTCTGACCCCGGGGGTGTGGGATGGGACGGTGGGGGGGGAGATTCGCTCTGCGTCTGACCCCGGGAGTGTGTGATGGGACGGTGCAGAGGGAGATTCACTCTGTGTCTGACCCCGGGGGTGTGGGATGGGACGGTGTGGAGGGGGATTCACCCCGTGTCCGACCCCGGGAGTGTGTGATGGGACGGTGTGGAGGGAGATTCACCCCGCGTCCAACTCCGGGAGTGTGTGACGGGACGGTGCGGAGGGAGATTCACTCTGTGTCTGACCCCGGGAGTGTGTGATGGGACGGTGTGGAGGGAGATTCACCCCGCGTCCGACCCTGGGAGTGTGTGATGGGACGGTGCGGAGGGAGATTCACTCTGTGTCTGACCCCGGGAGTGTGTGATGGGACGGTGGGGAGGGAGATTCACTCTGTGTCCGACCCCGGGAGTGTGTGATGGGACGGTGTGGAGGGAGATTCACTCTGTGTCTGACCCCGGGAGTGTGTGATGGGACGGTGTGGAGGGAGATTCACCCCGCGTCCAACTCCGGGAGTGTGTGACGGGACGGTGCGGAGGGAGATTCACCCCGCGTCCGACCCCGGGAGTGTGTGATGGGATGGTGTGGAGGGAGATTCACCCCGCGTCCAACTCCGGGAGTGTGTGACGGGACGGTGCGGAGGGAGATTCACTCTGTGTCCGACCCCGGGAGTGTGTGATGGGACGGTGTGGAGGGAGATTCACTCTGTGTCTGACCCCGGGAGTGTGTGATGGGACGGTGTGGAGGGAGATTCACTCTGTGTCCGACCCCGGGAGTGTGTGATGGGACGGTGCGGAGGGAGATTCACTCTGTGTCTGACCCCGGGAGTGTGTGATGGGACGGTGTGGAGGGAGATTCACTCTGTGTCTGACCCCGGGAGTGTGTGATGGGACGGTACGGAGGGAGATTCACTCTGTGTCTGACCCCGAGAGTGTGTGATGGGACGGTACGGAGGGAGATTCACTCTGTGTCTGACCCCGGGAGTGTGTGATGGGACGGTGCGGAGGGAGATTCACTCTGTGTCTGACCCCAGGAGTGTGTGACGGGACGGTATGGAGGGAGATTCACTCTGTGTCTGACCCCGGGATTGTGTGACGGGACGGTGCGGAGGGAGATTCACTCTGTGTCTGACCCCGGGAGTGTGTGATGGGACGGTGTGGAGGGAGATTCACTCTGTGTCTGACCCCGGGGGTGTGTGATGGGACGGTGCGGAGGGAGATTCACTCTGTGTCTGACCCCGGGAGTGTGTGATGGGACGGTGTGGAGGGAGATTCGCTTTGTGTCTGACCCCGGGAGTGTGTGATGGGACGGTGCGGAGGGAGATTCGCTCTGTGTCTGACCCCGGGAGTGTGTGATGGGATGGAGCGGAGGGAGATTCGCTTTGTGTCTGACCCCGGGAGTGTGTGATGGGACGGTGCGGAGGGAGATTCACTCTGTGTCTGACCCCAGGAGTGTGTGATGGGACGGTGTGGAGGGAGATTCACTCTGTGTCTGTCCCCGGGAGTGTGTGATGGGACGGTGCGGAGGGAGATTCACTCTCTGTCTGACCCCGGGAGTGTGTGATGGGACGGTACGGAGGGAGATTCACTCTGTGTCTGACCCCGGGAGTGTGTGATGGGACGGTACGGAGGGAGATTCACTCTGTGTCTGACCCCGGGAGTGTGTGATGGGACGGTGGGGATGGAGATTCGCTCTGTGTCTGACCCCGGGAGTGTGTGATGGGACGGTGTGGAGGGAGATTCACTCTGTGTCTGACCCCGGGAGTGTGTGATGGGACGGTGTGGAGGGAGATTCACTCTGTGTCTGACCCCGGGAGTGTGTGATGGGACGGTGTGGAGGGAGATTCACTCTGTGTCTGACCCCGGGAGTGTGTGATGGGACGGTGTGGAGGGGGATTCACCCCGTGTCCGACCCCGGGAGTGTGTGATGGGACGGTGTGGAGGGAGATTCACTCTGTGTCTGACCCCGGGAGTGTGTGATGGGACGGTGTGGAGGGAGATTCACTCTGTGTCTGACCCCGGGAGAGTGTGATGGGACGGTGTGGAGGGAGATTCACTCTGTGTCTGACCCCGGGAGTGTGTGATGGGACGGTGTGGAGGGAGATTCACTCTGTGTCTGACCCCGGGAGAGTGTGATAGGACGGTGTGGAGGGAGATTCACTCTGTGTGTCTGACCCCGGGAGTGTGTGATGGGACGGTGCGGAGGGAGATTCACTCTGTGTCTGACCCCGGGGGTGTGTGATGGGACGGTGGGGAGGGAGATTCACTCTGTGTCTGACCCCGGGAGTGTGTGATGGGACGGTGTGGAGGGGGATTCACTCTGTGTCTGACCCCGGGGGTGTGTGATGGGACGGTGGGGAGAGAGATTCACTCTGTGTCTGACCCCGGCAGTGTGTGATGGGACGGTGGGGAGGGAGATTCACTCTGTGTCTGACCCCGGGAGTGTGTGATGGGACGGTGTAGAGGGAGATTCACTCTGTGTCTGACCCCGGGTGTGTGTGATGGGACGGTGGGGATGGAGATTCGCTCTGTGTCTGACCCCGGGAGTGTGTGATGGGACGGTGTGGAGGGAGATTCACTCTGTGTCTGACCCCGGGGGTGTGGGATGGGACGGTGTGGAGGGAGATTCACTCTGTGTCTGACCCCGGGGGTGTGTGATGGGACGGTGTGGATGGAGATTCACCCCGCGTCCAACCCCGGGAGTGTGTGATGGGACGGTGTGGAGGGAGATTCACTCTGTGTCTGACCCCGGGAGTGTGTGATGGGACGGTGGGGATGGAGATTCGCTCTGTGTCTGACCCCGGGAGTGTGTGATGGGACGGTGTGGAGGGAGATTCACTCTGTGTCTGACCCCGGGGGTGTGGGATGGGACGGTGGGGAGGGAGATTCACTCTGTGTCTGACCCTGGGAGTGTGTGATGGGACGGTGTGGAGGGGGATTCACTCTGTGTCTGACCCCGGGAGTGTGTGATGGGACGGTGTGGAGGGGGATTCACTCTGTGTCTGACCCCGGGGGTGTGTGATGGGACGGTGGGGAGAGAGATTCACTCTGTGTCTGACCCCGGCAGTGTGTGATGGGACGGTGTGGAGGGGGATTCACTCTGTGTCTGACCCCGGGTGTGTGTGATGGGACGGTGGGGATGGAGATTCGCTCTGTGTCTGACCCCGGGAGTGTGTGATGGGACGGTGTGGAGGGAGATTCACTCTGTGTCTGACCCCGGGGGTGTGGGATGGGACGGTGTGGAGGGAGATTCACTCTGTGTCTGACCCCGGGGGTGTGTGATGGGACGGTGTGGATGGAGATTCACCCCGCGTCCAACCCCGGGAGTGTGTGATGGGACGGTGTGGAGGGAGATTCACTCTGTGTCTGACCCCGGGAGTGTGTGATGGGACGGTGGGGATGGAGATTCGCTCTGTGTCTGACCCCGGGAGTGTGTGATGGGACGGTGTGGAGGGAGATTCACTCTGTGTCTGACCCCGGGGGTGTGGGATGGGACGGTGTGGAGGGAGATTCACTCTGTGTCTGACCCCGGGAGTGTGTGATGGGACGGTGTGGAGGGAGATTCACTCTGTGTCTGACCCCGGGAGTGTGTGATGGGACGGTGTGGAGGGAGATTCACTCTGTGTCTGACCCCGGGAGTGTGCGATGGGACGGTGCGGAGGGAGATTCACTCTGTGTCTGACCCCGGGAGTGTGTGATGGGACGGTGTGGAGGGGGATTCACCCCGTGTCCGACCCCGGGAGTGTGTGTTGGGACGGTGTGGAGGGAGATTCACTCTGTGTTTGACCCCGGGAGTGCGTGATGGGACGGTGAGGGAGATTCACTCTGTGTCTGACCCCGGGAGTGTGTGATGGGACGGTGTGGAGGGAGATTCACTCTGTGTCTGACCCCGGGAGTGTGTGATGGGACGGTGTGGAGGGAGATTCACTCTGTGTCTGACCCCGGGAGAGTGTGATGGGACGGTGTGGAGGGAGATTCACTCTGCGTCTGACCCCGGAGGTGTGTGATGGGACGGTGGGGAGGGAGATTCACTCTGTGTCTGACCCCGGGAGTGTGTGATGGGACGGTGTGGAGGGAGATTCACTCTGTGTCTGACCCCGGGAGTGTGTGATGGGACGGTGCGGGGGGAGATTCACTCTGTGTCTGACCCCGGGGGTGTGTGATGGGACGGTGGGGAGGGAGATTCACTCTGTGTCTGACCCCGGGAGTGTGTGATGGGACGGTGTGGAGGGGGATTCACTCTGTGTCTGACCCCGGGGGTGTGGGATGGGACGGTGTGGAGGGGGATTCACCCCGTGTCCGACCCCGGGAGTGTGTGATGGGACATTGAGGAGGGAGATTCACCCCGCGTCCGACCCCGGGAGTGTGTGATGGGACGGTGTGGAGGGAGATTCACTCTGTGTCTGACCCCGGGGGTGTGGGATGGGACGGTGGGGGGGGAGATTCGCTCTGCGTCTGACCCCGGGGGTGTGGGATGGGACGGTGGGGGGGGAGATTCGCTCTGCGTCTGACCCCGGGAGTGTGTGATGGGACGGTGCAGAGGGAGATTCACTCTGTGTCTGACCCCGGGGGTGTGTGATGGGACGGTGTGGAGGGAGATTCACCCCGTGTCCGACCCCGGGAGTGTGTGATGGGACGGTGTGGAGGGAGATTCACCCCGCGTCCAACTCCGGGAGTGTGTGACGGGACGGTGCGGAGGGAGATTCACTCTGTGTCTGACCCCGGGAGTGTGTGATGGGACGGTGTGGAGGGAGATTCACCCCGCGCCCGACCCCGGGAGTGTGTGATGGGACGGTGCGGAGGGAGATTCACTCTGTGTCTGACCCCGGGAGTGTGTGATGGGACGGTGTGGAGGGAGATTCACCCGGCGTCCGACCCCGGGAGTGTGTGATGGGACGGTGTGGAGGGAGATTCACCCCGCGTCCAACTCCGGGAGTGTGTGACAGGACGGTGCAGAGGGAGATTCACTCTGTGTCTGACCCCGGGAGTGTGTGATGGGACGGTGTGGAGGGAGATTCACCCCGCGTCCGACCCCGGGAGTGTGTGATGGGACGGTGCGGAGGGAGATTCACTCTGTTTCTGACCCCGGGAGTGTGTGATGGGACGGTGTGGAGGGAGATTCACCCCGCGTCCGACCCCGGGAGTGTGTGATGGGACGGTGTGGAGGGAGATTCACCCCGCGTCCAACTCCGGGAGTGTGTGACGGGACAGTGCGGAGGGAGATTCACTCTGTGTCTGACCCCGGGAGTGTGTGATGGGACGGTGTGGAGGGAGATTCACCCCGCGTCCAACTCCGGGAGTGTGTGACGGGACGGTGCGGAGGGAGATTCACTCTGTGTCTGACCCCGGGAGTGTGTGATGGGACGGTGTGGAGGGAGATTCACTCTGTGTCTGACCCCGGGAGTGTGTGATGGGACGGTGGGGAGGGAGATTCACTCTGTGTCCGACCCCGGGAGTGTGTGATGGGACGGTGTGGAGGGAGATTCACTCTGTGTCCGACCCCGGGAGTGTGTGATGGGACGGTGTGGAGGGAGATTCACCCCGCGTCCAACTCCGGGAGTGTGTGACGGGACGGTGCGGAGGGAGATTCACCCCGCGTCCGACCCCGGGAGTGTGTGATGGGATGGTGTGGAGGGAGATTCACCCCGCGTCCAACTCCGGGAGTGTGTGACGGGACGGTGCGGAGGGAGATTCACTCTGTGTCCGACCCCGGGAGTGTGTGATGGGACGGTGTGGAGGGAGATTCACTCTGTTTCTGACCCCGGGAGTGTGTGATGGGACGGTGTGGAGGGAGATTCACTCTGTGTCCGACCCCGGGAGTGTGTGATGGGACGGTGCGGAGGGAGATTCACTCTGTGTCTGACCCCGGGAGTGTGTGATGGGACGGTGTGGAGGGAGATTCACTCTGTGTCTGACCCCGGGAGTGTGTGATGGGACGGTACGGAGGGAGATTCACTCTGTGTCTGACCCCGAGAGTGTGTGATGGGACGGTACGGAGGGAGATTCACTCTGTGTCTGACCCCGGGAGTGTGTGATGGGACGGTGCGGAGGGAGATTCACTCTGTGTCTGACCCCAGGAGTGTGTGACGGGACGGTATGGAGGGAGATTCACTCTGTGTCTGACCCCGGGAGTGTGTGACGGGACGGTGCGGAGGGAGATTCACTCTGTGTCTGACCCCGGGAGTGTGTGATGGGACGGTGTGGAGGGAGATTCACTCTGTGTCTGACCCCGGGGGTGTGTGATGGGACGGTGCGGAGGGAGATTCACTCTGTGTCTGACCCCGGGAGTGTGTGATGGGACGGTGTGGAGGGAGATTCGCTGTGTGTCTGACCCCGGGAGTGTGTGATGGGACGGTGCGGAGGGAGATTCGCTCTGTGTCTGACCCCGGGAGTGTGTGATGGGATGGAGCGGAGGGAGATTCGCTTTGTGTCTGACCCCGGGAGTGTGTGATGGGACGGTGCGGAGGGAGATTCACTCTGTGTCTGACCCCAGGAGTGTGTGATGGGACGGTGTGGAGGGAGATTCACTCTGTGTCTGTCCCCGGGAGTGTGTGATGGGACGGTGCGGAGGGAGATTCACTCTCTGTCTGACCCCGGGAGTGTGTGATGGGACGGTACGGAGGGAGATTCACTCTGTGTCTGACCCCGGGAGTGTGTGATGGGACGGTACGGAGGGAGATTCACTCTGTGTCTGACCCCGGGAGTGTGTGATGGGACGGTGGGGATGGAGATTCGCTCTGTGTCTGACCCCGGGAGTGTGTGATGGGACGGTGTGGAGGGAGATTCACTCTGTGTCTGACCCCGGGAGTGTGTGATGGGACGGTGTGGAGGGAGATTCACTCTGTGTCTGACCCCGGGAGTGTGTGATGGGACGGTGTGGAGGGAGATTCACTCTGTGTCTGACCCCGGGAGTGTGTGATGGGACGGTGTGGAGGGGGATTCACCCCGTGTCCGACCCCGGGAGTGTGTGATGGGACGGTGTGGAGGGAGATTCACTCTGTGTCTGACCCCGGGAGTGTGTGATGGGACGGTGTGGAGGGAGATTCACTCTGTGTCTGACCCCGGGAGAGTGTGATGGGACGGTGTGGAGGGAGATTCACTCTGTGTCTGACCCTGGAAGTGTGTGATGGGACGGTGTGGAGGGAGATGCACTCTGTGTCTGACCCCGGGAGAGTGTGATGGGACGGTGTGGAGGGAGATTCACTCTGTGTGTCTGACCCCGGGAGTGTGTGATGGGACGGTGCGGAGGGAGATTCACTCTGTGTCTGACCCCGGGGGTGTGTGATGGGACGGTGGGGAGGGAGATTCACTCTGTGTCTGACCCCGGGAGTGTGTGATGGGACGGTGTGGAGGGGGATTCACTCTGCGTCTGACCCCGGGGGTGTGTGATGGGACGGTGGGGAGAGAGATTCACTCTGTGTCTGACCCCGGCAGTGTGTGATGGGACGGTGTGGAGGGGGATTCACTCTGTGTCTGACCCCGGGTGTGTGTGATGGGACGGTGGGGATGGAGATTCGCTCTGTGTCTGACCCCGGGAGTGTGTGATGGGACGGTGTGGAGGGAGATTCACTCTGTGTCTGACCCCGGGGGTGTGGGATGGGACGGTGTGGAGGGAGATTCACTCTGTGTCTGACCCTGGGGGTGTGTGATGGGACGGTGTGGATGGAGATTCACCCCGCGTCCAACCCCGGGAGTGTGTGATGGGACGGTGTGGAGGGAGATTCACTCTGTGTCTGACCCCGGGAGTGTGCGATGGGACGGTGCGGAGGGAGATTCGCTCTGTGTCTGACCCCGGGAGTGTGTGATGGGACGGTGTGGAGGGAGATTCACTCTGTGTCTGACCCCGGGGGTGTGGGATGGGACGGTGTGGAGGGAGATTCACTCTGTGTCTGACCCCGGGAGTGTGTGATGGGACGGTGTGGAGGGAGATTCACTCTGTGTCTGACCCCGGGAGTGTGTGATGGGACGGTGTGGAGGGAGATTCACTCTGTGTCTGACCCCGGGAGTGTGCGATGGGACGGTGCGGAGGGAGATTCACTCTGTGTCTGACCCCGGGAGTGTGTGATGGGACGGTGTGGAGGGGGATTCACCCCGTGTCCGACCCCGGGAGTGTGTGATGGGACGGTGTGGAGGGAGATTCACTCTGTGTTTGACCCCGGGAGTGCGTGATGGGACGGTGAGGGAGATTCACTCTGTGTCTGACCCCGGGAGTGTGTGATGGGACGGTGTGGAGGGAGATTCACTCTGTGTCTGACCCCGGGAGTGTGTGATGGGACGGTGTGGAGGGAGATTCACTCTGTGTCTGACCCCGGGAGAGTGTGATGGGACGGTGTGGAGGGAGATTCACTCTGCGTCTGACCCCGGAGGTGTGTGATGGGACGGTGGGGAGGGAGATTCACTCTGTGTCTGACCCCGGGAGTGTGTGATGGGACGGTGTGGAGGGGGATTCACTCTGTGTCTGACCCCGGGGGTGTGTGATGTGACGGTGGGGAGGGAGATTCACTCTATGTCTGACCCCGGGGGTGTGGGATGGGACGGTGCGGGGGGAGATTCGCTCTGCGTCTGACCCCGGGAGTGTGTGATGGGACGGTGCAGAGGGAGATTCACTCTGCGTCTGACCCCGGGGGTGTGGGATGGGACGGTGGGGGGGGAGATTCGCTCTGCGTCTGGCCCCGGGAGTGTGTGATGGGACGGTGCAGAGGGAGATTCACTCTGTGTCTGACCCCGGGGGTGTGGGATGGGACGGTGTGGAGGGGGATTCACCCCGTGTCCGACCCCGGGAGTGTGTGATGGGACATTGAGGAGGGAGATTCACCCCGCGTCCGACCCCGGGAGTGTGTGATGGGACGGTGTGGAGGGAGATTCACTCTATGTCTGACCCCGGGGGTGTGGGATGGGACGGTGGGGGGGGAGATTCGCTCTGCGTCTGACCCCGGGGGTGTGGGATGGGACGGTGGGGGGGGAGATTCGCTCTGCGTCTGACCCCGGGAGTGTGTGATGGGACGGTGCAGAGGGAGATTCACTCTGTGTCTGACCCCGGGTGTGTGTGATGGGACGGTGTGGAGGGAGATTCACTCTGTGTCTGACCCCGGGGGTGTGGGATGGGACGGTGGGGGGGGAGATTCGCTCTGCGTCTGACCCCGGGGGTGTGGGATGGGACGGTGGGGGGGGAAATTCGCTCTGCGTCTGACCCCGGGGGTGTGTGATGGGACGGTGTGGAGGGAGCTTCGCTCTGTGTCTGACCCCGGGAGTGTGTGATGGGACGGTGCAGAGGGAGATTCACTCTGCGTCTGACCCCGGGAGTGTGTGATGGGACGGTGTGGAGGGAGATTCGCTCTGTGTCTGACTCCGGGAATGTGTGTGATGGGACGGTGGGGAGGGAGATTCGCTCTGTGTCTGACCCCGGGAGTGTGTGATGGGACGGTGTGGGGGGAGATTCACGCTGTGTCTGACCCCGGGAGTGTGTGATGGGACAGTGTGGAGGGAGATTCGCTCTGTGTCTGACCCCGGGGGTGTGGGATGGGACGGTGGGGGGGGAGATTCGCTCTGCGTCTGACCCCGGGGGTGTGGGATGGGACGGTGTGGAGGGGGATTCACCCCGTGTCCGACCCCGGGAGTGTGTGATGGGACGGTGTGGAGGGAGATTCACTCTGTGTTTGACCCCGGGAGTGCGTGATGGGACGGTGAGGGAGATTCACTCTGTGTCTGACCCCGGGAGTGTGTGATGGGACGGTGTGGAGGGAGATTCACTCTGTGTCTGACCCCGGGAGTGTGTGATGGGACGGTGTGGAGGGAGATTCACTCTGTGTCTGACCCCGGGAGAGTGTGATGGGACGGTGTGGAGGGAGATTCACTCTGCGTCTGACCCCGGAGGTGTGTGATGGGACGGTGGGGAGGGAGATTCACTCTGTGTCTGACCCCGGGAGTGTGTGATGGGACGGTGTGGAGGGGGATTCACTCTGTGTCTGACCCCGGGGGTGTGTGATGGGACGGTGGGGAGGGAGATTCACTCTGTGTCTGACCCCGGGAGTGTGTGATGGGACGGTGTGGAGGGGGATTCACTCTGTGTCTGACCCCGGGGGTGTGGGATGGGACGGTGTGGAGGGGGATTCACCCCGTGTCCGACCCCGGGAGTGTGTGATGGGACATTGAGGAGGGAGATTCACCCCGCGTCCGACCCCGGGAGTGTGTGATGGGACGGTGTGGAGGGAGATTCACTCTGTGTCTGACCCCGGGGGTGTGGGATGGGACGGTGGGGGGGGAGATTCGCTCTGCGTCTGACCCCGGGGGTGTGGGATGGGACGGTGGGGGGGGAGATTCGCTCTGCGTCTGACCCCGGGAGTGTGTGATGGGACGGTGCAGAGGGAGATTCACTCTGTGTCTGACCCCGGGGGTGTGGGATGGGACGGTGTGGAGGGGGATTCACCCCGTGTCCGACCCCGGGAGTGTGTGATGGGACATTGAGGAGGGAGATTCACCCCGCGTCCGACCCCGGGAGTGTGTGATGGGACGGTGTGGAGGGAGATTCACTCTATGTCTGACCCCGGGGGTGTGGGATGGGACGGTGGGGGGGGAGATTCGCTCTGCGTCTGACCCCGGGAGTGTGTGATGGGACGGTGCAGAGGGAGATTCACTCTGTGTCTGACCCCGGGGGTGTGGGATGGGACGGTGGGGGGGAGATTCGCTCTGCGTCTGACCCCGGGGGTGTGGGATGGGACGGTGGGGGGGAGATTCGCTCTGCGTCTGGCCCCGGGAGTGTGTGATGGGACGGTGCAGAGGGAGATTCACTCTGTGTCTCACCCCGGGGGTGTGGGATGGGACGGTGTGGAGGGGGATTCACCCCGTGTCCGACCCCGGGAGTGTGTGATGGGACATTGAGGAGGGAGATTCACCCCGCGTCCGACCCCGGGAGTGTGTGATGGGACGGTGTGGAGGGAGATTCACTCTATGTCTGACCCCGGGGGTGTGGAATGGGACGGTGGGGGGGGAGATTCGCTCTGCGTCTGACCCCGGGGGTGTGGGATGGGACGGTGGGGGGGAGATTCGCTCTGCGTCTGACCCCGGGAGTGTGTGATGGGACGGTGCAGAGGGAGATTCACTCTGTGTCTGACCCCGGGTGTGTGTGATGGGACGGTGTGGAGGGAGATTCACTCTGTGTCTGACCCCGGGGGTGTGGGATGGGACGGTGGGGGGGGAGATTCGCTCTGCGTCTGACCCCGGGGGTGTGGGATGGGACGGTGGGGGGGGAAATTCGCTCTGCGTCTGACCCCGGGGGTGTGTGATGGGACGGTGTGGAGGGAGCTTCACTCTGTGTCTGACCCCGGGAGTGTGTGATGGGACGGTGCAGAGGGAGATTCACTCTGCGTCTGACCCCGGGAGTGTGTGATGGGACGGTGTGGAGGGAGATTCACTCCGTGTCTGACCCCGGGAGTGTGTGATGGGACGGTGTGGGGGGAGATTCACGCTGTGTCTGACCCCGGGAGTGTGTGATGGGACAGTGTGGAGGGAGATTCGCTCTGTGTCTGACCCCGGGGGTGTGGGATGGGACGGTGGGGGGGGAGATTCGCTCTGCGTCTGACCCCGGGGGTGTGGGATGGGACGGTGGGGGGTGAGATTCGCTCTGCGTCTGACCCCGGGAGTGTGGGATGGGACGGTGGGGGGGGAGATTCGCTCTGCGTCTGACCCCGGGAGTGTGTGATGGAACGGTACGGAGGGAGATTCACTGTGTGTCTGACCCCGGGAGTGTGTGATGGGACGGTGTGGAGGGAGATTCGCTCTGTGTCTGACCCCGGGAGTGTGTGATGGGACGGTGTGGAGGGAGATTCGCGCTGTGTCTGACCCCGGGGGTGTGGGATGGGACGGTGGGGGGGGAGATTCGCTCTGCGTCTGACCCCGGGGGTGTGGGATGGGACGGTGGGGGGTGAGATTCGCTCTGCGTCTGACCCCGGGAGTGTGGGATGGGACGGTGGGGGGGGAGATTCGCTCTGCGTCTGACCCCGGGAGTGTGTGATGGAACGGTACGGAGGGAGATTCACTGTGTGTCTGACCCCGGGAGTGTGTGATGGGACGGTGTGGAGGGAGATTCACTCTGTGTCTGACCCCGGGAGTGTGTGATGGGACCGTGTGGAGGGAGATTCACTCTGTGTCTGACCCCGGGAGTGTGTGATGGGACCGTGTGGAGGGAGATTCACTCTGTGTCTGACCCCGGGAGTGTGTGATGTGACGGTGTGGAGGGAGATTCACTCTGTGTCTGACCCCGGGAGTGTGTGATGGGACGGTGTGGAGGGGGATTCACTCTGTGTCTGACCCCGGGGGTGTGGGATGGGACGGTGTGGAGGGGGATTCACCCCGTGTCCGACCCCGGGAGTGTGTGATGGGACATTGAGGAGGGAGATTCACCCCGCGTCCGACCCCGGGAGTGTGTGATGGGACGGTGTGGAGGGAGATTCACTCTGTGTCTGACCCCGGGGGTGTGGGATGGGACGGTGGGGGGGGAGATTCGCTCTGCGTCTGACCCCGGGGGTGTGGGATGGGACGGTGGGGGGGGAGATTCACTCTGTGTCTGACCCCGGGAGTGTGTGATGGGACGGTACGGAGGGAGATTCACTCTGTGTCTGACCCCGGGAGTGTGTGATGGGATGGTGGGGATGGAGATTCGCTCTGTGTCTGACCCCGGGAGTGTGTGATGGGACGGTGTGGAGGGAGATTCACTCTGTGTCTGACCCCGGGAGTGTGTGATGGGATGGTGCGGAGGGTGATTCACTCTGCGTCTGACCTCGGAAGTGTGTGATGGGACGGTGTGGAGGGAGCTTCACTCTGTGTCTGACCCCGGGAGTGTGTGATGGGACGGTGTGGAGGGAGATTCACTCTGTGTCTGACCCCGGGAGGTGGTGATGGGACGGTGTGGAGGGAGATTCACTCTGTGCCTGACCCCGGGAGTGTGTGATGGGACGGTGTGGAGGGGGATTCACCCCTTGTCCGACCCCGGGAGTGTGTGATGGGACGGTGTCGAGGGAGATTCACTCTGTGTCTGACCCCGGGAGTGTGTGATGGGACGGTGTGGAGGGAGATTCACTCTGTGTCTGACCCCTGGAGAGTGTGATGGGACAGTGTGGAGGGAGATTCATTCTGTCTCTGACTCCGGGAGTGTGTGATGGGACGGTGTGGAGGGAGATTCACTCTGTGTCTGACCCCGGGAGAGTGTGATGGGACGGTGTGGAGGGAGATTCACTCTGTGTGTCTGACCCCGGGGGTGTGGGATGGGACGGTGTGGAGGGAGATTCACTCTGTGTCTGACCCCGGGAGTGTGTGCTGGGACGGTGTGGAGGGAGATTCACTCTGTGTCTGACCCCGGGAGTGTGTGATGGGACGGTGTGGAGGGAGATTCACTCTGTGTCTGACCCCGGGCGTGTGCGATGGGACGGTGCGGAGGGAGATTCACTCTGTGTCTGACCCCGGGAGTGTGTGATGGGACGGTGTGGAGGGGGATTCACCCCGTGTCCGACCCCGGGAGTGTGTGATGGGACGGTGTGGAGGGAGATTCACTCTGTGTTTGACCCCGGGAGTGCGTGTTGGGACGGTGAGGGAGATTCACTCTGTGTCTGACCCCGGGAGTGTGTGATGGGACGGTGTGGAGGGAGATTCACTCTGTGTCTGACCCCGGGAGTGTGTGATGGGACGGTGTGGAGGGAGATTCACTCTGTGTCTGACCCCGGGAGAGTGTGATGGGACGGTGTGGAGGGAGATTCACTCTGCGTCTGACCCCGGAGGTGTGTGATGGGACGGTGGGGAGGGAGATTCACTCTGTGTCTGACCCCGGGAGTGTGTGATGGGACGGTGTGGAGGGGGATTCACTCTGTGTCTGACCCCGGGGGTGTGTGATGGGACGGTGGGGAGGGAGATTCACTCTGTGTCTGACCCCGGGAGTGTGTGATGGGACGGTGTGGAGGGGGATTCACTCTGTGTCTGACCCCGGGGGTGTGGGATGGGACGGTGTGGAGGGGGATTCACCCCGTGTCCGACCCCGGGAGTGTGTGATGGGACATTGAGGAGGGAGATTCACCCCGCGTCCGACCCCGGGAGTGTGTGATTGGACGGTGTGGAGGGAGATTCACTCTGTGTCTGACCCCGGGGGTGTGGGATGGGACAGTGGGGGGGGAGATTCGCTCTGCGTCTGACCCCGGGGGTGTGGGATGGGATGGTGGGGGGGGAGATTCGCTCTGCGTCTGACCCCGGGAGTGTGTGATGGGACGGTGCAGAGGGAGATTCACTCTGTGTCTGACCCCGGGGGTGTGGGATAGGACGGTGTGGAGGGGGATTCACCCCGTGTCCGACCCCGGGAGTGTGTGATGGGACATTGAGGAGGGAGATTCACCCCGCGTCCGACCCCGGGAGTGTGTGATGGGACGGTGTGGAGGGAGATTCACTCTATGTCTGACCCCGGGGGTGTGGGATGGGACGGTGGGGGGGGAGATTCGCTCTGCGTCTGACCCCGGGAGTGTGTGATGGGACGGTGCAGAGGGAGATTCACTCTGTGTCTGACCCCGGGGGTGTGGGATGGGACGGTGGGGGGGGAGATTCGCTCTGCGTCTGACCCCGGGGGTGTGGGATGGGACGGTGGGGGGGAGATTCGCTCTGCGTCTGGCCCCGGGAGTGTGTGATGGGACGGTGCAGAGGGAGATTCACTCTGTGTCTGACCCCGGGGGTGTGGGATGGGACGGTGTGGAGGGGGATTCACCCCGTGTCCGACCCCGGGAGTGTGTGATGGGACATTGAGGAGGGAGATTCACCCCGCGTCCGACCCCGGGAGTGTGTGATGGGACCGTGTGGAGGGAGGTTCACTCTGTGTCTGACCCCGGGAGTGTGTGATGGGACGGTGCGGAGGGAGATTCACTCTGTGTCTGACCCCGGGAGTGTGTGATGGGACGGTGTGGAGGGAGATTCACTCTGTGTCTGACCCCGGGAGTGTGTGATGTGACGGTGTGGAGGGAGATTCACTCTGTGTCTGACCCCGGGAGTGTGTGATGGGATGGTATGGATGGAGATTCACTCTGCGTCTGACCCCGGAGGTGTGTGATGGGACGGTGGGGAGGGAGATTCACTCTGTGTCTGACCCCGGGATTGTGTGATGGGACGGTGTGGAGGGGGATTCACTCTGTGTCTGACCCCGGGGGTGTGGGATGGGACGGTGTGGAGGGGGATTCACCCCGTGTCCGACCCCGGGAGTGTGTGATGGGACATTGAGGAGGGAGATTCACCCCGCGTCCGACCCCGGGAGTGTGTGATGGGACGGTGTGGAGGGAGATTCACTCTGTGTCTGACCCCGGGGGTGTGGGATAGGACGGTGGGGGGGGAGATTCGCTCTGCGTCTGACCCCGGGGGTGTGGGATGGGACGGTGGGGGGGGAGATTCACTCTGTGTCTGACCCCGGGAGTGTGTGATGGGACGGTACGGAGGGAGATTCACTCTGTGTCTGACCCCGGGAGTGTGTGATGGGATGGTGGGGATGGAGATTCGTTCTGTGTCTGACCCCGGGAGTGTGTGATGGGACGGTGTGGAGGGAGATTCACTCTGTGTCTGACCCCGGGAGTGTGTGATGGGATGGTGCGGAGGGTGATTCACTCTGCGTCTGACCCCGGGAGTGTGTGATGGGACGGTGTGGAGGGAGATTCACTCTGTGTCTGACCCCGGGAGTGTGTGATGGGATGGTGTGGAGGGAGATTCACTCTGTGTCTGACCCCGGGAGGTGGTGATGGGACGGTGTGGAGGGAGATTCACTCTGTGCCTGACCCCGGGAGTGTGTGATGGGACGGTGTGGAGGGGGATTCACCCCTTGTCCGACCCCGGGAGTGTGTGATGGGACGGTGTGGAGGGAGATTCACTCTGTGTCTGACCCCGGGAGTGTGTGATGGGACGGTGTGGAGGGAGATTCACTCTGTGTCTGACCCCGGGAGAGTGTGATGGGACGGTGTGGAGGGAGATTCACTCTGTGTCTGACCCCGGGAGTGTGTGATGGGACGGTGTGGAGGGAGATTCACTCTGTGTCTGACCCCGGGAGAGTGTGATGGGACGGTGTGGAGGGAGATTCACTCTGTGTGTCTGACCCCGGGGGTGTGGGATGGGACGGTGTGGAGGGAGATTCACTCTGTGTCTGACCCCGGGAGTGTGTGATGGGACGGTGTGGAGGGAGATTCACTCTGTGTCTGACCCCGGGAGTGTGTGATGGGACGGTGTGGAGGGAGATTCACTCTGTGTCTGACCCCGGGAGTGTGTGATGGGACGGTGTGGAGGGGGATTCACCCCGTGTCCGACCCCGGGAGTGTGTGATGGGACGGTGTGGAGGGAGATTCACTCTGTGTTTGACCCCGGGAGTGCGTGATGGGACGGTGAGGGAGATTCACTCTGTGTCTGACCCCGGGAGTGTGTGATGGGACGGTGTGGAGGGAGATTCACTCTGTGTCTGACCCCGGGAGTGTGTGATGGGACGGTGTGGAGGGAGATTCACTCTGTGTCTGACCCCGGGAGAGTGTGATGGGACGGTGTGGAGGGAGATTCACTCTGCGTCTGACCCCGGAGGTGTGTGATGGGACGGTGGGGAGGGAGATTCACTCTGTGTCTGACCCCGGGAGTGTGTGATGGGACGGTGTGGAGGGGGATTCACTCTGTGTCTGACCCCGGGGGTGTGTGATGGGACGGTGGGGAGGGAGATTCACTCTGTGTCTGACCCCGGGAGTGTGTGATGGGACGGTGTGGAGGGAGATTCACTCTGTGTCTGACCCCGGGAGTGTGTGATGGGACGGTGTGGAGGGAGATTCACTCTGTGTCTGACCCCGGGAGAGTGTGATGGGACGGTGTGGAGGGAGATTCACTCTGTGTCTGACCCCGGGAGTGTGTGATGGGACGGTGTGGAGGGAGATTCACTCTGTGTCTGACCCCGGGAGAGTGTGATGGGACGGTGTGGAGGGAGATTCACTCTGTGTGTCTGACCCCGGGGGTGTGGGATGGGACGGTGTGGAGGGAGATTCACTCTGTGTCTGACCCCGGGAGTGTGTGATGGGACGGTGTGGAGGGAGATTCACTCTGTGTCTGACCCCGGGAGTGTGTGATGGGACGGTGTGGAGGGAGATTCACTCTGTGTCTGACCCCGGGAGTGTGCGATGGGACGGTGCGGAGGGAGATTCACTCTGTGTCTGACCCCGGGAGTGTGTGATGGGACGGTGTGGAGGGGGATTCACCCCGTGTCCGACCCCGGGAGTGTGTGATGGGACGGTGTGGAGGGAGATTCACTCTGTGTTTGACCCCGGGAGTGCGTGATGGGACGGTGAGGGAGATTCACTCTGTGTCTGACCCCGGGAGTGTGTGATGGGACGGTGTGGAGGGAGATTCACTCTGTGTCTGACCCCGGGAGTGTGTGATGGGACGGTGTGGAGGGAGATTCACTCTGTGTCTGACCCCGGGAGAGTGTGATGGGACGGTGTGGAGGGAGATTCACTCTGCGTCTGACCCCGGAGGTGTGTGATGGGACGGTGGGGAGGGAGATTCACTCTGTGTCTGACCCCGGGAGTGTGTGATGGGACGGTGTGGAGGGGGATTCACTCTGTGTCTGACCCCGGGGGTGTGTGATGGGACGGTGGGGAGGGAGATTCACTCTGTGTCTGACCCCGGGAGTGTGTGATGGGACGGTGCAGAGGGAGATTCACTCTGTGTCTCACCCCGGGGGTGTGGGATGGGACGGTGTGGAGGGGGATTCACCCCGTGTCCGACCCCGGGAGTGTGTGATGGGACATTGAGGAGGGAGATTCACCCCGCGTCCGACCCCGGGAGTGTGTGATGGGACGGTGTGGAGGGAGATTCACTCTATGTCTGACCCCGGGGGTGTGGAATGGGACGGTGGGGGGGGAGATTCGCTCTGCGTCTGACCCCGGGGGTGTGGGATGGGACGGTGGGGGGGGAGATTCGCTCTGCGTCTGACCCCGGGAGTGTGTGATGGGACGGTGCAGAGGGAGATTCACTTTGTGTCTGACCCCGGGTGTGTGTGATGGGACGGTGTGGAGGGAGATTCACTCTGCGTCTGACCCCGGAGGTGTGGGATGGGACGGTGGGGGGGGAAATTCGCTCTGCGTCTGACCCCGGGGGTGTGTGATGGGACGGTGTGGAGGGAGCTTCACTCTGTGTCTGACCCCGGGAGTGTGTGATGGGACGGTGCAGTGGGAGATTCACTCTGCGTCTGACCCCGGGAGTGTGTGATGGGACGGTGTGGAGGGAGATTCGCTCTGTGTCTGACTCCGGGAATGTGTGTGATGGGACGGTGGGGAGGGAGATTCGCTCTGTGTCTGACCCCGGGAGTGTGTGATGGGACGGTGTGGGGGGAGATTCACGCTGTGTCTGCCCCGGGAGTGTGTGATGGGACAGTGTGGAGGGAGATTCGCTCTGTGTCTGACCCCGGGGGTGTGGGATGGGACGGTGGGGGGGAGATTCGCTCTGCGTCTGACCCCGGGGGTGTGGGATGGGACGGTGGGGGGTGAGATTCGCTCTGCGTCTGACCCCGGGAGTGTGGGATGGGACGGTGGGGGGGAGATTCGCTCTGCGTCTGACCCCGGGAGTGTGTGATGGAACGGTACGGAGGGAGATTCACTGTGTGTCTGACCCCGGGAGTGTGTGATGGGACGGTGTGGAGGGAGATTCGCTCTGTGTCTGACCCCGGGAGTGTGTGATGGGACGGTGTGGAGGGAGATTCGCGCTGTGTCTGACCCCGGGGGTGTGGGATGGGACGGTGGGGGGGAGATTCGCTCTGCGTCTGACCCCGGGGGTGTGGGATGGGACGGTGGGGGGTGAGATTCGCTCTGCGTCTGACCCCGGGAGTGTGGGATGGGACGGTGGGGGGGAGATTCGCTCTGCGTCTGACCCCGGGAGTGTGTGATGGAACGGTACGGAGGGAGATTCACTGTGTGTCTGACCCCGGGAGTGTGTGATGGGACGGTGTGGAGGGAGATTCACTCTGTGTCTGACCCCGGGAGTGTGTGATGGGACCGTGTGGAGGGAGATTCACTCTGTGTTTGACCCCGGGAGTGTGTGATGGGACCGTGTGGAGGGAGGTTCACTCTGTGTCTGACCCCGGGAGTGTGTGATGGGACCGTGTGGAGGGAGATTCACTCTGTGTTTGACCCCGGGAGTGTGTGATGGGACCGTGTGGAGGGAGGTTCACTCTGTGTCTGACCCCGGGAGTGTGTGATGGGATGGTATGGATGGAGATTCACTCTGCGTCTGACCCCGGGGGTGTGTGATGGGACGGTGGGGAGGGAGATTCACTCTGTGTCTGACCCCGGGATTGTGTGATGGGACGGTGTGGAGGGGGATTCACTCTGTGTCTGACCCCGGGGGTGTGGGATGGGACGGTGTGGAGGGGGATTCACCCCGTGTCCGACCCCGGGAGTGTGTGATGGGACATTGAGGAGGGAGATTCACCCCGCGTCCGACCCCGGGAGTGTGTGATGGGACGGTGTGGAGGGAGATTCACTCTGTGTCTGACCCCGGGGGTGTGGGATGGGACGGTGGTGGGGGAGATTCGCTCTGCGTCTGACCCCGGGGGTGTGGGATGGGACGGTGGGGGAGGAGATTCACTCTGTGTCTGACCCCGGGAGTGTGTGATGGGACGGTACGGAGGGAGATTCACTCTGTGTCTGACCCCGGGAGTGTGTGATGGGATGGTGGGGATGGAGATTCGCTCTGTGTCTGACCCCGGGAGTGTGTGATGGGACGGTGTGGAGGGAGATTCACTCTGTGTCTGACCCCGGGAGTGTGTGATGGGATGGTGCGGAGGGTGATTCACTCTGCGTCTGCCCTCGGGAGTGTGTGATGGGACGGTGTGGAGGGAGATTCACTCTGTGTCTGACCCCAGGGGTGTGTGATGGGACGGTGCGGAGGGAGATTCACTCTGTCCCAGCTTGCCTCCCTGACTCGTGCCCTGTCTGCCCAGGTGACTGGATCCTGCTGTTGTTCGGCGACGGTGACCCTTACAAAAGTCACTGCCAGGGGGAGCGGCGGAAGGTGCTGCTGATGATCTCCTGCGAACCAGGCATCGTCTCGGTGAGTGTCTTGCCCCTCTCCATCCCCGTGTCCCTGTCGTTCCAGCCAGCACGATGCTGACCCACCGTGGGCGTCTGATACTGAACGCCTCCTCGAGTATGCCCTCGTCCCAGATGGGGCAGCCCACCGGCTTCCTCAGCAAGAGGGAACTGGGGGTCCACGTCGATCGATCTGCCCCTCAGAGGAAGGACGCCGTAGGGTAGTCGGGGGATTGAGTCCGAGAGGGACGTGGGAATGTCGCGGCTCTTTCAAACCTTGTTCAGACCCCCATGTGGAGTATTGCGTTCAGTTCTGGTCGCGTCATGTGAGTAGGGATTAGAGAGGGTGCAGATTAGATTCACCAGGATGCTGACTGGATTAGAGAGGGTGCAGAGGAGATTCGCCAGGATGCTGTCTGGATTAGAGAGGGTGGGGAGGAGATTCAGCAGGACGCTGCCTGGATTAGAGAGGGTGCAGAGGAGATTCTCCAGGATGCTGTCTGGATTAGAGAGGGTGCAGAGGAGACTCACCAGGACGCTGCCTGGATTAGAGAGGGTGCAGAGGAGATTCACCAGGATGCTGCCTGGATTAGAGAGGGTGTAGAGGAGATTCACCAGGATGCTGCCTGGATTAGAGAGGGTGCAGAGGAGATTCACCAGGATGCTGCCTGGATTAGAGAGGGTGCAGAGGAGATTCACCGGGACGCTGCCTGGATTAGAGAGGGTGCAGAGGAGATTCACCAGGATGCTGTCTGGATTAGAGAGAGTTCAGAGGAGATTCACCAGGATGCGACTGGATTAGAGAGGGTGCAGAGGAGATTCACCAGGATGCTGTCTGGATTAGAGAGGGTGCAGAGGAGATTCACCAGGATGCTGCCTGGATTAGAGAGGGTGCAGAGGAGATTCACCAGGACGCTGCCTGGATTAGAGAGGGTGCAGAGGAGATTCACCGGGACGCTGTCTGGATTAGAGAGGGTGCAGAGGAGATTCACCAGGATGCTGCCTGGATTAGAGAGGGTGCAGAGGAGATTCACCAGGATGCTGCCTGGATTAGAGAGGGTGCAGAGGAGATTCACCGGGACGCTGCCTGGATTAGAGAGGGTGCAGAGGAGATTTACCAGGATGCTGCCTGGATTAGAGAGGGTGCAGAGGAGATTCACCAGGATGCTGCCTGGATTAGAGAGGGTGCAGAGGAGATTCACCGGGACGCTGCCTGTATTAGAGACGTGGGTTTTTTTACACAGACAGTTGGGGGTGTGTGGAACGCCCTGTCAGGGGTGCTGGTGGAGGCAGGTACATTCGGGACATTTGAGAGACTCTGGATAGGCAGATGGGTGATGGAGAAATGGAGGGTTAAGGAGGAGGGAAGGATTAGTTTGGTGTTGGAGTGGCGGACCGGCAGAGCGAGCTCAGGGTGAGAATGGTCGTCATCTCCTCCCCTCGCTCCTGGAGGGCCTATGTTCCTGGGAGTGGGGCCTGTGTATTTCCCAGGAGGGTGGGGGGTGGATATCGGGACCCCCACCACCCTCGGCTTCCGGCGTTCCTGGAGGGGTCTCCATGCTCCCTAGTAAAGTCCGGGGTGGGGGTTTGTGTCAAGATCTCTGAGGATCTGACCTGGTCCCAACATATCGATGTAGTTATAAAGAGGGCAAGACAGTGTCTATACTTCATTAGGAGTTTGAAGAGATTTGGCACGTTAACAAATACACTCAAAAACTTCTATAGTTGTACGGTGGGGAGCATTCTGACAGGCTGCATCACTGTCTGGTACAGAGGGGCTACTGCACAGGACCGAAAGAAGCTGCAGAGGGTTGTAAATCTAGTCGGCTCCATCTTGGGCACTAGCCTACAAAGTACCCAGGACATCTTCAGGGAGCGGTGTCTCAGAAAGGCAGCGTCCATTATTAAGGACCCTCCAGCACCCAGGGCATGGCCTTTTCTCACTGTTACCATCAGAAGCCTGAAGACACACACTCAGCGATTCAGGAACAGCTTCTTCCCCTCTGCCGTCTGATTCCTAAATGGACATTGAAACCTTGGACACCACCTCAGTTTTTTTAAATATGTATTATTTCCGTTTTTTGCATGGTTTTTAATCTATTCAATGTACGTATACTGTAATTGATTGATTGATTACTTCCAGACTATGTATTGCACTGAACTGCTGCTGCTAACATCGAACAGTACAGCACACTACAGGCCCTTCGGCCCACAATGTTGTGCCGACCCTCAAACCCTGCCTCCCATATAAGCCCCCACCTTAGATTCCTCCATATACCTGTCTAGTAGTCTCTTAAACTTCACTAGTGTATCTGCCTCCACCACTGACTCAGGCAGTGCATTCCACGCACCAACCACTCTCTAAGTGAAAAACCTTCCTCTAATATCCCCCTTGAACTTCCCAGCCCTTACCTTAAAGCCATGTCCTCTTGTATTGAGCAGTGGTGCCCTGGGGAAGAGGCGCTGGCTATCCACTCTATCTATTCCTCTTATTATCTTGTACACCTCTATCATGTCTCCTCTCATCCTCCTCTCCAAAGAGTAAAGCCCTAGCTCCCTTAATCTCTGATCGTAATGCATACTCTCTAAACCAGGCAGCATCCTGGTAAATCTCCTCTGTACCCTTTCCAATGCTTCCACATCCTTCCTGTAGTGAGGTGACCAGAACTGGACACAGTACTCCAAGTGTGGCCTGACCAGAGTTTTATAGAGCTGCATCATTACATCGCGACTCTTAAACTTTATCCCTGGAAGGTAAAATCTGATCGCAAACCTCCGCTGCCTTGTGGCCATACCCACTCATGGGGAAGGCTTCAGGAATAAATCCCAAGGGAAAAATCTGGAGCTGGAGTCCCTAAGGCAGTCTTACATTGAGTTCAATGCTGACTGGCAACTCCTGGTGCCGAACTGTATGGGTCTCTGCTGTTCCTTAGGGCTCCTCAGATGCGTGGAGAGGGGAAGCCTGCTGCCTGGGCAACAGCTCACTCAGCCGTGTCGTGTTCTCCTGGCTTGCGTATCCGGACAGCTGGGACACAAAATCCATGGTCGGCCCTGACTGACGGAGGCCTCACGATTCAGATGCAGATAAAGAGGTCACGAGTGTACGATTGTGATCTGCTATTGCTGTAGCCTAACACATAACATAGAAAATAGGTGCAGGAGTAGGCCATTCGGCCCTTCGAGCCTGCATCGCCATTCAGTACGATCATGGACTTTCTGTGTTCTGTGCTGGGGTGGTGTTTGGTCTGCTGGGATTGAGCTGGGTCTGCTGGGAGTGTTGCGTCTAGGAGTTTGTTGGGTCTGCTGGGAGTGTGTTGGGTCTACTGGCACTGCCGTGTCTTTGGAAGTTTGTGTCTTCTCTGCTGGGTTGGTGTTTGGTCTGCTGGGATTGTGTTGGGTCTCCTGGGAGTGTTGTGTCTTTAGGAGCTTGTGTGTTCTGTACTGGGATAGAAACATAGAAAATAGGTGCAGGAGTAGGCCATTCGGCCCTTCGAGCCTGCACCGCCATTCAGTATGATCACGGCTGATCATCCAACTCAGAACCCTGTACCAGCCTTCCCTCCATACCCCCTGATCCCTTTAGCCACAAGGGCCATATCTAACTCCCTCTTAAATATAGCCAATGAACTGGCCTCAACTGTTTCCTGTGGCAGAGAATTCCACAGATTCACCACTCTCTGTGTGAAGAAGTTTTTCCTCATCTCGGTCCTAAAAGGCTTCCCCTTTATCCTCAAACTGTGACCCCTCGTTCTGGACTTCCCCAACAACGGGAACAATCTTCCTGCATCTAGCCTGTCCAATCCCTTTAGGATCTTATACGTTTCAATCAGATTCCCCCTCAATCTTCTAAATTCCAGCGAGTATAAGCCTAGTCGATCCAGTCGTTCATCATATGAAAGTCCTGCCATCCAGTTAATGTATTGCATTGAACTGCTCTTGCTACGTTGACAAATTTCACGTCCCACGCCGGTGATAATAACCCCAATTCTGATCAGCTGTCCTCCAACACTATCCTCACTCTTGGCTGATTGTCCCCCCCTCTGGGAGGTGGCATTCCTGGGTGGGCCTGTGCGTTCCCCAGGAGTTAGCGGGGTCGGTGGGGGGGACAGACAGAGCTCGCTCTCTGCCTCTCCCCCTGGGTGGGCTCGCCGGGAAGGTGGGGGGTGGACCGAGATCTCACTCCTCATCCCCCGAACCGCACCCACCCTGTTCACTGAAAGTAAGCACTTTTGCACTTTTTTTCAACAACTATATCAATTAAGTTTTGCAGTTCTGCATCCACTTTGGTGGTAAGAACGGGAAGGCAGATTATTATCTAAATGGAGTCAAGTTAGGAAAAGGGGAAGCACAACGAGATCTAGGTGTTCTTGTACATCAGTCACTGAAAGCAAGCATGCAGGTACAGCAGGCAGTGAAGAAAGCTAATGGCGTGCTGGCCTTCATAACAAGGGGAATTGAGTATAAGAGCAAAGAGGTCCTTCTGCAGCTGTACAGGGCCCTGGTGAGACCACACCTGGAGTACTGTGTGCAGTTTTGGTCTCCAAATTTGAGGAAGGACATTCTTGCTCTTGAGGGAGTGCAGCGTAGGTTCACAAGGTTAATTCCCGGGGTGGTGGGACTGTCATATGTTGAAAGATTGGAGCGACTGGGCTTGTATACACTGGAATTTAGAAGACTGAGAGGGGATCCGATTGAAACATATAAGATTATTAAGGGATTGGACACGCTGGAGGCAGGAAGCATGTTCCCGCTGATGGGTGAGTCCAGACCCAGAGGCCACAGTTTAAGAATATGGGATAGGTCATTTAGAACGGAGTTGAGGAAAAACTTTTTCACCCAGAGAGTGGTGGATATGTGGAATGCTCTGCCCCAGAAGGCTGTGGAGGCCAAGTCTCTGGATGCTTTCAAGAAAGAGATGGATAGAGCTCTTAAAGATCGCGGAATCAGAGGTTATGGGGATAAGGCAGGAACTGGATACAGATTGTGGGTGATCAGCCAGGATCACAGTGAATGGCGGTGCTGGCTCGAAGGGCCAACCCCCGCAGCTATTGTTCACTGACACTCTCTCTCTCTCACAGGGCAGATTTGCGGTGACCCTGGAGCAGAGGGAGAAGGTGTCTGACTGCTTTTACTTGTTCGAGATGGACAGCAGCGTGGCCTGTCCCAGGAACGTCAGAAAGCTGAGCAGCGGATCTGTGCTGCTGATCCTGTGAGTCCCGGGGGGGACGGGGAGGGAGGGAGAGTCTGGCAAACGCAGCGTCGGATTACTGGCCAGACTCTCGGCAGTGTGGAGGATCAGGGGGATCTTGGGGTCCGAGTCCATAGGACACTCAAAGCTGCTGTGCAGGTTGACTCTGTGGTTAAGGAGGCAGACGGTGTATTGTCCTTCATCAATCGTGGGATTGAGTTTAGGAGCTGGGAGGTAATGTTGCAGCTAAATCGGACCCTGGTCAGACCCCACTTGGAGCACTGTGCTCAGTTCTGGTCGCCTCACTACAGGAAGGATGTGGAAACCATAGAAAGGGTGCAGAGGAGATTGACAAGGATGTTGCCTGGATTGGGGAGCATGCCTTATGAGAATAGGTTGAGTGAACTCGGCCTTTTCTCCTTGGAGCGACGGAGGATGAGAGGTGAACTGATAGAGGTGTACAAGATGATGAGGTGAATGGTGGGTCGGAGAGGGGCAAGAGAGAGGGGGAATGGTGGGTCGGAGAGGAGAGAGAGGGGAACAGATGTTCACGGGCGAAAGCACAGAATTAATGTGGAGGAAGTTTAGTACTGGGTTCAGGATAGGTTTGTCCCACTGAGACAAGGAAAAAGTGGTAGGAAAAGGGAACCGTGGCTGACGAAACACGTGAGGCAACTCGTCAAGAGGAAGAAGGAAGCATATGTTAGATATAAGATGAAGGAAGCAGGAGGGGCTCATGAGAAATATAGGGTAGCCAGGACGGAGCTTAAGAAAGGAATTAGGAGAGCTCGAAGGGGGCATGAGAAGGCCTTGGCATGTAGGATTAAGGAGAACCCCACGGCGTTCTGTGTGTATGTGAAGAACAGAAGGATGACAAGAACGAAGGTGGGGCCTCCAAAGGATAAAGAAGGCAACATGTGCCTGGAGACGGAGGAGGTTGGGGAGGTCCTAAATGAATACTTTGCTTCAGTATTCACAAGTGAAAAGGACCCTGATCAGGGTGAGGTCGAAATAGAACAGGCCTGTGTGCAGGACAATGTGCAGATTAAGGAAGAAGAAGTGTTGGATCTTCTTAAAAGCATCAAGATTGATAAGTCCCCAGGGCCGGATGTGATATACCCCAGGTTGCTGTGGGAAGTGAGAGAAGAGATCGCTGGAGCGGTAGCTATGATCTTTGAATCCTCTTTGTCTGCAGGGGAGGTGCCGGAGGATTGGAGAATGGCAAATGTAGTTCCCTTGTTTAAAAAAGGTAATAGGAAGAATCCTGGGAACTATAGACCGGTGAGACTTAACGTCGGTGGTCTGCAAACTATTGGAAAGGATTCTTAAGGATAGGATCTACGAGCATTTGGAGAAGTACAGTCTACTCAAGGATAGTCAACATGGCTTTGTGAAGGGAAGGTCGTGCCTCGCGAGCCTAATTGAGTTTTTTGAAGAGGTAACAAAAGAAATTGGTGAGGGTAGGGCGGTAGATGTGGTCTACATGGATTTTAGCAAGGTATTTGACAAGGTCCCCCAGGAGGGACTCATCCAGAAAGTCATGAGGCATGGGATCAGTGGAACCTTGGCTGTTTGGATAAAAAATTGGCTTACAGGAAGAAAGCAGAGGGTAGTAGTGGAAGGAAAGTATTCTGCCTGGAGGTCGGTGCCTAGTGGATCCCGCAAGGATCTGTCCTGGGACCCCTGCTCTTTGTGATTTTTATAAATGACCTGGATGAAGAGGCGGAAGGATGGTGGAGTAAGTTTGTGGATGACATGAAGATTGGAGGAGTTGTGGATGGAGCTGTCGGTTGTCAAAGGTTACAAGAGGATATAGACAGGATGCAGAGTTGGGCAGAAAAATGGCAGATGGAGTTCAGTCCGGATAAGTGTGAGGTGATGCATTTTGGAAGGACAAACCAGAAGGCTGAGTACAGGGTTAATGGTCGATTACTTAAGAGTGTGGATGAACAGAGGGACCTTGGGGTTCAAATCCATACATCCCTCAAGGTCGCTGCACAGGTTGATAGGATAGTCAAGAAGGCCTGTGGGATGCTAGGCTTCATTAATAGGGGGACTGAGTTCAAGAGTAGAGGGGTCATGTTGCAACTCTACAAATCTCTGGTGAGACCACACTTGGAGTTACTGTGTTCAGTTCTGGTCACCTCATTATCGGAAGGATGTGGAAGCTATGGAGAGGGTGCAGAGGAGATTTACCAGGATGTTGCCCGGATTGGAAAACAAGTCTTATGAGGCAAGGTTAGCAGAGCTGGGACTTTTCTCTTTGGAGCATAGAAGGATGAGAGGGAACTTGATAGAGGTCTACAAGATTATGAGGCATAGATAGGGTGGATAGCCAGTACCTGTTTCCCAGGGCACGAACAGCAAACACCAGAGGGCATATGTACAAAGTTAAGACAGGGAGGTTCAGGGGGAGATATCAGGGGTGTGTGGGTCCGCACAGCATCGAGGGGCGAAGGGCCTGTACTGTGCTGTAGTGTTGTGGTGTCTCGGGAATGGTGGGTCGCGGGGGGAGGATGGGGAGAGAGGGGGATGGTGTGTCGGACAGGAGGGAATGTTGTGTTGGAGAGGGAGGAGGGAGAGAACGAATGGTGTCTACGGTAGAGGGTAAAGGGGAGTGCAGGGGGCAACGGGAGTGAGAGGGGCCTCTCCCCACACTGACTCTTGCCCCCTCCCACCGCAGGTTCGTCACGCTGCTCTCCGTCTACCTCCTGGGCGGCTTCCTGTACCAGCGGCTGGTGCTGAAGGCCAAAGGCATGGACCAGTTCCCCAACCACTCCTTCTGGCAGGAGGTTGGCAACTTGACGGCGGTGAGTCAGCGCCACCCGCGCCGGGTGGGTGAATGGGACGCTCTCTGTGCGAGAGAGAGATTGGGGAGAACGACGGGGAGAGAGATTGGGGATGGAAGGGGTGGACAGTGGGGGTTTAAAAGGGACAGAGAGTGGGGGAATAAAACAATATGGAACAAGAGGAAGAAAGGACTTTACTTCAGGTTTAAGGAAGCGAGGATCATACGGGGCACCGGGAAGTCACAAGGTCACCGGGAAGGAGAAGGAGGGCCTGGGAGAACTGGAAGAGGGCGTGAGATGTCCTTGGCGTGGACGATTAACGGAAAAGGCCCGTGTTCCAGCTGCTGGGTAACAGTGCAGCTCTTTAAAACCGTCGTTAGACCCACACTTGGGGTATTGCATTCGGTTCTGGTCGCCTCATTGTAGGAAGGAGGTGGGAGCTTTAGAGAGGGTGCAGAGATTTACCAGGATGCTGCCTGGATTAGAGAGGGTGCAGAGGAGATTCATCAGGATGCTGCCTGGATTAGAGAGGGTGCAGAGGAGATTGACCAGGATGCAGCCTGGATTAGAGAGGGTGCAGAGGAGATTCACCAGGGTGCTGCCTGGATTAGAGAGGGTTCAGAGGAGATTCACAAGGATGCTGTCTGGAATAGAGAGGGTGCAGAGGAGATTCGCCAGGACGCTGCCTGGATTAGAGAGGGTGCAGAAGAGATTCACCAGGATGCTGCCTGGATTAGAGAGGGTGCAGAGGAGATTCACCGGGATGCAGCCTGGATTAGAGAGGGTGCAGAGGAGATTCACCAGGGTGCTGCCTGGATTAGAGAGGGTGCAGAGGAGATTGACCAGGATGCAGCCTGGATTAGAGAGGGTGCAGAGGAGATTCACCAGGGTGCTGCCTGGATTAGAGAGGGTGCAGAGGAGATTCACCGGGATGCTGCCTGGATTAGAGAGGGTGCAGAGGAGATTTGCCAGGATGCTGCCTGGATTAGAGAGGGTGCAGAGGAGATTCACCAGGATGCTGTCTGGATTAGAGAGGGTGCAGAGGAGATTCATCAGGATGCTGCCTGGATTAGAGAGGGTTCGGAGGAGATTTGACAGGGTGCTGCCTGGATTAGAGAGGGTGCAGAGGAGATTGGCCAGGACGCTGCCTGGATTAGAGAGGGTGCAGAGGAGATTCACCAGGATGCTGCCTGGATTAGAGAGGGTGCAGAGGAGATTCACCGGGATGCAGCCTGGATTAGAGAGGGTGCAGAGGAGATTCACCAGGATGCTGCCTGGATTAGAGAAGGTGCAGAGGAGATTGACCAGGATGCTGCCTGGATTAGAGAGGGTGCAGAGGAGATTGACCAGGATGCTGCCTGGATTAGAGAGGGTGCAGAGGAGATTGACCAGGATGCTGCCTGGATTAGAGAGGGTGCAGAGGAGATTCACCAGGATGCTGCCTGGATTAGAGAGGGTGTTTCATGAGGAGAGGTTGAGCGAGTTTGCCCTTTTCTCTTTGGAGCGAAGGAGGAAGACAGGTGACCCGATAGAGGTGTACAAGATGATAAGAGGTGACGGCCGGAGACTTTTTCTCGAGGGAGGGTGGAAATGGCTAACACGAGGAGTGATAATTTCTTGGTGATTGGATGAAAGTATAGGGGGTGATTTTTGGTTTTACAGAGAGTGGTGGGTGTGTGGGATGCCCTGTCAGGGGTGCTGGTGGAGGCAGGTACATTCGGGACATTTCAGAGACTCTGAGATGGGGAGACGATGGAGGGTTTCGGAGGTGGGGAGGTTTAGATGGGTCCTGGAGTGGGTTAGCACAGCATTGTGGGCCGAAGGGCCTGTACTGCTCCAAACGGGGCGGAACTGAGAGAAGGGTTCTCGAGTGCGTTCTGTCTCTCTCTCTCTCTCGCTGACCGGCCTCCGTTTCCCCACCCCTAGGACGGCTGCGACTTCGTCTTCCGCTCGAGGTCCCGCTCGCCGCCCCCCTCGTACCGGGGCGTGGGCTCGCAGCCCCTGGGTGCGGCGGACGAGGAGGAGGAGGAGGATCGGGATGAGCACCTGTTGCCGATGTGAGACCGTCGGTGCCGGGGCACGGGGTGGGCTCGGATCCGTCAGTCTCCGCATCGCGGTTCGGTGGGGCCTCGCGTTCTCTGTCACGCGTTCTGGGTCTTTTAATAAAAGTTGTCTGGCCTCCTGCCCGTCTCGCCGTCTCGCTCGCCAATCAGCACAGACTTCACCGGCGCAGCTTTGAATCTTTATTCCACGCCGACAGGCGCGTCTCACTCCCCCCACACCCCCGAGAGCGGGGCAGGCCCCCCCTCTCGTCTCTCCAGACGCCCCCACACTCTCTCGCTCGAGCCGCCCTCCCCAGCGTCTGGCCGGTCTGGCCGTCTCCCCCAGCCCCTCGTCCCCGCTCTACAGCTCCTTCAGCAGGTTGATGCGGGCGCAGATCTTCAGCGCGGGGCCCAGCTTGATATTCATAGTTGTCATCAAATGTTCCTCCTTCAGCAGGAGCAGGGCCTGGCCGTCGATCTCCTGCAGCCGGAACTCGGCCGCCAGCTCCTCGCACCCTGCGGGAGAGACGCGCAGCGTCAGGGGGTGGGGGGAGACAGAGACGGTCACACGCACAGCGTCGGGGGGTGGGGGGAGAGACGGGACGGTCACACGCACAGCGTCGGGGTGGGGGGAGAGACGGGACGGTCACACGCACAGCGTCAGGGTGGGCAGAGACGGGACGGTCACACGCACCGTACGGGAGAGACGCACAGCGTCAGGGGGTGAGGGGAGAGACGGGACGGTCACACGCACAGTGTCAGGGGGTGGGGGGAGAGACGGGACGGTCACACACACAGCGTCGGGGTGGGGAGAGACGGGACGGTCACACGCACCGTACGGGAGAGACGCGCAGCGTCAGGGGGTGGGGAGAGAGACGGGACGGTCACACGCACCGTGGGGGAGACACACACAGCGTCAGGGGGTGGGGGGAGAGACGGGACGGTCACACGCACCCTGCGGGAGAGACGCGCAGCGTCAGGGGGTGGGGGGAGACAGAGACGGTCACATGCACAGCGTCGGGGGGTGGGGGGAGAGACGGGACGGTCACACGCACAGCGTCAGGGGGTGGGGGGAGAGACGGGACGGTCACACGCACCCTGCGGGAGAGACGCGCAGCGTCGGGGTGGGGGCAGAGACGGGACGGTCACACGCACAGCGTCGGGGTGGGGAGAGACGGGACGGTCACACGCACAGCGTCGGGGTGGGGAGAGACGGGACGGTCACACGCACAGCATCAGGGGGTGGGGGGAGAGACGGGATGGTCACACGCACAGCGTCGGGGTGGGGGGAGAGACGGGACGGTCACACGCACAGCGTCGGGGTGGGGAGAGACTGGACGGTCACACGCACAGCGTCGGGGGGTGGGGGGAGAGACGGGACGGTCACACGCACAGCGTCGGGGTGGGGAGAGACGGGACGGTCACACGCACAGCGTCGGGGTGGGGAGAGACGGGACGGTCACACGCACAGCGTCGGGGTGGGGAGAGGCGGGACGGTCACACGCACAGCGTCGGGGTGGGGGGAGAGACGGGACGGTCACACGCACAGCGTCGGGGTGGGGAGAGACGGGACGGTCACACGCACAGCGTCGGGGTGGGGGGAGAGACGGGACGGTCACACGCACCGTACGGGAGAGACGCACAGCGTCAGGGGGTGGGGGGAGAGACGGGACGGTCACACGCACAGCGTCGGGGTGGGGAGAGACGGGACAGTCACACGCACAGCGTCGGGGTGGGGAGAGACGGGACGGTCACACGCACAGCGTCGGGGTGGGGGGAGAGACGGGACGGTCACACGCACAGCGTCGGGGTGGGGGGAGAGACGGGACGGTCACACGCACCGTACGGGAGAGACGCACAGCGTCAGGGGGTGGGCACAGACGGGACGGTCACACGCACAGCGTCAGGGGGTGGGCAGAGACGGGACGGTCACACGCACAGCGTCGGGGTGGGGGGAGAGACGGGACGGTCACACGCACAGCGTCGGGGTGGGGGGAGAGACGGGACGGTCACACGCACCGTACGGGAGAGACGCACAGCGTCAGGGGGTGGGCACAGACGGGACGGTCACACGCACAGCGTCAGGGGGTGGGCAGAGACGGGACGGTCACACGCACAGCGTCGGGGTGGGGAGAGACGGGACGGTCACACGCACAGCGTCGGGGTGGGGAGAGACGGGACGGTCACATGCACAGCGTCGGGGGGTGGGGGGAGACAGAGACGGTCACACGCACAGCGTCGGGGTGGGGGGAGAGACGGTCACACGCACAGCGTCGGGGTGGGGGGAGAGATGGGACGGTCACACGCACAGCGTCGGGGTGGGGGGAGAGACGGGACGGTCACACGCACCATACGGGAGAGACGCGCAGCGTCAGGGGGTGGGGAGAGACGGGATGGTCACACGCACAGCGTCAGGGGGTGGGGGCAGAGACGGGACGGTCACACGCACAGCGTCGGGGTGGGGGGAGAGACGGGACGGTCACACGCACAGCGTCGGGGTGGGGAGAGACGGGACGGTCACATGCACAGCGTCGGGGGGTGGGGGGAGACAGACGGTCACACGCACAGTGTCGGGGTGGGGGGAGAGACGGGACGGTCACACGCACAGCGTCAGGGGGTGGGGGCAGAGACGGGACGGTCACACGCACAGCGTCGGGGTGGGGGGAGAGACGGGACGGTCACACGCACAGCGTCGGGGTGGGGGGAGAGACGGGACAGTCACACGCACAGCGTCAGGGGGTGGGGGCAGAGACGGGACGGTCACACGCACAGCGTCGGGGTGGGGGGAGAGACGGGACGGTCACACGCACAGCGTCGGGGTGGGGGGAGAGACGGGACGGTCACACGCACCATACGGGAGAGACGCGCAGCATCAGGGGGTGGGGAGAGACGGGACGGTCACATGCACAGCGTCAGGGGGTGGGGGCAGAGACGGGACGGTCACACGCACAGCGTCGGGGTGGGGGGAGAGACGGGACGGTCACACGCACCATACGGGAGAGACGTGCAGCGTCAGGGGGTGGGGAGAGACGGGACAGTCACACGCACAGCGTCAGGGGGTGGGGGCAGAGACGGGACGGTCACACGCACAGCGTCGGGGTGGGGGGAGAGACGGGACGGTCACACGCACAGCGTCGGGGTGGGGAGAGACGGGACGGTCACACGCACCGTACGGGAGAGACGCGCAGCGTCGGGGTGGGGGTAGAGACGGGACGGTCACACGCACCGTACGGGAGAGACGCGCAGCGTCAGGGGGTGGGGAGAGACAGGATGGTCACACGCACAGCGTCAGGGGGTGGGGGCAGAGACGGGACGGTCACACGCACAGCGTCGGGGTGGGGGGAGAGACGGGACGGTCACACGCACAGCGTCGGGGTGGGGAGAGACGGGACGGTCACATGCACAGCGTCGGGGGGTGGGGGGAGACAGAGACGGTCACACGCACAGCGTCGGGGTGGAGGGAGAGACGGGACGGTCACACGCACAACGTCAGGGGGTGGGGGCAGAGACGGGACGGTCACACGCACAGCGTCGGGGTGGGGGGAGAGACGGGACGGTCACACGCACAGCGTCGGGGTGGGGGGAGAGACGGGACGGTCACATGCACCATACGGGAGAGACGCGCAGCATCAGGGGGTGGGGAGAGACGGGATGGTCACATGCACAGCGTCAGGGGGTGGGGGCAGAGACGGGACGGTCACACGCACAGCGTCGGGGTGGGGGGAGAGACGGGACGGTCACACGCACCATACGGGAGAGACGTGCAGCGTCAGGGGGTGGGGAGAGACGGGACGGTCACACGCACAGCGTCAGGGGGTGGGGGCAGAGACGGGACGGTCACACGCACAGCGTCGGGGTGGGGGGAGAGACGGGACGGTCACACGCACCGTACGGGAGAGACGCGCAGCGTCGGGGTGGGGGGAGAGACGGGACGGTCACACGCACAGCTTCGGGGTGGGGAGAGACGGGACGGTCACACGCACCGTACGGGAGAGACGCGCAGCGTCGGGGTGGGGGTAGAGACGGGACGGTCACACGCACCGTACGGGAGAGACGCGCAGCGTCGGGGTGGGGGGAGAGACGGGACGGTCACACACACCGTACGGGAGAGACACACAGCGTCAGGGGTGGGGAGAGACGGGACGGTCACACGCGCAGCGTCGGGGTGGGGGGAGATGGGACGGTCACACGCACCGTACGGGAGAGACGCACAGCGTCAGGGGGTGGGGAGAGAGACGGGACGGTCACACGCGCAGCGTCAGGGGGTGGGGGGAGAGACGGGACGGTCACACACACAGCGTCGGGGTGGGGAGAGACGGGACGGTCACACGCACCGTACGGGAGAGACGCGCAGCGTCAGGGGGTGGGGAGAGAGACGGGACGGTCACACGCACCGTGGGGGAGACACACACACCGTCAGGGGGTGGGGGGAGACAGAGAGACGGTCACACTCACCCCGGGGGACACACACACACACCGTCAGGGGGTGGGGAGAGACAGAGACGGTCACACTCACCCCGTGGGGGACACACACACACCGTCAAGGGGTGGGGAGAGACAGAGACGGTCACACTCACCCCGTGGGGGACACACACACACCGTCAGGGGGTGGGGAGAGACAGAGACGGTCACACTCACCCCGTGGGGGACACACACACACCGTCAGGGGGTGGGGAGAGACAGAGACGGTCACACTCACCCCGTGGGGGAGACACACACACACACACACCTCACTCGCGAGGGAGCCTCAGGGCAGGGTGAGGGATCTCACCTGGGAGGGAGGAGATGAAGTCGTGGACCTGCTGGACGGTCCACAGGGCCGGGTTCCCGGTGGCCAGGCCTGCCCCGGCCCCCGGCAGCTCGGACCCCGGGCCCCCGCCTGCGCCCAGGTCCCTCTCGAGGGCCGCCGGCTGCCTGGCCGCGGTCGAGTCCTCGAAGCCGCCGAGATCGCTGGTCCGGCCCGAGTCTTCCAGCCCCTGCCAGCCGGGGAGAGACGGAGGGGAGGTCATATCACACAGCACGGATCCACGGCCTTCCGCAGGCAACGGGACCCACGGGCTCGGCTCCCGTCCTCCGCCAAGCCGCCAGTGGCACCTCCCGTCCCCCACGCGTTCGCCTCCCGCCTCTCCCGGCTGAACGATTTCCTCCCCGTCTCCGCCATCAGGCTGAGTCCCAGGCCCCCAGTTCCCTCCCACCGCGGTTCGACGCCAATTACACCGGCGGAAGCTTCCGAGGCCCACAGCGGGGCGACCAAAACCGAACACCGTACTCCCAGCGCGGCCTCGCCGACGTCTCGTACGACTGGGACGTGACCCCCCGACTCCCGTACTCAGTGTCCTGACTGATGAAGGCCAGCGTGTCGAACGCCTTCTTCACCGTCCTGTCTACCCGTGACTCCACTTTCGGGGAACCGCGTCCCTGTACCCCTGTGTCCCTCTGTTCCACAACACTCCCCGGGGTCCCCGTCTACCCGTGACTCCACTTTCAGGGAACCGTGTCTCCGTACCCCTGGGTCCCTCTGTTCCACAACACTCCCCGGGGTCCCCGTCTACCCGTGATCGCACTTTCAGGGAACCGTGTCCCCGTACCCCTGGGTCCCTCTGTTCCACAACACTCCCCGGGGTCCCCGTCTACCCGTGACTCCACTTTCAGGGAACCGTGTCCCCGTACCCCTGGGTCCCTCTGTTCCACAACGCTCCCCGGGGTCCCCGTCTACCCGTGACTCCACTTTCAGGGAACCGTGTCCCCTGTACCCCTGGGTCCCTCTGTTCCACAACGTTCCCCGGGGTCCCCGTCTACCCGTGACCCCATTTTCAGGGAACCGTGTCCCCGTACCCCTGGGTCCCTCTGTTCCACAACGCTCCCCGGGGTCCCCGTCTACCCGTGACTCCACTTTCAGGGAACCGTGTCCCCGTACCCCTGGGTCCCTCTGTTCCACGACGCTCCCTGGGGTCCCCGTCTACCCGTGACTCCACTTTCGGGGAACCGTGTCCCCGTACCCCTGGGTCCCTCTGTTCGACAACGCTCCCCGGGGTCCCCGTCTACCCGTGACCCTACTTTCGGGGAACAGTGTCCCCGTACCCCTGGGTCCCTCTGTTCCACAACGCTCCCCGGGGTCCCCGTCTACCCGTGACCCCACTTTCAGGGAACGAGGGTGGGGACGGAGAGGGGGACAGGAGGATGGGCGTCGGGACGGAGAGGGGGACGGGGGTTGGGACTGAGGCGGCGACTGGAGGACTGGGGTGGGGATGGAGAGGAGGACAGGAGGACAGGGGACGGGACAGAGGCGGGGACTGGAGGATGGGGGTCAGGACGGGAAGGGGGACGGGAGGACGGAGAGGGGGATAGGATGACAGAGAGGGGGACGGGAGGACGGGGGTCGTGACGGAGAGGCGGATGGGAGGTCGGGGGTGGGGACAGAGAGGTGGACGGGGGTCAGGACGGGAGGACGGGGTGGGGACGGAGAAGGGGACAGGAGGACGGGGTGGGGATGGACAGGGGGATGGGGGGATGGGAGTACGGGGGTCGGGACGGAGAGGGGGACGGGAGGACGGGGGTCAGGACGGAGAGGGGGACAGGAGGACGGGGTCAGGATGGAGAGGGGGACAGGGGGACGGGAGGATGGGGGTCAGGACAGAGAGGGGGATGGGAGGACGGGGGGACAGAGAGGGGACCGGGAGGACGGGGGTCGGGACGGAGAGGGGGATGGGAGGACAGGGTGGGGACGGGAGGACGGGGGTCGGGACGGAGAGGAGGACGGGGGTCGGGACGGAGAGGTGGACGGGGGACGGGAGGACAGGGGTCGGGACGGAGAGGGGCACGGAGGTGGGGACAGGAGGACGGGGTGGGGACGGAGAGGGGGATGGGAGGACGGGGTGGGGACGGGGGGACGGGGGTCAGGACGGAGAGGGGCATGGAGATGGGGATAGGAGGACGGAGAGGGGGACAGGAGGACGGGGTGGGGATGGAGAGCGGGACAGGAGGACGGGATGGGGACGGAGAGATGGGGACAGGAGGACGGGGTGGGGACAGAGAGGTGGACGGGGGTCAGGACGGGAGGACGGGGTGGGGACGGAGAGGTGGACGGGGGGACTGGGGTCAGGACAGAGAGGGGCACGGAGGTGGGGATGGGAGGACGGGGTCGGGACGGAGAGGGGGACGGGAGGACGGGGTAGTGACGGAGAAGGGGACAGGAGGACGGGGTGGGGACGGAGAGGGGGATGGGGGGATGGGAGGACGGGGGTCGGGACGGAGAGGGGGATGGGGGGATGGCAGTACGGGGGGGGGGATGGGAGGACGGGGGTCGGGACGGAGAGGGGGATGGGAGGACAAGGGGGGAATGGGGTGGGGACGGGAGGACGAGGGTCGGAATGGTGAGGTGGACGGGGGACGGGGGTCGGGACAGAGAGGGGCACAGAGGTGGGGACAGGAGGACGGGTTGGGGACAGAGAGGGGGCAGGAGGACGGGGGTCGGGATGGAGAGGGGGACAGGAGGACGGGGTGGGGACAGAGAGGTGGACGGGGGTCAGGACGGGAGGACGGGGTGGGGATGGAGAGGTGGACGGGGGGACGGGGGTCAGGACAGAGAGGGGCACGGAGGTGGGGACGGGAGGACGGGGTCGGGACGGAGAGGGGGACGGGAGGACGGGGTGGGGACGGAGAAGGGGACAGGACGACGGGGTGGGGACGGAGAGGGGGATGGGGGGATGGGAGGACGGGGGTCGGGACGGAGAGGGGCACAGAGGTGGGGACAGGAGGACGGGGTGGGGACAGAGAGGGGGCAGGAGGACGGGGGTTGGGACGGGAAGGAGGACGGGGGTCGGGATGGAGAGGGGGACAGGAGGACGGGGTGGGGACGGAGAGGTGGACGGGGGTCAGGACAGAGAGGGGCACGGAGGTGGGGACGGGAGTACGGGGTTGGGACGGAGAGGGGGACGGGAGGACGGGGTGGGGACGGAGAAGGGGACAGGAGGACGGGGTGGGGACGGAGAAGGGGACAGGAGGACGGGGTGGGGACGGAGAGGGGGATGGGGGGATGGGATTACGGGGGGGGGATGGGAGGACGGGGGTCGGGACGGAGCGGGGGATGGGGGGATGGCAGTACGGGGGGATGGGAGGACGGGGGTGGGGATGGAGAGGTGGAGGGGGGTCGGGACGGAGAGGGGCACAGAGGTGGGGACAGGAGGACGGGGTGGGGACGATGAGGTGGACGGGAGGACGGGGGTCGGGACGGAGAGGGGCACGGAGGTGGGGACGGGAGGACGGAGAGGGGGATGGGAGGACGGGGGTCGGGACAGAGAGGGGCACGGAGGTGGGGACGGGAGGACGGGGTAGGGACGGAGAGGGGGATGGGAGGAGGGGGTCGGGATGGAGAGGGGGACGGGGGGACGGGAGGACGGGGATCGGGACGGAGAGGGGGACGGGGGACAGGGGTCGGGACAGGAGGACGGGGTGGGGACGGGAGGACGGGGGTGGGGATGGAGAGGGGGACGGGAGGACGGGGGTCGGGACGGAGAGGGGGACGGGGGGATGGGTCGGGACAGGAGGACGGGGTGGGGACGGGAGGACGGGGGTGGGGACGGGAGGAGGGGGGTCGGGACAGAGAGGGGGACAGGAGGACGGGGTGGGGACGGAGAGGGGGACTGGAGGACGGCGGTCGGGACGGAGAGGGGGATGGGAGGACGGGGGAGGGACGGGGTGGGGACGGGAGGACGAGGGTCGGGACGGAGAGGCGGATGGGAGGACAGGGGTCGGGACGGAGAGGTGGACGAGGGTGGGGATGGAGAGGGGCATGGAGGTGGGGACGGGAGGACGGGGTCGGGACGGGAGGACGAGGTGGGGACGGAGAGGGGCACGGAGGTGGGGACGGGATGACGGGGTCAGGACGGGAGGACGAGGTGGGGATGGAAGGACAGGGGTGGGGACGGGAGGACGGGGGTTGGGACGGGAGGACGGGGTCGGGACGGAGAGGGGCACGGAGGTGGGGACAGGGGGACGGGAGGACGGGGTCGGGACGGAGAGGGGGACGGGAGGACAGGGGTCGGGACGGAGAGGGGGATGGGAGGACAGGGGTCGGGACGGAGAGGTGGACGGGGGTCGGGACGGAGAGGGGCACGGAAGTGGGGACAGGAGGACGGGGTGGAGATGGAGAGGGGGACGGGAGGACAGGGGTGGGGACGGAGAGGTGGACGGGGGTCGGGACGGAGAGGGGCACGGAGGTGGGGACGGGAGGACGGGGTCGGGACAGAGAGGGGCACAGAGGTGGGGACAGGGGGACAGGAGGACGGGGTCGGGACGGAGAGGGGCACAGAGGTGGGGACAGGGGGACGGGAGGACGGGGTCGGGACGGAGAGGGGGACGGGAGGACAGGGGTCGGGACGGAGAGGGGGATGGGAGGACAGGGGTCGGGACGGAGAGGTGGACGGGGTCGGGACAGAGAGGGGCACAGAGGTGGGGACAGGGGGACGGGGTGGGGACAGGAGGACAGGGGTCGGGACGGAGAGGGGCACGGAGGTGGGGACAGGAGGACGGGGTCGGGACGGGAGGACGGGGTCGGGACGGGGTGGGGACGGAGAGGGGGACGGGGTGGGGACGGAGAGGGGGACGGGAGGACAGGGGTGGGGACGGGAGGACGGGGGTCGGGACGGAGAGGGGCACGGAGGTGGGGACAGGAGGACGGGGTCGGGACAGAGAGGGGCACGGAGGTGGGGACAGGAGGACGGGGTTGGGACGGAGAGGGGCACGGAGGTGGGGACAGGAGGACGGGGTTGGGACGGAGAGGGGCACGGAGGTGGGGACAGGAGGACGGGGTGGGGACGGAGAGGGGGACAGGAGGACAGGGGTGGGGACGGGAGGACGGGGGTCGGGACGGAGAGGGGCACGGAGGTGGGAACAGGAGGACGGGGTGGGGACGTGAGGATGGGGTGGGGACGTGAGGACGGGGTCGGGATGGAGGACGGGGTGGGGACAGAGAGGTGGATGGGGGACGGGGGTCGGGACGGAGAGGGGGACAGGAGGACGGGGTGTGGACGGAGAGGGGGACGGGAGGACAGGGGTGGGGATGGGAGGATGGGGTCGGGATGGAGAGGGGCACGGAGGTGGGGACAGGAGGACGGGGTGGGGACGGAGAGGGGGACGGGAGGACAGGGGTGGGGATGGGAGGACAGGGGTCGGGACGGAGAGGGGCACGGAGGTGGGGACAGGAGGACGGGGTCGGGACGGGAGGACGGGGTGGGGACAGAGAGGCGGATGGGGGACGGGGGTCGGGACGGAGAGGGGGATGGGAGGACGGAGAGGGGGACGGGAGGACGGGGTCGGGATGGGAGGACGGGGTGGGGACGGAGAGGGGGACCAGAGGACAGGGGTGGGGACAGGAGGACGGGGGTCGGGATGGAGAGGGGCACGGAGGTGGGGACAGGAGGATGGGGTCGGGACAGAGAGGGGCACGGAGGTGGGGACAGGAGGACGGGGTGGGGACGGAGAGGGGGACGGGAGGACAGGGGTGGGGACGGGAGGACGGGGGTCGGGACGGAGAGGGGCACGGAGGTGGGGACAGGAGGACGGGGTGGGGACGGGAGGACGGGGGTCGGGACGGAGAGGGGCACGGAGGTGGGGACAGGAGGACGGGGTCGGGATGGGGGGAGGACGGGGTGGGGACAGAGAGGTGGATGGGGGACGGGGGTTGGGACGGAGAGGGGGACGGGAGGACGGGGTGGGGATGGGAGGACGGAGAGGGGGACGGGAGGACGGGGTGGGGATGGGGGATGGGGGTCGGGACGGAGAGGTGGATGGGGGACGGGGGTCGGGACGGAGAGAGGGACAGGAGGATGGGGTGTGGACGGAGAGGGGGACGGGAGGACAGGGGTGGGGATGGGAGGACAGGGGTCGGGACGGAGAGGGGCACGGAGGTGGGGACAGGAGGACGGGGTCGGGACGGGAGGACGGGGTGGGGACAGAGAGGCGGATGGGGGATGGGGGTCGGGACGGAGAGGGGGATGGGAGGACGGAGAGGGGGACGGGAGGACGGGGTCGGGATGGGAGGACGGAGAGGGGGACAGGAAGACGGGAGGATGGGGTCGGGACGGAGAGGGGCACGGAGGTGGGGACAGGAGGATGGGGTGGGGACGGGAGGACGGGGTCGGGACGGAGAGGGGGACGGGAGGACAGGGGTGGGGACTGGAGGACGGGGTGGGGACGGAGAGGGGGACGGGAGGACGGGGTCGGGACGGGGTGGGGACGGAGAGGGGGACGGGAGGACAGGGGTGGGGACGGGAGGACGGGGGTCGGGACGGAGAGGGGCACGGAGGTGGGGACGGGAGGACGGGGTCGGGACGGAGGGGGTGCTGTGTTACCTTGGCGAGCCGCTTGTGCAGGGGGCTGCGCAGGGCGTCGCCGCTCTCCCGTCGCGATGACCTGCGGGCCAGGCGAGTCACCGTCTCCTTGGGCATAGGGTCCACCCGTTCGACCGTGAAACGGCGCACGCCCTTCCGACAGCTCACGTTGTACCTACGGGACCGGGCACAGTCCGACCAGGGGAGGCCAGAGAACAGTCAAGAGCGAAGAGACGGGCGGAGGGATACAGACAGACGGGGAGACAGGGTGAGGCCGGGAGACAAGCGAAGGACACATCCAGACCGGGAGACGGGCAGCGGGTTGGGAAAGACAGTCAGACGGGAGACCGGCGTGGAATCGCGGGACAGCGGATACATTCCGGCGGGAAGGCAGAGGGAACACAGACAACGCGGGAGGAGAGAAAGAGGGAGAGGATCGTTGAGCGCTGACCCCTGACCCCTCACCTCTTGGCACAGGCCATGGAACAGAAACGCTTTGACCTCTTGAACTTGTCCGCCGGTTCCAGGCACCTGCAGAACTCGCACCGGAGCATCTCGCCGCCGACCTCCGACCCTGCAACACCGGGTCACCATCAGTGGGGTCAAGGTCAGGGGGCGCACCCTCCACTGGGGTCACGGGGGATCAGAGGTTGAGGGCTGGGGTCAGGTGGTGAAGAGGGAGGGGGGAAATTCAGGATGCGGGTGAGATGGAGGGGAGTGGAGGGGGAGAGACTTCACCAGATATCGGCAACATATCCAAGTCAAAACTACTCACACTTTAACCGGTTCCCCTCTCACACCAGGACCCCGTCTCCCGTCGGACCCCCGGGACCCCGTCTCCTGCCCCCTCGTCACACCCACCGGGACCCCGTCTCCCGTCAGACCCACCGGGACCCCGTCTCCCGTCAGACCCACCGGGACCCCGTCTCCCGTCAAACCCACCGGGACCCTGTCTCCACCTCCCGTCAGACCCACCGGGACCCCGTCTCCCGCCCCCTCGTCACACCCACCGGGACCCCGTCTCCCGTCAGACCCACCGGGACCCCGTATCCCGCCCCCTCGTCACACCCACCGGGACCCCGTCTCCCGCTCCCATCAGACCCACCGGGACCCCGTCTCTCGACTCCCGTCTGACCCACCGAGACTCCGTCTCCCATCAGACCCATCGGGACCCCGTCTCCGACTCCCGTCAAACCCACCGGGACCCCGTCTCCCGTCAGACCCATCGAGACCCCGTCTCCCGCTCCCATCAGACCCACCGGGACCCCGTCTCTCGACTCCCGTCAGACCCACCAGGACCCCGTCTCCCGTCAGACCCACCGGGACCCCGTCTCCCGTCAAACCCATCGGGACCCCGTCTCCCGCTCCCATCAGACCCACCGGGACCCCGTCTCTCGACTCCCGTCAGACCCACCAGGACCCCTCTCCCGTCAAACCCACCGGGACCCCCTCTCCCGCTCCCGTCAGACCCATCGGGACCCCGTCTCCCGCTACATCAGACCCACCGGGACCCCGTCTCCTGTCAGACCCACCGGGACAGCGTCTCCCATCAAACCCACCGGGACCCCGTCTCCCGCTCCCGTCAGACCCACACGTCCCTGCCTGCTGGGTGGTCTCCGGGTCAGGGAGAGGGGTTGGGGGAGAGGACTGGTGGGGGTTCACACGTTACCTGTCTGCTGGGTGGTCTCCGGGTCGGGGAGAGAGAGGGGAGAGGGGTTGGGGGTGAGGACCGGTGGGGGTTCACACGTTACCTGCCTGCTGGGTGGTCTCGGGGTTGGGGAAAGAGAGGGGAGAGGGGTTGGGGGAGAGAACCGGTGGGGGTTCACACGTTACCTGCCTGCTGGGTGGTCTCCGGGTCGGGGAGAGAGAGGGGAGAGGGGTTGGGGGTGAGGACCGGTGGGGGTTCACACGTTACCTGCCTGTTGGGTGGTCTCGGGGTCGGGGAGAGAGAGGGGAGAGGGGTTGGGGGTGAGGACCGGTGGGGGTTCACACGTTACCTGTCTGCTGGGTGGTGTCCGGGTCGGGGAGAGAGAGGGGAGAGGGGTTGGGGGTGAGGACCGGTGGGGGTTCACACGTTACCTGCCTGCTGGGTGGTGTCCGGGTCGGGGAGAGAGAGGGGAGCGGGGTGGGGGGTGAGGACCGGTGGGGGTTCACACGTTACCTGCCTGTTGGGTGGTCTCCGGGTCGGGGAGAGAGAGGTGAGAGGGGTTGGGGGAGGGGACCGGTGGGGGTTCACACGTTACCTGCCTGCTAGGTGGTGTCCGGGTCGGGGAGAGAGAGGGGAGAGGGGTTGGGGGTGAGGACCGGTGGGGGTTCACACGTTACCTGCCTGCTGGGTGATGTCCGGGTCGGGGAGAGAGAGGGGAGAGGGGTTGGGGGAGAGGACCGGTGGGGGTTCACACGTTACCTGCCTGCTGGGTGGTGTCCGGGTCGGGGAGAGAGAGGGGAGAGGGGTTGGGGGAGAGGACCGGTGGGGGTTCACACGTTACCTGGCTGCTGGGTGGTGTCCGGGTCGGGGAGAGAGAGGGGAGAGGGGTTGGGGGTGAGGACCGGTGGGGGTTCACACGTTACCTGCCTGCTGGGTGGTCTCCGGGTCGGGGAGAGAGAGGGGAGAGGGGTTGGGGGAGAGGACCGGTGGGGGTTCACACGTCCCTGCCTGCCGGGTGGTCTCCGGGTCGGGGAGAGAGAGGGGAGAGGGTTTGGGGGTGAGGACCGGTAGGGGTTCACACGTTACCTGCCTGCTGGGAGGTCTCCGGGTCGGGGAGAGAGAGGGGAGAGGGGTTGGGGGTGAGGACCGGTGGGGGTTCACACGTTACCTGCCTGCTGGGTGGTGTCTGGGTCGGGGAGAGAGAGGGGAGAGGGGTTGGGGGTGAGGACCGGTGGGGGTTCACACGTTACCTGGCTGCTGGGTGCTCTCCAGGTCGGGGAGAGAGAGGGGAGAGGGGTTGGGGGTGAGGACCGGTGGGGGTTCACACGTCCCTGCCTGCCGGGTGGTCTCCGGGTCGGGGAGAGAGAGGGGAGAGGACCGGTGGGGGTTCACACGTTACCTGCCTGCTGGGTGGTGTCCGGGTCGGGGAAAGAGAGGGGAGAGGGGTTGGGTGAGAGGACCGGTGGGGGTTCACACGTCCCTGCCTGCCGGGTGGTCTCCGGGTCGGGGAGAGAGAGGGGAGAGGGGTTGGGGGTGAGGACCGGTGGGGGTTCACACGTTACCTGGCTGCTGGGTGTTCTCCGGGTCGGGGAGAGAGAGGGGAGAGGGGTTGGGGGTGAGGACCGGTGGGGGTTCACACGTTACCTGCCTGCTGGGTGGTGTCCGGGTCGGGGAGAGAGAGGGGAGAGGGGTTGGGGGTGAGGACCGGTGGGGGTTCACACGTTACCTGCCTGCTGGGTGGTGTCCGGGTCGGGGAGAGAGAGGGGAGAGGGGTTGGGGGTGAGGACCGGTGGGGGTTCACACGTTACCTGCCTGCTGGGTGGTGTCCGGGTCGGGGAGAGAGAGGGGAGAGGGGTTGGGGGTGAGGACCGGTGGGGGTTCACACGTCCCTGCCTGCCGGGTGGTCTCCGGGTCGGGGAGAGAGAGGGGAGAGGGGTTGGGGGTGAGGACCGGTGGGGGTTCACACGTTACCTGGCTGCTGGGTGTTCTCCGGGTCGGGGAGAGGAGAGCTGATCTGCGTCTCAGGTTGGAGAACCGGGGGCTCCTGCGTCTTCTGCTTGGCATTGCCCTGGTCACGGGCAGAGTCCACCTGGGAAAGGGAGAGAGGGGAGGGAGGGGAAAGGGAGTGAGGGGAGGGAGGGAGTGAGGGTGAATTGGAGGACAAGAGGGGTAGAGAGACAAGGAGGGAAAGGGTGAGAGAGGCAAAGGCACAGAGGATCAAACACAGGAGAGAAAATATCAAAACATCAGCTTCACTCTGTGTCTGACCCCGGGAGTGTGTGATGGGACGGTGTGGAGGGAGATTCACTCTGTGTCTGACCCCGGGAGTGTGTGATGGGACGGTGAGGAGGGAGATTCACTCTGTGTGTCTGACCCCGGGAGTGTGTGATGGGACGGTGAGGAGGGAGATTCACTCTGTGTGTCTGACCCCGGGGGTGTGTGATGGGACGGTGTGGAGGGAGATTCACTCTGTGTCTGACCCTGGGAGTGTGTGATGGGACGGTGTGGAGGGAGATTCACTCTGTGTCTGACCCCGGGAGTGTGTGATGGGACGGTGCGGAGGGAGATTCACTCTGTGTCTGACGCCGGGAGTGTGTGATGCGACGGTGCGGAGGGAGATTCACTCTGTGTCTGACCCCGGGAGTGTGTGACGAGACGGTGGGGAGGGAGATTCACTCTGTGTCTGACCCCGGGAGTGTGTGACGGGACGGTGGGGAGGGAGATTCACTCTGTGTCTGATCCCGGGAGTGTGTGACGGGACGGTGCGGACGGAGATTCACTCTGTGTCTGACCCCGGGAGTGTGTGACGGGACGGTGCGGACGGAGATTCACTCTGTGTCTGACCCCGGGAGTGTGTGACGGGACGGTGCGGACGGAGATTCACTCTGTGTCTGACCCCGGGAGTGTGTGACGGGACGGTGCGGAGGGAGATTCACTCTGTGTCTGACCCCGGGAGTGTGCGACGGGACGGTGCGGAGGGAGATTCACTCTGTGTCTGACCCCGGGAGTGTGTGATGGGACGGCGTGGAGGGAGATTCACTCTCTGTTTGACCCCGGGAGTGTGTGATGGGACGGCATGGAGGGAGATTCACTCTGTGTCTGACCCCGGGAGTGTGTGATGGGACGGTGCGGAGGGAGATTCACTCCGTGTCTGACCCCGGGAGTGTGTGATGGGACGGTGTGGAGGGAGATTCACTCCGTGTCTGACACCGGGAGTGTGTGATGGGACGGTGCGGAGGGAGATTCACTCTGTGTCTGACCCCGGGAGTGTGTGATGGGACGGTGTGGAGGGAGATTCACTCTGTGTCTGACCCCCGGGAGAGTGTGACGGGACGGTGTGGAGGGAGTTTTACTCAGTTTAACCGCAGGGATTAGTGATGGGACGGTGTGTACTCACAGGGAAGGGTTCTGCGCCCTCCTGTATGACGAACCCTTCAATGACGTGGGTGAGAATGTGAGGCTTGACGATTGCCTGGGGTGGTTTGCTGTCTCCCACGTGACGATTAACCTTCAGGAGGCTGTTGACGGAGGTCAGGACTGGCGGCCCAGAGTGAATCGAATCCGTCTTGCCTGCAGAGGACACAGACATGGCGGTCTTGACTTTGTCCCACATCCCACTGTCTCCCCCTCACTCCGCGTGTCCCTGCTCCCACAATCCATCCCATCGTCTCCAAACCAGCTTCGCCCTTCCTCTTCCACAGATTCGCGAGGATAATCCCGGGAAAGAATGGGTTAACATTTGAGGAGTGTTTGGGCCTGTATGTACTGGAATTTAGAGGAATGGGGGCATTGGGGGTAATGTCGTTGAAACCTTTCGAATATTGAAAGGGCTAGTGAGGGATGTGGAGAGGATGTTTCCTGTGGTGGGGGAGTCTATGACCCGAGGACACTGATAGAGTGGATGTGGAGAGGATGTTTCCTGTAGTGGGAGAGTCTAGGACCAGAGGACACAGATAGAGTGGATATGGAGAGGATGTTTCCTGTAGTGGGCGAGTCTAGGACCAGAAGACACAGATGGAGTGGATGTGGAGAGGATGTTTCCTATAGTGGGGGACTCCAGGATCAGGGGACACAGATAGAATCGATGTGGAGAGGATGTTTCCTATTGTGGGGGAGTCTAGGACCAGAGGACACAGATAGAGTGGATGTGGAGAGGATGTTTCCTACACTGGGGGAGTCTAGGACCAGAGGACACAGATAGAGTGGATGTGGAGAGGATGTTTCCTACACTGGGGGAGTCTCGGACCAGAGGACACAGATATAGTGGATGTGGAGAGGATGTTTCCTACACTGGGGGAGTCTCGGACCAGAGGGCACAGATAGAGTGGATGTGGAGAGGATGTTTCCTATACTGGGGAGTGTAGGACCAGAGGACACCGATAGAGTGGATGTGGAGAGGATGTTTCCTGTAGTGGGGGAGTCTCGGACCAGAGGACACAGATAGAGTGGATGTGGAGAGGATGTTTCTTATGGTGGGGGAGTCTAGGACCAGAGGACACAGCCTCAGGAATGAGGGACGTACATTTAGAACGGAGATGAGGAGTAATTTCTTTAGGCAGATGGTGGGTGAAATCTGTTGAATTCATTGCCACAGACGGCAGTGATGGTCAAGTCACTGGTTATGTTTAAAGCAGAGGTTGATAGGTTCTTGATTAGCGAGGGCGTCAAAGGTTACAGGGAGTAGGCAGGAGAACGGGGTTGAGAGGGTAATAAATCAGCCGTTGTGGAACGGCAGTGCAGGCTCGATGGGCCGATTTTCTAAAAATCTGCTCAAAAATTACTAATATTGTTCGCTTGGTCGTTGTGAAATTTACTCTACAAAAGCTGACGTGTACAGCAGGCCTGTGAATTCCAGCCTACTCACAGGGCAATGACTACTGGGAAAAGGAGGTCGGCTCACAAACAGGAGAAAGCTTGGAGACAGTGTGAGAGGAAGGATAGGCAGGTGATAGAGAAGGGACGCGCTCAGACCGATGGTTTGAGATGTGTCTATATTCATGCAAGGAGTGTTATGAATAAAGCGGATGAGCTTAGAACGTGGATCAGTACTTGGAGTTATGATACTGTGGTCATTACAGAGACTTGGATGGTGCAGGGGCAGAAATAATTACGTCAAATGCCAGGCTTTAGATGTTTCAGAAAGGACAGGGAGGGAGGCAACAGAGGTGGGGACATGGCACTGTTGATCAGAGATTGTGTCACGGCTACAGAAAAGGAGGAAGTCATGGAGGGGTTGTCTAAGGAGTCTCTGTGGGTAGAAGTTAGGAACAGGAAGGGGCAATAACTCTACTGGGTGTTTTTGATAGATCACCCAATAGTATCAGGGACATCGAGGAGCAGATAGGGAGGCAGATTCTGGAAAGGAGTAATAATAACAGGGTTGTCGTGGTGGGAGATTTTAATTTCCCAATTATTGATTGGCATCTCCCTAGAGAGAGGGGTTTAGATGGGGTGGAGTTTGTTAGGTGTGTTCAGGAAGGTTTCTTGACACAATATGTAGATAAGCCTACAAGAGGAGAGGCTGTACTTGATCTGGTATTGGGAAATGAACCTGGTCAGGTGTCAGGTCTCTCAGTGGGAGAGCGTTTTGGAGATAGCGATCACAATTCTATCTCCTTTACCATAGCGTTGGAGAGGGATAGGAACAGACAAGTTCGGAAAGCGTTTAATTGGAGTAAGGGGAAATATGAGGCTATCAGGCAGGAACTTGGAAGCATAAATTGGAAACAGATGTTCTCAGGGAAACATACGGAAGAAATGTGGCAAATTTTCAGGGGATATTTGCATGGAGTTCTGCGTAGGTACATTCCAATGAGACATGGAAAGGATGGTAGGGTACAGGAACCGTGGTGTACAAAGGCTGTTGTAAATCTAGTCAAACAGAAGAGAAGAGCTTACGAAAGGTTCAAAAAACTAGGTAATGATAGGAATCTAGAAGATTATAAGGCTAGCAATAAGGAGCTTAAGAATGAAATGAGGAGAGCTAGAAGGGGCCATGAGAAGGCCTTGGTGGACATGATTAAGGAAAACCCCAAGGCATTCTACAAGTATGTGAAAAGCAAGAGGATAAGACGTGAGAGAATAGGACCAATCAAGTGTGACAGTGGGAAAGTGTGTATGGAACCGGAGGGAGATAGCGGAGGTACTTAATGAATACTTTGCTTCAATATTCACTATCGAAAAGGATGTTGGTGATTGTAGGGATGACTTTCAGCAGACTGATAAGATTGAGCATGTAGATATTAAGGAAGAAGATGTGCTGGAGCTTTTGGAAAGCATCAGGTTGGATAAGTCACCGGGACCGGACGAGATATACCCCAGGCTACTGTGGGAGGCCTCTCCCCCTCTCACCCTCACACCCACCCCTCCCCTTCGCCCTCTCCCTCTCACCCCCTCTCCCCCCCCACCCCCTCTCCCCCCCCACCCCCGCTCCGCCTCACAGACCTGCAGACGACTGCTTGAGGTCCTGGCCGCTGCTGAGGTTCGGACTCAGTTCCGGCGGTCCGAGGTTCGGGAATTCCACCTCCTCCTCCTCGTCCTCCGCCTTCCGTTTCACGGCTGACTTCAGCTGGGGGGGGGGGGAGACGACAGGGGCGGAAAAGTTACTCGCCCTTCCCCTGACCTCTGACCCCCCCCCACTCCCTGAACTTTAACCCCTCACCCCAGGCCAACCCTCCCCCCCACCCCCCAGAGCAACCCACACAGAGCCCAGTCCCATCCCTTAACATAACATCTAGTTCCAGTTACATCAGACTTGTGGTGTTGTGTTCCCTTCTCGTCCCCTCATTATAGGATGTGAGAACTTCAGAGAGGGTGCAGAGGAGATTCACCAGGACGCTGCCTGGATTAGAGAGGGTGCAGAGGAGATTCACCAGGATGCTGCCTGGATTAGAGAGGGTGCAGAGGAGATTCACCAGGACGCTGCCTGGATCAGAGAGGGTGCAGAGGAGATTCACCAGGATGCTGCCTGGATTAGAGAGGGTGCAGAGAAGATTCACCAGGATGCTGCCTGGATTAGAGAGGGTGCAGAGGAGATTCACCAGGACGCTGCCCGGATTAGAGAGGGTGCAGAGGAGATTCACCGGGACGCTGCCCGGATTAGAGAGGGTGCAGAGGAGATTCACCGGGATGCTGCCCGGATTAGAGAGGGTGCAGAGGAGATTCACCAGGATGCTGCCCGGATTAGAGAGGGTGCAGAGGAGGTTCACCAGGATGCTGCCTGGATTAGAGAGGGTGCAGAGGAGATTCACCAGGATGCTGCCCGGATTAGAGAGGGTGCAGAGGAGATTCACCAGGACGCTGCCTGGATTAGAGAGGGTGCAGAGGAGATTCACCAGGACACTGCCTGGATTAGAGAGGGTGCAGAGGAGATTGACCAGGACGCTGCCTGGATTAGAGAGGGTGCAGAGGAGATTCACCAGGACGCTGCCTGGATTAGAGAGGGTGCAGAGGAGATTCACCAGGACGCTGCCTGGATTAGAGAGGGTGCAGAGGAGATTCACCAGGATGCTGCCTGGATTAGAGAGGGTGCAGAGGAGATTCACCAGGATGCTGCCTGGATTAGAGAGGGTGCAGAGGAGATTCACCAGGATGCTGCCTGGATTAGAGAGGGTGCAGAGGAGATTCACCAGGATGCTGCCTGGATTAGAGAGGGTGCAGAGGAGATTCACCAGGATGCTGGCTGGATTAGAGAGGGTGCAGAGGAGATTCACCAGGACGCTGCCTGGATTAGAGAGGGTGCAGAGGAGATTCACCAGGATGCTGCCTGGATTAGAGAGGGTGCAGAGGAGATTCACCAGGACGCTGCCTGGATCAGAGAGGGTGCAGAGGAGATTCACCAGGATGCTGCCTGGATTAGAGAGGGTGCAGAGCAGATTCACCAGGATGCTGCCTGGATTAGAGAGGGTGCAGAGGAGATTCACCAGGACGCTGCCCGGATTAGAGAGGGTGCAGAGGAGATTCACCGGGACGCTGCCCGGATTAGAGAGGGTGCAGAGGAGATTCACCGGGATGCTGCCCGGATTAGAGAGGGTGCAGAGGAGATTCACCGGGATGCTGCCCGGATTAGAGAGGGTGCAGAGGAGGTTCACCAGGATGCTGCCTGGATTAGAGAGGGTGCAGAGGAGATTCACCAGGATGCTGCCCGGATTAGAGAGGGTGCAGAGGAGATTCACCAGGACGCTGCCTGGATTAGAGAGGGTGCAGAGGAGATTCACCAGGACACTGCCTGGATTAGAGAGGGTGCAGAGGAGATTGACCAGGACGCTGCCTGGATTAGAGAGGGTGCAGAGGAGATTCACCAGGACGCTGCCTGGATTAGAGAGGGTGCAGAGGAGATTCACCAGGACGCTGCCTGGATTAGAGAGGGTGCAGAGGAGATTCACCAGGATGCTGCCTGGATTAGAGAGGGTGCAGAGGAGATTCACCAGGATGCTGCCTGGATTAGAGAGGGTGCAGAGGAGATTCACCAGGATGCTGCCTGGATTAGAGAGGGTGCAGAGGAGATTCACCAGGATGCTGCCTGGATTAGAGAGGGTGCAGAGGAGATTCACCAGGGTGCTGCCTGGATTAGAGAGGGTGCAGAGGAGATTCACCAGGATGCTGTCTGGATTAGAGAGGGTGCAGAGGAAATTCACCGGGATGCTGCCTGGATTAGAGAGGGCGCAGAGGAAATTCACCGGGATGCTGCCTGGATTAGAGAGGGTGCAGAGGAGATTCACCGGGATGCTGCCTGGATCAGAGAGGGTGCAGAGGAGATTCGCCAGGACGCTGCCTGGATTAGAGAGGGTGCAGAGGAGATTCACCAGGATGCTGCCTGGATTAGAGAGGGTGCAGAGGAGATTCACCAGGACGCTGCCCAACTCCCACAGTGGCTGCTCCGCTTAAACCCGGAATTCTCTTCATTGGACCTTGCCAAGATCCTCCCCTTACCGAAGCCTCTACCCAGTGAATCCCCAATCACGGCGGATCGTCTCACCCCTTCCCTCTAGAGCCACCGAGGCAGACACCCGATCCCCTCCCCACCCACCCTCCTGTACTCACCGGGAGATGGAGCTGGGGACAGCCCAGATCCGCCTGAGGCTGCGGCCAGTCCTGGGCCTGGGGGCTGAGGCCCGACACCGGCGTCTGGGTGGAGGCCGAGTTCTGCAGGACGGGGCCGGCGGAGGTGGGAGGGGTGGGGGTCCCCGACGGGGAGGCCTGCCCCTGCCCTGGCGTCACCACTCCCAGCCCGGACACGGGTTTGGCCGAGGCCGGCAGCGAGGCTGAGCACGAGGAGGGGGCGGAGGTGGAGGAGGAAGAGGAGGAGGAAGAACTGGGGGCCGTGGCCTGGGCTTTCAGCGGCAGGGCCTTACCCAAGGCCTGCCGGGGGCAGATCTCGGCCATGGCCTGCTTCTGGGGGGCGTTGCAGGCTTCGGCCGGAGTCTGGGCTTGCTTCGGGGGCTCCATCTGCGTCTGGGCCTGCTTCGAGGCCTCGGACTGGGCGGGGGCCGGCTTCGGGGCGGGCTTCTGGGCCTCCGTCTGGGCCAGGGGCTCCGGCTGGGCGGGGGCCTGCTTCAAGGCCTCGGGCTGGGCCGGGGCCTGCTTCGGGACCTGCTTCTGGCCCTCGGGCGGCGCCTGGGCCTCAGGCTGGGCTGGGGCCTGTTTTAAGGCCTCGGCCTGGGCCGCCTTCTGGGCCTCGGCCTGCGGCTGGGCCGGCTTCTGGGCCGTGGCCTGGCTGAGGGGCTGGACGACCAGGGTCTGAGTGTGGGGGGCGGACTGGGCCTGCGAGAGCTGGAGCTGGGCGAGCTGCGACTGCCGGTGCTGGTGGATGGCCAGGTGCTGCTGCTGGATCACCAGCTGCTTCTGCTGGAGCTGCTGGTGCAGGAGGGTGTGCGGCTGGATCTGCGTGTAGGTGGCGGCTGTAAGGGGGGCAGGAAGGAGACAGGCCCGTCAGATCCCGCGAGCCACTGCCACTGTGACCCCCGACCCTCGACCCACTGCCGCCCCGACCTTCAATCCACCGCAGCCGCTGACCCTTGACCCCCCCGGTATCCCTGACCCTTGATCCACCACAACCCCTGACCCTTGGCCCTCAGACGTCCCAACATGTGATCTCCCCTCCAATATCCCTGCCCCTTGACCCTTCACGTACCCTGACGACCCCCAATCCCTCTCTCCCACCACAACCACTCACCCCTGCCCCTTGAACTACAACCCTTCGCCCACCGTGCCCTCTTGTAGGAACACCTAAGATTACAAAAGTGGGAACCCAGAGGCGATGGGTGAGACCGGGTGAGGGGGAAGCTGGGTGGGTGGGGAGAGGGGGGATGAAGTGAGACACTGGGGGGTGAGACCGGGTGAGGGGGAAGGTGGGTGGGTGGGGGAGAGGGGGATGAAGTGAGACACTGGGGGGTGACGGGTGAGGGGGAAGGTGGGTGGGTGGGGAGAGGGGGGATGAAGTGAGACACTGGGGGGTGACGGGTGAGGGGGAAGGTGGGTGGGTGGGGGAGAGGGGGATGAAGTGAGACACTGGGGGGTGAGACCGGGTGAGGGGGAAGGTGGGTGGGTGGGGGAGAGGGGGATGAAGTGAGACACTGGGGGGTGACGGGTGAGGGGGAAGGTGGGTGGGTGGGGGAGAGGGGGGATGAAGTGAGACACTGGGGGGTGATGGGTGAGGGGGAAGGTGGGTGGGTGGGGGAGAGGGGGGATGAAGTGAGACACTGGGGGGTGACGGGTGAGGGGGAAGGTGGGTGGGTGGGGGAGAGGGGGGATGAAGTGAGACACTGGGGGGTGATGGGTGAGGGGGAAGGTGGGTGGGTGGGGAGAGGGGGTATGAAGTGAGACACTGGGGGTGATGGGTGAGGGGGAAGGTGGGTGGGGGATGAAGTGAGACACTGGGGGGTGATGGGTGAGGGGGAAGGTGGGTGGGTGGGGGAGAGGGGATATAAAGTGAGACACTGGGGGTGATGGGTGAGGGGGAAGGTGGGTGGGTGGGGGAGAGGGGGGATGAAGTGAGACACTGGGGGGTGATGGGTGAGGGGGAAGGTGGGTGGGTGGGGAGAGGGGGGATGAAGTGAGACACTGGGGGGTGATGGGTGAGGGGGAAGGTGGGTGGGTGGGGGAGAGGGGGGATGAAGTGAGACACTGGGGGGTGATGGGTGAGGGGGAAGGTGGGTGGGTGGGGGAGAGGGGGGATGAAGTGAGACACTGGGGGGTGATGGGTGAGGGGGAAGGTGGATGGGTGGGGGAGAGGGGGGATGAAGTGAGACACTGGGGGGGTGACGGGTGAGGGGGAAGGTGCGTGGGTGGGGGAGAGGGGGTATGAAGTGAGACACTGGGGGTGATGGGTGAGAGGGAAGGTGGGTGGGGGATGAAGTGAGACACTGGGGGGTGATGGGTGAGGGGGAAGGTGGGTGGGTGGGGGAGAGGGGGGATGAAGTGAGACACTGGGGGGTGATGGGTGAGGGGGAAGGTGGGTGGGTGGGGGAGAGGGGGGATGAAGTGAGACACTGGGGGGTGATGGGTGAGGGGGAAGGTGGGTGGGTGGGGGAGAGGGGGGATGAAGTGAGACACTGGGGGGTGATGGGTGAGGGGGAAGGTGGGTGGGTGGGGGAGAGGGGGGATGAAGTGAGACACTGGGGGGTGATGGGTGAGGGGGAAGGTGGGTGGGTGGGGGAGAGGGGGGATGAAGTGAGACACTGGGGGGTGACGGGTGAGGGGGAAGGTGGGTGGGTGGGGGAGAGGGGGGATGAAGTGACACACTGGGGGGTGATGGGTGAGGGGGAAGGTGGGTTGGTAGGGAGAGGGGGGATGAAGTGAGACACTGGGGGGTGACGGGTGAGGGGGAAGGTGGGTGGGTGGGGGAGAGGGGGGATGAAGTGAGACACTGGGGGGTGATGGGTGAGGGGGAAGGTGGGTGGGTGGGGGAGAGGGGGGATGAAGTGAGACACTGGGGGGTGACGGGTGAGGGGGAAGGTGGGTGGGTGGGGGAGAGGGGGGATGAAGTGACACACTGGGGGGTGATGGGTGAGGGGGAAGGTGGGTTGGTAGGGAGAGGGGGGATGAAGTGAGACACTGGGGGGTGATGGGTGAGGGGGAAGGTGGGTGGGGGATGAAGTGAGACACTGGGGGTGATGGGTGAGGGGGAAGGTGGGTGGGTGGGGGAGAGGGGGGATGAAGTGAGACACTGGGGGGTGATGGGTGAGGGGGAAGGTGGGTGGGGGATGAAGTGAGACACTGGGGGGTGATGGGTGAGGGGGAAGGTGGGTGGGTGGGGGAGAGGGGGGATGAAGTGAGACACTGGGGGGGTGACGGGTGAGGGGGAAGGTGGGTGGGTGGGGGAGAGGGGGGATGAAGTGAGACACTGGGGGGTGAAGGGTGAGGGGGAAGGTGGGTGGGTGGGGGAGAGGGGGGATGAAGTGACACACTGGGGGGTGATGGGTGAGGGGGAAGGTGGGTTGGTAGGGAGAGGGGGGATGAAGTGAGACACTGGGGGGTGATGGGTGAGGGGGAAGGTGGGTGGGGGATGAAGTGAGACACTGGGGGTGATGGGTGAGGGGGAAGGTGGGTGGGTGGGGGAGAGGGGGGATGAAGTGAGACACTGGGGGGTGATGGGTGAGGGGGAAGGTGGGTGGGTGGGGGAGAGGGGATATGAAGTGAGACACTGGGGGGGAGACCAGGCATTAATATTGAAGTAGTAAAATGGATTCAGCAGTGGCTGGATGGGAGACACCAGAGAGTGGTGGTGGATAACTGTTTGTCAGATTGGAGGCCGGTGACTAGTGGTGTGCCTCAGGGATCTGTACTGGGTCCAATGTTGTTTGTCATATACATTAATGATCTGGATGATGGGGTGGTAAATTGGATGAGTAAGTATGCAGATGATACTAAGACAGGTGGAGTTGTGGATAATGAAGTAGGTTTTCAAAGCTTGCAGAGAGATTTAGGCCAGTTAGAAGAGTGGGCTGAAAGATGGCAGATGGAGTTTAATGCTGATAAATGTGAGGTGCTACATTTTGGTAGGACTAATCAAAATAGGACATACATGGTAAATGGTAGGGCATTGAAGAATGCAGCAGAACAGAGGGAGCTAGGAATGATGGTGCATAGTTCCCTGAAGGTGGAATCTCATGTGGATAGGGTGGTGAAGAAAGCTTTTGGTATGCTGGTCTTTATTAATCAGAGCATTGAGTATAGGAGTTGGGATGTAATGTTGAAATTGTACAAGGCACTGGTGAGGCCAAATTTGGAGTATTGTGTACAGTTCTGGTCACCGAATTATAGGAAAGATGTCAATAAAATTGAGAGAGTACAGAGAAGATTTACTAGAATGTTACCTGGGTTTCATCTCCTAAGTTACAGAGAAAGGTTGAACAAGTTGGGTCTTCATTCCTTGGAGCGTAGAAGGTTGAGGGGGGACTTGATAGAGGTGTTTAAAATTATGAGGGGGATAGATAGAGTTGACGTGGATAGGCTTTTTCCATTGAGAGTGGGGGAGATTCAAACAAGAGGACATGAGTTGAGAGTTGAAGGGCAAAAGTTTAGGGGTAACACGAGGGGGAACTTCTTTACTCAGAGAGTGGTGGCTGTGTGGAACGAGAAGTGGTTGGGGCAGGTTCGATGTTGTCGTTTAAAGTTAAATTGGACGAATATATGGACAGGAAAGGAATGGACGGTTATGGGCTGAGTGCAGGTCGGTGGGACTGGGTGAGAGTAGGAGTTCGGCACGGACTAGAAGGGCCGAGATGGCCTGTTTCCGTGATGTAGTTGTTATCTGGTTATATATGGTCAGGGGGAAGGCGGGGGAGAGAGGGGGGATGAAGTTTGACGCTGGGAGGTGATGGGTGGAAGAGGTAAAGGCCCCCTATCTCCCCCCTCTCACCACCCCCCCCACCCCCATTACCGCGGACAGACCTGAGCTGATGAGGGTGTGCCCAGCGGGGGTCAGCGTGCGTGCCAGGTTGACGCCCCCGCTGGGCGCAGACGGGCCGCTCTCGGCCTCCGGCTTCTTGGCTGTGGCCTCCCCCTCTCCCTGAGCCTTGGCCGAGGCCGGGGCCTGCCCCGAGGAGCCCTGGCTGAGGTTGAGGCTGGACGAGGGGCTGGCGGTGAGGGTGGTCGGGGCCCCGCCGGGGGCAGTGGGGGTGGCCTTGGGGCCAGCTGGCAGCTGGAGCTGGGTCTGGGTGCGCACCGCCAGGTTCTGGGCCTGTGGCGGAGCAGAGAAAGAGAGAGAGGGGGTGTTAGAGGCAAACACAGACACGAAGGTGGGACAGAGGGGCAGGCAAGCGTACAGGTACAGGCACACCAGCCAACGGGAGACGGGTACAGGCACCTGGGAACGTGAGACAGGAACAGGCACACCGGGGAACGGGAGACAGGAACAGGCACATCGGGGAACGGGAGACAGGAACAGGCACACCAGCCAACGGGAGACGGGTACAGGCACCTGGGAACGTGAGACAGGAACAGGCACACCGGGGAAAGGGAGACAGGAACAGGCACACCGGGGAACGGGAGACGGGTACAGGCACCTGGGAACGTGAGACAGGAACAGGCACACCAGCGAACGGGAGACGGGTACAGGCACCTGGGAACGTGAGACAGGAACAGGCACACCGGGGAAAGGGAGACAGGAACAGGCACACCAACCAACGGGAGACGGGTACAGGCACCTGGGAACGGGAGACAGGAACAGGCACACCGGGGAACGGGAGACAGGAACAGGCACACCGGGGAACGGGAGACGGGTACAGGCACCTGGGAACATGAGACAGGAACAGGCACACCGGGGAACGGGAGATGGGTACAGGCACCTGGGAACGTGAGACAGGAACAGGCACACCGGGGAACGGGAGACAGGAACAGGCACACCAGCCAACGGGAGATGGGTACAGGCACCTGGGAACGTGAGACAGGAACAGGCACACCGGGGAACGGGAGACAGGAACAGGCACACCGGGGAACGGGAGACGGGTACAGGCACCTGGGAACGTGAGACAGGAACAGGCACACCGGGGAACGGGAGACGGGTACAGGCACCTGGGAACGTGAGACAGGAACAGGCACACCCGGGAACGGGAGACGGGTACAGGCACCTGGGAACGTGAGACAGGAACAGGCACACCGGGGAACGGGAGACAGGAACAGGCACACCGGGGAACGGGAGACGGGTACAGGCACACCAGGGAATGGGAGACGGGTACAGGCACACCAGGGAACGGGAGACGGGTACAGGCACACCCGGGAATGGGAGACGGGTACAGGCACACCGGGGGACGGAAGACGGGTACAGGCACACCGGGGAACGGGAGATGGGTACAGACACACCGGGGAACGGGAGACAGGAACAGGCACACCGGGGAACGGGAGACGGGTACAGGCACCTGGGAACGTGAGACAGGAACAGGCACACCGGGGAACGGGAGACGGGTACAGGCACACCGGGGGACGGGAGACGGGTACAGACACACCGGGGAACGGGAGACGGGTACAGGCACACCGGGGAATGGGAGACGGGTACAGGCACACCGGGAGATGGGTACAGGCACACCGGGGAACGGGAGACGGGTACAGACACACCGGGGAACGGGAGACGGGTACAGGCACACCGGGGAACGGGAGACGGGTACAGACACACCGGGGAACGGGAGACAGGAACAGGCACACCGGGGAACGGGAGACGGGTACAGGCATACCGGGGAACGGGAGACAGGAACAGGCACACCGGGGAACGGGAGACGGGTACAGGCACACCGGGGAACGGGAGATGGGTACAGGGCACCGGGGAACGGGAGATGGGTACAGGCACACCGGGGAACGGGAGACGGTTACAGGCACACCGGGGAACGGGAGACGGGTACAGGCACACCGGGGAACGGGAGACAGGAACAGGCACACCGGGGAACGGGAGACGGGTACAGGCACACCAGGGAACGGGAGACAGGAACAGGCACACCGGGGAACGGGAGACGGGTACAGGCACACCGGGGAACGGGAGATGGGTACAGGGCACCGGGGAACGGGAGACGGGTACAGGGCACCGGGGAAAGGGAGACAGGAACAGGCACACCGGGGAACGGGAGACAGGAACAGGCACACCGGGGAACGGGAGACGGGTACAGGCACACCGGGGAACGGGAGATGGGTACAGGGCACCGGGGAACGGGAGATGGGTACAGGGCACCGGGGAACGGGAGACGGGTACAGGCACACCGGGGAACGGGAGACAGGAACAGGCACACCGGGGAACGGGAGACGGGTACAGGCACACTGGGGAACGGGAGACGGGTACAGGGCACACCGGGGAACGGGAGACGGGTACAGGGCACACCGGGGAATGGGAGATGGGTACAGGGCACCGGGGAACGGGAGACGGGTACAGGCACTCCGGGGGACGGGAGACGGGTACAGGCGCACCGGGGAACGGTAGACGGGTACAGGCACACCGGGGAATGGGAGACGGGTACAGGCACACCCGGGGAATGGGAGACGGGTACAGACACACCCGGGGAATGGGAGACAGGTACAGACACACCAGGGAACGGGAGACGGGTACAGGCACACCAGGGAACGGGAGACGGGTACAGGCACACCGGGGAACGGGAGACGGGTACAGACACACCGGGGAACGGGAGACGGGTACAGGCACACCGGGGAACGGGAGACGGGTACAGGCACACCGGGGAACGGGAGACGGGAACAGGCACACCGGGGAACGGGAGACGGGAACAGGCACACCGGGGGACGGGAGACGGGAACAGGCACACCGGGGGACGGGAGACGGGTACAGGCACACCGGGGGACGGGAGACGGGTACAGGCGCACCGGGGAATGGGAGACGGGTACAGGCGCACCGGGGAATGGGAGACGGGTACAGGCACACCGGGAGATGGGTACAGGCACACCGGGGAATGGGAGACGGTACAGGCACACCGGGGAACGGGAGACGGGTACAGGCACACCCGGGAACGGGAGACGGGTACAGGCACACCCGGGAACGGGAGACGGGTACAGGCACACCGGGGAACGGGAGACGGGTACAGACGCACCGGGGAACGGGAGACGGGTACAGGCACACCGGGGAACGGGAGACGGGTACAGACACACCGGGGGACGGGAGACGGGTACAGACACACCGGGGGGCGGGAGACGGGTACAGACACACCGGGGGACGGGAGACGGGTACAGGCACACCGGGGGACGGGAGACGGGTGCAGGCACACCGGGGAACGGGAGACGGGTACAGGCACACCGGGGAATGGGAGACGGGTACAGGCACACCGGGGAATGGGAGACGGGTACAGGAGACGGGTACAGGCACACCCGGGAACGGGAGACGGGTACAGGCACACCTGGGAACGGGAGATAGGTACAGGCACTCCGGGGGACAGGAGACGGGTACAGGCACACCCGGGAACGGGAGACGGGTACAGGCACACCGGGGAATGGGAGACGGGTACAGGCACACCGGGGAATGGGAGACGGGTACAGGAGACGGGTACAGGCACACCCGGGAATGGGAGACGGGTACAGGCACACCTGGGAACGGGAGATAGGTACAGGCACTCCGGGGGACAGGAGACGGGTACAGGCACACCCGGGAACGGGAGACGGGTACAGGCACACTGTGGGACGGGAGACGGGTACAGGCACCGGGGGATGGGAGACGGGTACAGGCGCACCGGGGGACGGGAGACGGGTACAGGCGCACCGGGGGACGTGAGACGGGTACAGGCGCACCGGGGGACGTGAGACGGGTACAGGCGCACCTGGGAACGGGAGACGGGTACAGGCACTCCGGGGGACGGGAGACGGGTACAGGCACTCCGGGGGACGGGAGACGGGTACAGGCACACCCGGGAACCGGAGACGGGTACAGGCACACCGGGGAACGTGAGACGGGTACAGACGCACCGGGGGACGTGAGACGGGTACAGACGCACCGGGGAACGTGAGACAGGAACAGGCACACCGGGGAACGGGAGACGGGTACAGGCACACCGTGGGACGGGAGACGGGTACAGGCACACCGTGGGACGTGAGACGGGTACAGGCACACCGGGGGACGTGAGACGGGTACAGGCACACCGGGGGACGGGAGACGGGTACAGGCACACCGGGGGACGGGAGACGGGAACAGGCGCACCGGGGGACGGGAGACGGGTACAGGCGCACCGGGGGACGGGAGACGGGTACAGGCACTCCGGGGGACGGGAGACGGGTACAGGCGCACCGGGGGACGGGAGACGGGTACAGGCGCACCGGGGGACGGGAGACGGGTACAGGCGCACCGGGGGACGGGAGACGGGTACAGGCGCACCGGGGGACGGGAGACGGGTACAGGCACACCGGGGGACGGGAGACGGGTACAGGCGAACCGGGGGACGGGAGACGGGTACAGGCGCACCGGGGGACGGGAGACGGGTACAGGCGCACCGGGGGACGGGAGACGGGTACAGGCGCACCGGGGGACGGGAGACGGGTACAGGCGCACCGGGGGACGGGAGACGGGTACAGACGCACCGGGGGACGGGAGACGGGTACAGACGCACCGGGGGACGGGAGACGGGTAGAGGCGCACCGGGGGACGGGAGACGGGTACAGGCGCACCGGGGGACGGGAGACGGGTACAGGCGCACCCGGGAACGGGAGATAGGTACAGGCACTCCGGGGGACAGGAGACGGGTACAGGCACACCCGGGGGACGGGAGACGGGTACAGGCACACCGGGGAATGGGAGACGGGTACAGGCACACCGGGGAACGGGAGACGGGTACAGACACACCGGGGAACGGGAGACGGGTACAGGCACACCGGGGAACGGGAGACGGGTACAGGCACACCGGGGAACGGGAGACGGGTACAGGCACACCCGGGAACGGGAGACGGGTACAGGCACACCGGGGGACGGGAGACGGGTACAGGCACACCGGGGAACGGGAGACGGGTACAGGCACACTGGGGAACGGGAGACAGGTACAGGCACACCAGGGAACGGGAGACGGGTACAGGCACACCTGGGAACAGAAGACAGGTATAGACACACCGGGGAATGGGAGACGGGTACAGGCACACCTGGGAACAAAGACAGGTACGGGCACAGAATAGCCCCACAGGTCAGGAGCGATTACAAACACAAGGGTACAGTGACACAGAGTGTATACGTACACAGAAACAGACACCCCTCCCACTTAGGCTACCTGGTCGGTGTCGGTGTGGGCCACGCTGGTGGCCGGCGACAGTTCGGACTGGACGGTGGCCACGCTGCCCCCGGGCATCAGGATGAGCTGGTGTGTGAGGGGTGCGGTGCGGGTCAGGGTCCGAGCTACCTGTGGGGAACAGACACCAGGGTCACCAGCCACCGGCCAACGAGAGGAGCTGACACCACATATCCCGGGAGGAGAGGGTCAGGCCCGAGGCAGGAGGAAGAGGAGAAGAAAAAGAAGGAAGGAAGAAAGAGAGAGAGGGAGAGAGGCAGAGAGGAGGAGTAAAGGAGGCGGGTGGGAACAGGTGGGATGGGGGAGAAAATGGGGCAGGGGAAGGGGGGTGGAGGGGGAGGAAAGAGGGGGAGAGGGGAAGAGAGGGGTACGGGAGAAGAGAAAAGGGGGAGACGTGAAAAAAGACGGAGAGAAGGGGAAGGCAAGAGAGCGGGGAGAGAGGGGGTGAGGGGTGAGAGTGGGTGAAGGGTCGGTGAGGAGAGAGGGGTGCAGCGGAGAAAGTGGGAAAAGGGGAGGGGGAGAGAGGGGGAGGAGGACAGGGGTGAGTGAGGAGGACTAGGGGAGGGGGTGAGTGAGGAGGTATAGGGGAGGGGTGAGTGAGGTGGGGTGGGGAGGGGTGAGTGAGGAGGTAGTGACTGAGGAGGGGTAGGGGAGGTAGTGAGTGGGGAGGGGAGGGGAGGTAGTGAGTGAGGGGTAGGGGAGGGGGTGAGTGAGGAGGGGTAGGGGAGGGGTGAGTGAGGAGGACTGGGGAGGGGGTGAGTGAGGAGGGGTAGGGGAGGGGTGAGTGAGGAGGACTGGGGAGGGGGTGAGTGAGGAGGTATAGGGGAGGGGTGAGTGAGGTGGGGTGGGGAGGGGTGAGTGAGGAGGACTAGGGGAGGTAGTGAGTGAGGAGGTATAGGGGAGGGGTGAGAGAGGTGGGGTGGGGGAGGGATGAGTGGGGAGGGTGTGAGTGAGGAGGGGTAGGGGAGGTAGTGAGTGGGGAGGGGTGGGGAGGTAGTGAGTGAGGAGGACTAGGGGAGGGGGTGAGCGAGGAGGGGTAGGGGAGGGGTGGTAGTGAGTGAGGGGTAGGGGAGGGGTGAGTGAGGAGGGGTAGGGGAGGGGTGAGTGAGGAGGACTGGGGAGGGGGTGAGTGAGGAGGTATAGGGGAGGGGTGAGTGAGGAGGGGTGGGGAGGTAGTGAGTGGGGAGGGGTGGGGAGGTAGTGAGTGAGGGGTAGGGGAGGGGGTGAGCGAGGAGGGGTAGGGGAGGGGTGAGCGAGGAGGACTAGGGGAGGTAGTGAGTGAGGAGGTATAGGGGAGGGGTGAGAGAGGTGGGGTGGGGAGGGGTGAGTGAGGAGGTAGTGACTGAGGAGGGGTAGGGGAGGTAGTGAGTGGGGAGGGGAGGGGAGGTAGTGAATGAGGGGTAGGGGAGGGGGTGAGTGAGGAGGGGTAGGGGAGGGGTGAGTGAGGAGGACTGGGGAGGGGGTGAGTGAGGAGGGGTAGGGGAGGGGTGAGTGAGGAGGACTGGGGAGGGGGTGAGTGAGGTGGTATAGGGGAGGGGTGAGTGAGGTGGGGTGGGGAGGGGTGAGTGAGGAGGACTAGGGGAGGTAGTGAGTGAGGAGGTATAGGGGAGGGGTGAGAGAGGTGGGGTGGGGGAGGGATGAGTGGGGAGGGTGTGAGTGAGGAGGGGTAGGGGAGGTAGTGAGTGGGGAGGGGTGGGGAGGTAGTGAGTGAGGAGGACTAGGGGAGGGGGTGAGCGAGGAGGGGTAGGGGAGGGGTGAGTGAGGAGGTATAGGGGAGGGGTGAGAGAGGTGGGGTGGGGGAGGGATGAGTGAGGAGGTAGTGACTGAGGAGGGGTAGGGGAGGTAGTGAGTGAGGAGGACTAGGGGAGGTAGTGAGTGGGGAGGACTAGGGGAGGGGGTGAGCGAGGAGGGGTAGGGGAGGGGTGAGTGAGGAGGTATAGGGGAGGGGTGAGAGAGGTGGGGTGGGGGAGGGATGAGTGAGGAGGTAGTGACTGAGGAGGGGTAGGGGAGGTAGTGAGTGAGGAGGACTAGGGGAGGGGGTGAGTGAGGAGGGGTAGGGGAGGGGTGAGTGAGGAGGACTAGGGGAGGTAGTGAGTGGGGAGGACTAGGGGAGGGGGTGAGCGAGGAGGGGTAGGGGAGGGGTGAGTGAGGAGGTATAGGGGAGGGGTGAGAGAGGTGGGGTGGGGGAGGGATGAGTGAGGAGGTAGTGACTGAGGAGGGGTAGGGGAGGTAGTGAGTGGGGAGGGGTAGGGGAGGGGTGAGTGAGGAGGACTAGGGGAGGTAGTGAGTGGGGAGGGGTGGGGAGGTAGTGAGTGAGGGGTAGGGGAGGGGGTGAGCGAGGAGGGGTAGGGGAGGGGTGAGTGAGGAGGACTAGGGGAGGTAGTGAGTGAGGAGGGGTAGGGGAGGGGTGAGTGAGGAGGGGTAGGGGAGGGGTGAGTGAGGAGGACTAGGGGAGGTAGTGAGTGAGGAGGGGTGGGGAGGTAGTGAGTGAGGGGTAGGGGAGGGGTGAGTGAGGAGGACTGGGGAGGGGGTGAGTGAGGAGGTATAGGGGAGGGGTGAGTGAGGAGGTATAGGGGAGGGGTGAGTGAGGTGGGGTGGGGGAGGGATGAGTGGGGAGGTAGTGACTGAGGAGGGGTAGGGGAGGTAGTGAGTGGGGAGGGGAGGGGTGGTAGTGAGGAGGGGTAGGGGAGGGGTGAGTGAGGAGGACTGGGGAGGGGGTGAGTGAGGAGGGGTAGGGGAGGGGGTGAGTGAGGAGGGGTAGGGGAGGGGTGAGTGAGGAGGACTGGGGAGGGGGTGAGTGAGGAGGGGTAGGGGAGGGGGTGAGTGAGGAGGGGTAGGGGAGGGGTGAGTGAGGAGGGGTAGGGGAGGGGTGAGAGGGGTGGGGAGGGGTGAGTGAGGAGGACTGGGGAGGGGGTGAGTGAGGAGGTATAGGGGAGGGGTGGGTGGGGTGGGGGAGGGATGAGTGGGGAGGTAGTGACTGAGGAGGGGTAGGGGAGGTAGTGAGTGGGGAGGGGAGGGGTGGTAGTGAGTGAGGGGTAGGGGAGGGGGTGAGTGAGGAGGGGTAGGGGAGGGGTGAGTGAGGAGGACTGGGGAGGGGGTGAGTGAGGAGGGGTAGGGGAGGTAGTGAGTGAGGAGGTATAGGGGAGGGGTGAGAGAGGTGGGGTGGGGAGGGGTGAGTGAGGAGGTAGTGACTGAGGAGGGGTAGGGGAGGTAGTGAGTGGGGAGGGGAGGGGTGGTAGTGAGTGAGGGGTAGGGGAGGGGGTGAGTGAGGAGGGGTAGGGGAGGGGTGAGTGAGGAGGACTGGGGAGGGGGTGAGTGAGGAGGGGTAGGGGAGGGGTGAGAGAGGTGGGGTGGGGGAGGGATGAGTGAGGAGGTAGTGAGTGAGGGGTAGGGGAGGGTGTGAGTGAGGGGTAGGGGAGGGGTGAGTGAGGAGGGGTAGGGGAGGGGGTGAGTGAGGAGGGGTAGGGGAGGGGTGAGTGTGGAGGGGTGGGGGAGGAGTGGGGAGGGGTGGGGAGGTAGTGAGTGAGGAGGGGTAGGGGAGGGGGTGAGTGAGGGGTAGGGGAGGGGTGAGTGAAGAGGGGTGGGGAGGGATGAGTGAGGAGGTAGTGAGTGAGGAGGGGTAGGGGAGGGTGTGAGTGAGGGGTAGGAGAGGGGTGAGTGGGTTGAGGAGGGGTAGGGGAGGGGTGAGTGAGGGGTGGGGAGGGGTGAGTGGGTTGAGGAGGGTAGCAGAGGGGTGAGTGAGGAGGGGTAGGGGAGGGGGTGAGTGGGGAGGGGTGGGGGGGTGAGTGAGGAGGGGTAGGGGAGGGGTGAGTGGGTTGAGGAGGGTAGCGGAGGGGTGAGTGAGGAGGGGTAGGGGAGGGGGTGAGTGGGGAGGGGTGGGGGGTGAGTGAGGGGTAGGGGAGGGGTGAGTGGGTTGAGGAGGGGTAGGGGAGGGGTGAGTGAGGAGGGGTGGGGAGGGGTGAGTGGGTTGAGGAGGGTAGCGGAGGGGTGAGTGAGGAGGGGTAGGGGAGGGGGTGAGTGGGGAGGGGTGGGGGGTGAGTGAGGAGGGGTAGGGGAGGGGTGAGTGAGGAGGGGTAGGGGAGGGGTGAGTGAGGATAGCGGAAGGGTGAGTGAGGAGGGGTGAGTGAGGGGTGGGGAGGGGTAGGGGAGGGGTGAGTGAGGAGGGGTAGGGGAGGGTTGAGTGAGGAGGATAGCGGAAGGGTGAGTGAGGAGGGGTAGGGGAGGGGGTGAGTTGTAGGGGAGGGGGTGAGAGGGGTAGGGGAGGGATAGCGGAGTGGTGAGTTAGGAGGGGTAGGGGAGGGGTGAGTGAGGTGGTAGCGGAGGGGTGAGTGAGGAGGGGTAGGGGAGGGATAGGGGAGGAGGTGAGTGAGGAGGACTAGGGGAGGTAGTGAGTGAGGAGGTATAGGGGAGGGGTGAGAGGTGGGGTGGGGGAGGGATGAGTGAGGAGGTAGTGAGTGAGGGTAGGGGAGGGTGTGAGTGAGGAGGGGTAGGGGAGGGGTGAGTGAGGAGGGGTGGGGAGGGGTGAGTGGGTTGAGGAGGGGTAGGGGAGGGGGTGAGTGAGGAGGGGTGGGGAGGGGTGAGTGGGTTGAGGAGGGGTAGGGGAGGGTGTGAGTGAGGAGGGGTAGGGGAGGGGTGAGTGAGGAGGGGTGGGGAGGGGTGAGTGGGTTGAGGAGGGGTAGGGGAGGGGGTGAGTGAGGAGGGGTGGGGAGGGGTGAGTGGGTTGAGGAGGGGTAGGGGAGGGAGTGAGTGAGGAGTTGTAGGGGAGGGGGTGAGAGGGGTAGGGGAGGGATAGCGGAGTGGTGAGTTAGGAGGGGTAGGGGAGGGGTGAGGGGGGTAGGGGAGGGGTGAGTGAGGAGGGTGGGGAAGGAGGGAGGGAGGGAGGGAGCAGAGACTCACCACCTGGGCCTGCAGGTACATCTTGGCCTGACTGGGGGAGAGCGAGGGGCTGCTGGGTCCGAGCAGGACGCTGGTGGCGGGAGAGCTGACCGCCTGCGGCCGGGGGCTGGCCTGGGACAACGCCGTGCTGGACAGGTTCACCTGTAGCGGGCAACGACAAACAGGGTCAGGGGGGTCGGGGGGGTCAAAGGCTGGGTGGGCAGATCGGGGGGGGTGGAGATTGGCGGAGAGTGGTGGCGGGGGTCACTCGGTGGTCTGTGTCTCTCGGGGTGGGGAGTGACGGGGGGAGATCATCACTCAGTGGTCTGTGTCTCTCGGGGTGGGGAGTGACGGGGGGGACACAGGGGAGATCGGGGGGAGATTGAGGGGGTCACTCGGTGGTCTGTGTCTCTCGGGGTGGGGAGTGATGGGGGGAGATCGGGGGGAGATTGAGGGGGATCACTCGGTGGTCTGTGTCTCTCGGGGTGGGGAGTGAAGGGGGAGATCGGGGGGAGATTGAGGGGGTCACTCGGTGGTCTGTGTCTCTCGGGGTGGGGAGTGACGGGGGGACACGGGGGAGATCGGGGGAGATTGAGGGGGGTCACTCGGTGGTCTGTGTCTCTCGGGGTGGGGAGCGACGGGGGGAGATCGGGGGGAGATTGAGGGGGTCACTCGGTGGTCTGTGTCTCTCGGGGTGGGGAGTGACGGGGGAGATCGGGGGAGATTGAGGGGGTCACTCAGTGGTCTGTGTCTCTCGGGGTGGGGAGTGACGGGGGAGATCGGGGGAGATTGAGGGGGTCACTCGGTGGTCTGTGTCTCTCGGGGTGGGGAGCAACAGGGGGGACACGTGGGAGATCGGGGGAGATTGAGGGGGTCACTCGGTGGTCTGTGTCTCTCGGGGTGTGGAGTGACGGGGGGAGATTGAGGGGGGTCACTCGGTGGTCTGTGTCTCTCGGGGTGGGGAGTGACGGGGGGAGATCGGGGGGAGATTGAGGGGGTCACTCGGTGGTCTGTGTCTCTCGGGGTGGGGAGTGACGGGGGAGATCGGGGGGAGATCGAGCGGGTCACTGACGGTGATCTGTGTCTCTCGGGGTGGGGAGTGACAGGGGGGAGATCGGGGGGAGATCGAGCGGGTCACTGACGGTGATCTGTGTCTCTCGGGGTGGGGTGTGACGGGAGAGATCGGAGGAGATTGAGGGGTTCACTCGGTGGTTTGTGTCTCTCGGGGTGGGGAGTGATGGGGGGGAGATCGGGGGGGAGATTGAGGGGGTCACTCGGTGGTTTGTGTCTCTCGGGGTGGGGAGTGACGGGGGGACACGGGGGAGATCGGGGGGGAGATTGAGGGGGTCACTCAGTGGTCTGTGTCTCTCGGGGTGGGGAGTGACGGGGGAGATCGGGGGGAGATTGAGGGGGTCACTCGGTGGTCTGTGTCTCTCGGGGTGGGGAGTGACGGGGGGAGATCGGGGGGAGATTGAGGGGGTCACTCGGTGGTCTGTGTCTCTCGGGGTGGGGAGTGATGGGGGGAGATCGGGGGGAGATTGAGGGGGATCACTCGGTGGTCTGTGTCTCTCGGGGTGGGGAGTGACGGGGGAGATCGGGGGGAGATTGAGGGGGTCACTCGGTGGTCTGTGTCTCTCGGGGTGGGGAGTGACGGGGGAGATCGGGGGGGAGATTGAGGGGGTCACTCGGTGGTCTGTGTCTCTCGGGGTGGGGAGTGACGGGGGAGATCGGGGGGGAGATTGAGGGGGTCACTCGGTGGTCTGTGTCTCTCGGGGTGAGGAGTGATGGGGGGAGATCGGGGGGAGATTGAGGGGGATCACTCGGTGGTCTGTGTCTCTCGGGGTGGGGAGTGACGGGGGAGATCGGGGGGGAGATTGAGGGGGTCACTCAGTGGTCTGTGTCTCTCGGGGTGGGGAGTGATGGGGGAGATCGGGGGAGATTGAGGGGGTCACTCGGTGATCTGTGTCTCTCGGGGTGGGGAGTTACGGGGGGACACGGGGGAGATCGGGGGCAGATTGAGGGGGTCACTCGGTGATCTGTGTCTCTCGGGGTGGGGAGTGACGGGGGAGATCGGGGGAGATTGAGGGGGTCACTCGGTGATCTGTGTTTCTCGGGGTGGGGAGTGACGGGGGAGATCGGGGGGAGATTGAGGGGGTCACTCGGTGATCTGTGTCTCTCGGGGTGGGGAGTGACGGGGGGACACGGGGGAGATCGGGGGCAGATTGAGGGGGTCACTCGGTGATCTGTGTCTCTCGGGGTGGGGAGTGACGGGAGAGATCAGGGGGAGATTGAGGGGGTCACTCGGTGGTCTGTGTCTCTCGGGGTGGGGAGTGATGGGGGAGATCGGGGGGAGATTGAGGGGGTCCACTCGGTGGTCTGTGTCTCCCGGGGTGGGGAGTGATGGGGGGAGATCGGGGGGAGATTGAGGGGGGTCACTCGGTGGTCTGTGTCTCTCGGGGTGGGGAGTGACGGGGGAGATCGGGGGGAGATTGAGGGGGTCACTCGGTGGTCTGTGTCTCTCGGGGTGGGGAGTGATGGGGGAGATCGGGGGGAGATTGAGGGGGTCACTCGGTGGTCTGTGTCTCTCGGGGTGGGGAGTGATGGGGGGAGATCGGGGGGAGATTGAGGGGGGTCACTCGGTGGTCTGTGTCTCTCGGGGTGGGGAGTGATGGGGGACACGGGGGAGATCGGGGCAGATTGAGGGGGTCACTCGGTGATCTGTGTCTCTCGGGGTGGGGAGTGATGGGGGGAGATCGGGGGCAGATTGAGGGGGTCACTCGGTGATCTGTGTTTCTCGGGGTCGGGAGTGACGGGGTGGGGAGTGACGGGGGGGGTCGAGCGGGTCACTTACGGTGCTCTGGGCCGGTCCACTGCTCTGACCCTCACTGCCACTGCTCCCCGGAGTCACCTGCCGGTTGGCAGCCAGGGTCACCTGCGACGGGGACGGAGAAAGGGTCAGGGACAGTGCCTTCCGCTCCCTCCACGCGCCTGGCTGACCCGATAGTCATTGCAAGCACCGTCTGCCTCGTCCTGCACCCCGGTGTGAGTGACGGTGGGGGGGGAGAGTCTGTCCGTACGGTGACTAGGGGGGAGAGTCTGTCCGTACGGTGACGGGGGGGAGAGTCTGTCCGTCTCCGTACAGTGACGGGGGGGAGAGTCTCTCTGTGTCCGTACGGTGACGGGGGGAGAGTCTGTCCGTACGGTGACGGGGGGGAGAGTCTCTCCGTGTACGTACGGTGACGGTGGCGGGAGAGTCTGTCCGTACGGTGACTAGGGGGGGAGAGTCTGTCCGTAAGGTGACGGGGGGGAGAGTCTGTCCGTACGGTGACTAGGGGGGACAGTCTGTCCGTACGGTGACGGGGGGGGAGAGTCTCTCCGTGTACGTACGGTGACGGGGCGGAGAGTCTCTCCGTGTCCGTACGGTGACGGGGGGGAGAGTCTGTCCGTACGGTGACGGGGGGGGAGAGTCTCTCCATGTACGTACGGTGACGGGGGGGAGAGTCTGTCCGTACGGTGACGGGGGGGGGGAGAGTCTCTCCGTGTACGTACAGTGACGGGGCGGAGAGTCTCTCCGTGTACATACGGTGACAAGGGGGAGAGTCTGTCCGTACGGTGACGGGGGGGGAGAGTCTCTCCGTGTACGTACGGTGACGGGGGGGAGAGTCTGTCCGTACGGTGACGGGGGGGGAGAGTCTGTCCATACGGTGACGGGGGGGGGAGAGTCTCTCCGTGTCCGTAGGTGATGGGGGGGGAGAGTCTGTCCGTACGGTGACGGGGGGGGGGAGAGTCTCTCCATCTCCGTACGGTGACGGGGGGGAGAGTCTGTCCGTACGGTACCTGGGGGGAGGGTCTCTCCGTGTCCATACGGTGACGGGAGGGAGAGTCTGTCGGTGTCCGTACGGTGACGGGGGGGAGACTCTCTCCGTGTCTGTACGGTGACGGGGGGGGAGAGTCTGTCCGTACGGTGACGGGGGGGGGGAGAGTCTCTCCGTGTCCGTACGGTGATGGGGGGGGAGAGTCTCTCCGTGTCCGTATGGTGACGGGGGGGAGAGTCTCTCCGTGTCCGTACGGTGACAGGGGGGACAGTCTGTCCGTACGGTGATCGGGGGGAGAGTCTCTCCGTGTCCGTACGGTGACAGGGGGGAGAGTCTCTCCGTGTCCGTACGGTGACGGGGGGGGAGAGTCTGTCCGTACGGTGACGGGGGGGGAGAGTCTCTCCGTGTACGTATGGTGACGGGGCGGAGAGTCTCTCCGTGTCCGTACGGTGACGGGGGGGGAGAGTCTCTCCGTGTACGTACGGTGACGGTGGGGAGAGTCTGTCCGTACGGTGACGGGGGGGGAGAGTCTCTCCGTGTACGTACGGTGACGGGGCGGAGAGTCTCTCCGTGTACATACGGTGACAGGGGGGAGAGTCTGTCCGTACGGTGACGGGGGGAGAGTCTCTCCGTGTACGTACGGTGACGGGGGGAGAGTCTGTCCGTACGGTGACGGGGGGGAGAGTCTGTCCATACGGTGACGGGGGGGGGGAGAGTCTCTCCGTGTCCGTACGGTGATGGGGGGGAGAGTCTGTCCGTACGGTGACGGGGGGGGGGAGAGTCTCTCCATCTCCGTACGGTGACAGGGGGGAGAGTCTGTCCGTACGGTACCGGGGGGGAGGGTCTCTCCGTGTCCGTACGGTGACGGGGGGGAGAGTCTGTCCGTGTCCGTACGGTGACGGGGGGGAGAGTCTCTCCGTGTCCGTACGGTGACCGGGGGGGGGGAGGGTCTCTCCGTGTCCATACGGTGACGGGGGGGAGAGTCTGTCCGTGTCCGTACGGTGACGGGGGGGAGAGTCTGTCCGTGTCCGTACGGTGACGGGGGGGAGAGTCTCTCCGTGTCCGTACGGTGACGGGGGGGAGAGTCTGTCCGTACGGTGACGGTGGGGAGAGTCTTTCCGTGTCTGTACGGTGACGGGGGGGGGGGGGAGTTTCTCTCCGTGTCCGTACGGTGACGGGGGTGGAGAGTCTGTCCGTACGGTAACGGGGGGAGAGTCTCTCCGTGTCCGTACGGTGACGGGGGGAGACTCTGTCCGTGTCCGTACGGTGACGGGGGGGGGGGAGAGTCTCTCCATGTCCGTACGGTGACGGGGGGGAGAGTCTCTCCGTGTCGGTACGGTGACGGGGGGGGGAGAGTCTCTCCGTGTCGGTACGGTGACGGAGGAGAGAGTCTCTCCGTGTCCGTACGGTGACGGGGGGGAGAGTGTCGGTATGGTGACGGGACGGTGACGGAGGAGAGAGTCTGTCCGTGTCGGGAGAGTGACGGGGAGGAGAGTCTCTCCATGTCCATACGGTGACGGAAGGGGAGACTCTGTCCGTGTCCGGACGGTGACGGGGGGAGAGTCTCTCCGTGTCCGTACGGTGACGGGGGGTGGGGGGAGAGTCTCTCCGTACGGTGACCGGGGGGAGCGTCTGTCCGTACGGTGACGGGGGGGGGAGGGTCTCTCTGTGTCCGTACGGTGACGGGGGGGAGAGTCTGTCCGTGTCCGTACGGTGACGGGGGGAGAGTCTCTCCGTGTCGGTACGGTGACGGGAGGGGAGGGTCTCTCCGTGTCCGTACGGTGACGGGGGGAGAGTCTCTCCGTGTCCGTACGGTGACGGGGGGGAGAGTCTGTCCGTACGGTGACAGGGGGGAGAGTCTCTCCGTGTCCGTACGGTGACGGGGGGGGAAGAGTCTGTCCGTACGGTGAGGGGGGGGAGTCTTTCCGTGTCCGTACGGTGACGGGAGGGGAGAGTCTGTCCGTGTCTGTACGGTGACAGGGGGGGAGCGTCTGTCCGTATGGTGACGGGGGGAGAGTCTCTCCGTGTCCGTACGGTGACGGGGGGGTGAGTCTGTCCGTACGGTGACGGGGGGAGAGTCTCTCCGTGTCCGTACGGTGACGGGGGGGAAGAGTCTGTCCGTACGGTGACGGTGGGGAGAGTCTTTCCGTGTCCGTACGGTGACGGGAGGGGAGAGTCTATCTGTGTCTGTACGGTGACGGGGGGGAGAGTCTGTCCGTACGGTGACGGGGGGAGAGTCTCTCCGTGTCCGTACGGTGACAGGGGGGACAGTCTGTCCGTACGGTGATCGGGGGGAGAGTCTCTCCGTGTCCGTACGGTGACAGGGGGGAGAGTCTCTCCGTGTCCGTACGGTGACGGGGGGGAGAGTCTGTCCGTACGGTGACGGGGGGGAGAGTCTCTCCGTGTACGTATGGTGACGGGGCGGAGAGTCTCTCCGTGTCCGTACGGTGACGGGGGGAGAGTCTCTCCGTGTACGTACGGTGACGGTGGGGAGAGTCTGTCCGTACGGTGACGGGGGGGAGAGTCTCTCCGTGTACGTACGGTGACGGGGCGGAGAGTCTCTCCGTGTACATACGGTGACAGGGGGGAGAGTCTGTCCGTACGGTGACGGGGGGGAGAGTCTCTCCGTGTACGTACGGTGACGGGGGGGAGAGTCTGTCCGTACGGTGACGGGGGGGGAGAGTCTGTCCATACGGTGACGGGGGGGGGGAGAGTCTCTCCGTGTCCGTACGGTGATGGGGGGGGAGAGTCTGTCCGTACGGTGACGGGGGGAGAGTCTCTCCATCTCCGTACGGTGACAGGGGGGAGAGTCTGTCCGTACGGTACCGGGGGGGAGGGTCTCTCCGTGTCCGTACGGTGACGGGGGGGAGAGTCTGTCCGTGTCCGTACGGTGACGGGGGGGAGAGTCTCTCCGTGTCCGTACGGTGACCGGGGGGGGGGAGGGTCTCTCCGTGTCCATACGGTGACGGGGGGGAGAGTCTGTCCGTGTCCGTACGGTGACGGGGGGGAGAGTCTGTCCGTGTCCGTACGGTGACGGGGGGGAGAGTCTCTCCGTGTCCGTACGGTGACGGGGGGAAGAGTCTGTCCGTACGGTGACGGTGGGGAGAGTCTTTCCGTGTCTGTACGGTGACGGGGGGGGGGGAGTTTCTCTCCGTGTCCGTACGGTGACGGGGGTGGAGAGTCTGTCCGTACGGTAACGGGGGGAGAGTCTCTCCGTGTCCGTACGGTGACGGGGGGGGGGAGAGTCTCTCCGTGTCCGTACGGTGACGGGGGGGGGGGAGAGTCTCTCCATGTCCGTACGGTGACGGGGGGGGAGAGTCTCTCCGTGTCGGTACGGTGACGGGGGGGGGAGAGTCTCTCCGTGTCGGTACGGTGACGGAGGAGAGAGTCTCTCCGTGTCCGTACGGTGACGGGGGGGAGAGTGTCGGTATGGTGACGGGACGGTGACGGAGGAGAGAGTCTGTCCGTGTCGGGAGAGTGACGGGGAGGAGAGTCTCTCCATGTCCATACGGTGACGGAAGGGGAGACTCTGTCCGTGTCCGGACGGTGACGGGGGGGAGAGTCTCTCCGTGTCCGTACGGTGACGGGGGGGGGGGGGGAGAGTCTCTCCGTACGGTGACCGGGGGGAGCGTCTGTCCGTACGGTGACGGGGGGGGGAGGGTCTCTCTGTGTCCGTACGGTGACGGGGGGGAGAGTCTGTCCGTGTCCGTACGGTGACGGGGGGGAGAGTCTCTCCGTGTCGGTACGGTGACGGGAGGGGAGGGTCTCTCCGTGTCCGTACGGTGACGGGGGGGAGAGTCTCTCCGTGTCCGTACGGTGACGGGGGGGGAGAGTCTGTCCGTACGGTGACAGGGGGGAGAGTCTCTCCGTGTCCGTACGGTGACGGGGGGGGAAGAGTCTGTCCGTACGGTGAGGGGGGGGGTCTTTCCGTGTCCGTACGGTGACGGGAGGGGAGAGTCTGTCCGTGTCTGTACGGTGACAGGGGGGAGCGTCTGTCCGTACGGTGACGGGGGGAGAGTCTCTCCGTGTCCGTACGGTGACGGGGGGGTGAGTCTGTCCGTACGGTGACGGGGGGGAGAGTCTCTCCGTGTCCGTACGGTGACGGGGGGGAAGAGTCTGTCCGTACGGTGACGGTGGGGAGAGTCTTTCCGTGTCCGTACGGTGACGGGAGGGGAGAGTCTATCTGTGTCTGTACGGTGACGGGGGGGGAGAGTCTGTCCGTACGGTGACGGGGGGGAGAGTCTCTCCGTGTCCGTACGGTGACGGGGGGGTGAGTCTGTCCGTACGGTGACGGGGGGAGAGTCTCTCCGTGTCCGTACGGTGACGGGGGGGAAGAGTCTGTCCGTACGGTGACGGTGGGGAGAGTCTTTCCGTGTCCGTACGGTGACGGGAGGGGAGAGTCTATCTGTGTCTGTACGGTGACGGGGGGGGGAGAGTCTGTCCGTACGGTGACGGGGGGGAGAGTCTCTCCGTGTCCGTACGGTGACGGGGGGGGGGGAGAGTCTCTCCGTGTCCGTACGGTGACGGGGGGGACATTCTGTCCGTACGGTGATGGGGGGGAGAGTTTCTCCGTGTCCGTACGGTGACGGGGGGGGAGAGTCTCTCCGTGTCCGTACGGTGACGGGGGGGGGGGAGAGTCTCTCCGTGTCCGTACGGTGACGGGGGGGACATTCTGTCCGTACGGTGATGGGGGGGAGAGTTTCTCCGTGTCCGTACGGTGACGGGGGGAAGAGTCTCTCCGTGTCCATACGGTGACGGGGGGGGGAGAGTCTGTCCGTACGGAGACGGGGGGGAGAGTCTCTCCGTGTCCGTACGGTGACGGGGGGGAGAGAGTCTCTCCGTGTCCGTACGGTGACGGGGGGGGAGAGTCTCTCCGTACGGTGACGGGGGGGGGAGAGTCTCTCCGTGTCCGTACGGTGACGGGGGGGAGAGTGTCGGTATGGTGACGGGACAGTGACGGAGGAGAGAGTCTGTCCGTGTCGGGAGAGTGACGGGGAGGAGAGTCTGTCCGTGTCCGTACGGTGACGGGGGGGAAAGCCTCTCCGTGTCCGTACGGTGACGGGGGGGGGGAGAGTCTGTCCGTGTCCGTACGGTGACGGGGGGGAGCGTCTGTCCGTACGGTGACGGGGGGGGAGGGTCTCTCTGTGTCCGTACGGTGACCGGGGGGAGAGCCTGTCCGTGTCCGTACGGTGACGGGGGGGGAGAGTCTCTCCGTGTCCGTACGGTGACGGGGGGGAGAGTCTGTCCGTGTCCGTACGGTGACGGGGGGGAGGGTCTCTCTGTGTCCGTACGGTGACGGGGGGGAGAGTCTGTCCGTGTCCGTACGGTGACGGCGGGGAGAGTCTGTCCGTGTCCGTACGGAGACGGGGGGGAGAGTCTGTCCGTGTCCGTACGGTGACGGGGGGGAAGAGTCTGTCCGTACGGTGACGGTGGGGAGAGTCTTTCCGTGTCTGTACGGTGACGGGGGGGGGGGAGTTTCTCTCCGTGTCCGTACGGTGACGGGGGTGGAGAGTCTGTCCGTACGGTAACGGGGGGAGAGTCTCTCCGTGTCCGTACGGTGACGGGGGGGGGGAGAGTCTCTCCGTGTCCGTACGGTGACGGGGGGGGGGAGAGTCTCTCCATGTCCGTACGGTGACGGGGGGGAGAGTCTCTCCGTGTCGGTACGGTGACGGGGGGGGGAGAGTCTCTCCGTGTCGGTACGGTGACGGAGGAGAGAGTCTCTCCGTGTCCGTACGGTGACGGGGGGGAGAGTGTCGGTATGGTGACGGGACGGTGACGGAGGAGAGAGTCTGTCCGTGTCGGGAGAGTGACGGGGAGGAGAGTCTCTCCATGTCCATACGGTGACGGAAGGGGAGACTCTGTCCGTGTCCGGACGGTGACGGGGGGGAGAGTCTCTCCGTGTCCGTACGGTGACGGGGGGTGGGGGGGAGAGTCTCTCCGTACGGTGACCGGGGGGAGCGTCTGTCCGTACGGTGACGGGGGGGGGAGGGTCTCTCTGTGTCCGTACGGTGACGGGGGGGAGAGTCTGTCCGTGTCCGTACGGTGACGGGGGGGAGAGTCTCTCCGTGTCGGTACGGTGACGGGAGGGGAGGGTCTCTCCGTGTCCGTACGGTGACGGGGGGAGAGTCTCTCCGTGTCCGTACGGTGACGGGGGGGGAGAGTCTGTCCGTACGGTGACAGGGGGGAGAGTCTCTCCGTGTCCGTACGGTGACGGGGGGGGAAGAGTCTGTCCGTACGGTGAGGGGGGGGAGTCTTTCCGTGTCCGTACGGTGACGGGAGGGGAGAGTCTGTCCGTGTCTGTACGGTGACAGGGGGGGAGCGTCTGTCCGTACGGTGACGGGGGGAGAGTCTCTCCGTGTCCGTACGGTGACGGGGGGGTGAGTCTGTCCGTACGGTGACGGGGGGAGAGTCTCTCCGTGTCCGTACGGTGACGGGGGGGAAGAGTCTGTCCGTACGGTGACGGTGGGGAGAGTCTTTCCGTGTCCGTACGGTGACGGGAGGGGAGAGTCTATCTGTGTCTGTACGGTGACGGGGGGGAGAGTCTGTCCGTACGGTGACGGGGGGGAGAGTCTCTCCGTGTCCGTACGGTGACGGGGGGGTGAGTCTGTCCGTACGGTGACGGGGGGAGAGTCTCTCCGTGTCCGTACGGTGACGGGGGGGAAGAGTCTGTCCGTACGGTGACGGTGGGGAGAGTCTTTCCGTGTCCGTACGGTGACGGGAGGGGAGAGTCTATCTGTGTCTGTACGGTGACGGGGGGGGGAGAGTCTGTCCGTACGGTGACGGGGGGGGAGAGTCTCTCCGTGTCCGTACGGTGACGGGGGGGGGGGGAGAGTCTCTCCGTGTCCGTACGGTGACGGGGGGGACATTCTGTCCGTACGGTGATGGGGGGGAGAGTTTCTCCGTGTCCGTACGGTGACGGGGGGGGAGAGTCTCTCCGTGTCCGTACGGTGACGGGGGGGGGGGGAGAGTCTCTCCGTGTCCGTACGGTGACGGGGGGGACATTCTGTCCGTACGGTGATGGGGGGGAGAGTTTCTCCGTGTCCGTACGGTGACGGGGGGAAGAGTCTCTCCGTGTCCATACGGTGACGGGGGGGGGAGAGTCTGTCCGTACGGAGACGGGGGGAGAGTCTCTCCGTGTCCGTACGGTGACGGGGGGGAGAGAGTCTCTCCGTGTCCGTACGGTGACGGGGGGGGAGAGTCTCTCCGTACGGTGACGGGGGGGGGAGAGTCTCTCCGTGTCCGTACGGTGACGGGGGGGAGAGTGTCGGTATGGTGACGGGACAGTGACGGAGGAGAGAGTCTGTCCGTGTCGGGAGAGTGACGGGGAGGAGAGTCTGTCCGTGTCCGTACGGTGACGGGGGGGAAAGCCTCTCCGTGTCCGTACGGTGACGGGGGGGGGAGAGTCTGTCCGTGTCCGTACGGTGACGGGGGGGAGCGTCTGTCCGTACGGTGACGGGGGGGAGGGTCTCTCTGTGTCCGTACGGTGACCGGGGGGAGAGCCTGTCCGTGTCCGTACGGTGACGGGGGGGAGAGTCTCTCCGTGTCCGTACGGTGACGGGGGGGAGAGTCTGTCCGTGTCCGTACGGTGACGGGGGGGAGGGTCTCTCTGTGTCCGTACGGTGACGGGGGGGAGAGTCTGTCCGTGTCCGTACGGTGACGGCGGGGAGAGTCTGTCCGTGTCCGTACGGAGACGGGGGGGAGAGTCTGTCCGTGTCCGTACGGTGACGGGGGGGAGAGTCTCTCCGTGTCCGTACGGTGACGGGGGGGAGAGTCTGTCCGTGTCCGTACGGTGACGGGGGGGGAGAGTCTGTCCGTGTCCGTACGGTGACGGCGGGGAGAGTCTCTCCGTGTCCGTACGGTGACAGGGGGGGGAGGGTCTCTCCGTGTCCGTACGGTGACGGGGGGGAGAGTCTCTCCGTGTCCGTACGGTGACGGGGGGGGGAGAGTCTGTCCGTACGGTGACAGGGGGGAGAGTCTCTCCGTGTCCGTACGGTGACGGGGGGGAAGAGTCTGTCCGTACGGTGACGGGGGGGGAGAGTCTTTCCGTGTCCGTACGGTGACGGGAGGGGAGAGTCTGTCCGTGTCCGTACGGTGACGGGGGGGAGAGTCTCTCCGTGTCCGTACGGTGACTGGGGGGGGAGAGTCTGTCCGTACGGTGACAGGGGGGAGAGTCTCTCCGTGTCCGTACGGTGACGGGGGGGAAGAGTCTGTCCGTACGGTGACGGGGGGGGAGAGTCTTTCCGTGTCCGTACGGTGACGGGAGGGGAGAGTCTGTCCGTGTCTGTACGGTGACAGGGGGGGAGAGTCTGTCCGTACGGTGACGGGGGGGAGAGTCTCTCCGTGTCCGTACGGTGATGGGGGGGAGAGTCTGTCCGTGTCCATACGGTGACGGGGGGAGAGTCTCTCCGTGTCCGTACGGTGACGGGGGGGAAGAGTCTCTCCGTGTCCGTACGGTGACGGGGGGGAGAGTCTCTCCGTACGGTGACGGGGGGGGGGAGAGTCTCTACGTGTCCGTACGGTGACAGAGGGGGAGAGTCACTCCGTGTCCGTACAGTGACGGGGGGGGGGAGAGTCTGTCCCTGTCCGTACGGTGACGGGGGGGGAGAGTCTCTCCGTGTCCGTACAGTGACGGGGGGGTGAGAGTCTCTCCCTGTCCATACGGTGACGGGGGGGGGGAGAGTCTCTCCGTGTCCGTACGGTGACGGGGGGAGAGTCTCTCCGTGTCCGTACGGTGACGGCGGGGGGATAGTCTCTCCGTGTCCGTACGGTGATGGGGGGAGAGTCTGTCCGTACAGTGACGGGGGGGGGAAGAGTCTCTCCGTGTCCGTACGGTGACGTGGGGGGAGAGTCCGTACGGTGACGGGGGGGGGAGAGTCTCTCAGTGTCCGTACGGTGACGGGGGGAGAGTCTCTCCGTGTCCGTACGGTGACAGGGGGGAGAGTCTCTCCGTGTCTGTACGGTGACGGGGGGAGAGTCTGTCCGTACGGTGACGGGGGGGGAGAGTCTGTCCGTGTCCGTACGGTGACGGGGGGGAGAGTCTCTCCGTGTCCGTACGGTGACGGGGGGGTGGAGAGTCTGTCCGTACGGTGACGGGGGGGGGGGAGTCTGTCCGTACGGTGACGGGGGGGGGAGAGTCTCTCCGTGTCCGTACGGTGACGGGGGGGAGAGTCTCTCCGTGTCCGCACGGTGACGGGGGGGAGAGTCTCTCCGTGTCCGTACGGTGACGGGGGGGTGAGTCTGTCCGTACGGTGACGGGGGGGAGAGTCTCTCCGTGTACGTACGGTGACGGGGGGGAGAGTCTGTCCGTACGGTGACGGGGGGGGGAGAGTCTCTCCGTGTCTGTACGGTGACAGGGGGGGAGAGTCTGTCCGTACGGTGACGGGGGGGGGAGAGTCTCACCGTGTCTGTACGGTGACAGGGGGGAGAGTCTGTCCGTACGGTGACGGGGGGGGAGAGTCTCTCCGTGTCCGTACGGTGACGGGGGGGGAGAGTCTGTCCGTACGGTGACGGGGGGGAGAGTCTCTCCGTGTCCGTACAGTGACAGGGGGGACAGTCTGTCCGTACGGTGATGGGGGGGAGAGTCTCTCCGTGTCCGTACGGTGACGGGGCGGAGAGTCTCTCCGTGTCCGTACGGTGACGGGGGGGGGGGAGAGTCTCTCCGTGTACGTACGGTGACGGGGGGGAGAGTCTGTCCGTACGGTGACAGGGGGGAGAGTCTCTCCGTGTCCGTACGGTGACGGGGGGGGAGAGTCTGTCCGTACGGTGACGGGGGGGGAGAGTCTTTCCGTGTCCGTACGGTGACGGGGGGGAGAGTCTGTCCGTACGGTGACGGGGGGAGAGTCTCTCCGTGTACGTACGGTGACGGGGCGGAGAGTCTCTCCGTGTCCGTACGGTGACGGGGGGGGAGAGTCTCTCCGTGTACGTACGGTGACGGGGCGGAGAGTCTCTCCGTGTACATACGGTGACAGGGGGGAGAGTCTGTCCGTACGGTGACGGGGGGGGGAGAGTCTCTCCGTGTACGTACGGTGACGGGGGGGAGAGTCTGTCCGTACGGTGACGGGGGGGGAGAGTCTGTCCATACGGTGACAGGGGGGGGGAGAGTCTCTCCGTGTCCGTACGGTGATGGGGGGGGAGAGTCTGTCCGTACGGTGACGGGGGGGGAGAGTCTCTCCATCTCCGTACGGTGACGGGGGGGAGACAGTCTGTCCGTACGGTGATGGGGGGGAGAGTCTCTCCGTGTCCGTACGGTGACGGGGGGGAGAGTCTGTCCATACGGTGACGGGGGGGGGGGGGAGAGTCTCTCCGTGTCCGTACGGTGATGGGGGGGAGAGAGTATGTCCGTACGGTGACGGTGGGGGGAAGAGTCTCTCCATCTCCGTACGGTGACGGGGGGGAGAGTCTGTCCGTACAGTGACGGGGGGGGAGAGTCTCTCCGTGTACGTACGGTGACGGGGGGGAGAGTCTCTCCGTGTCCGTACGGTGACGGGGGGGAGAGTCTGTCCGTACGGTGACGGGGGGGGAGAGTCTCTCCGTGTACGTACGGTGACTGGGGGGGAGAGTCTGTCCGTACGGTGACGGGGGGGAGAGTCTGTCCGTGTCCGTACGGTGACGGGGAGGAGAGTCTCTCCGTGTCCGTACGGTGACGGGGGGGAAGAGTCTGTCCGTACGGTGACGGGGGGGGAGAGTCTTTCCGTGTCCGTACGGTGACGGGAGGGGAGAGTCTGTCCGTGTCTGTACGGTGACAGGGGGGAGAGTCTGTCCGTACGGTGACGGGGGGAGAGTCTCTCCGTGTCCGTACGGTGATGGGGGGGAGAGTCTGTCCGTGTCCATACGGTGACGGGGGGAGAGTCTCTCCGTGTCCGTACGGTGACGGGGGGGGAAGAGTCTCTCCGTGTCCGTACGGTGACGGGGGGGGGGGAGACTCTCTCCCTGTCCGTACGGTGACGGGGGGGAGAGTCTCTCCGTACGGTGACGGGGGGGGGAGAGTCTCTACGTGTCCGTACGGTGACAGAGGGGGAGAGTCACTCCGTGTCCGTACAGTGACGGGGGGGGGGAGAGTCTGTCCCTGTCCGTACGGTGACGGGGGGGGGAGAGTCTCTCCGTGTCCGTACAGTGACGGGGGGGTGAGAGTCTCTCCCTGTCCATACGGTGACGGGGGGGGGGGGAGAGTCTCTCCGTGTCCGTACGGTGACGGGGGGGGGAGAGTCTCTCCGTGTCCGTACGGTGACGGCGGGGGGATAGTCTCTCCGTGTCCGTACGGTGATGGGGGGAGAGTCTGTCCGTACAGTGACGGGGGGGGGAAGAGTCTCTCCGTGTCCGTACGGTGACGTGGGGGGAGAGTCCGTACGGTGACGGGGGGGGGAGAGTCTCTCAGTGTCCGTACGGTGACGGGGGGGAGAGTCTCTCCGTGTCCGTACGGTGACAGGGGGAGAGTCTCTCCGTGTCTGTACTGTGACGGGGGGAGAGTCTGTCCGTACGGTGACGGGGGGGAGAGTCTGTCCGTGTCCGTACGGTGACGGGGGGAGAGTCTCTCCGTGTCCGTACGGTGACGGGGGGGTGGAGAGTCTGTCCGTACGGTGACGGGGGGGGGGGAGTCTGTCCGTACGGTGACGGGGGGGGGAGAGTCTCTCCGTGTCCGTACGGTGACGGGGGGAGAGTCTCTCCGTGTCCGCACGGTGACGGGGGGGAGAGTCTCTCCGTGTCCGTACGGTGACGGGGGGGTGAGTCTGTCCGTACGGTGACGGGGGGAGAGTCTCTCCGTGTACGTACGGTGACGGGGGGGAGAGTCTGTCCGTACGGTGACGGGGGGGGAAGAGTCTCTCCGTGTCTGTACGGTGACAGGGGGGGAGAGTCTGTCCGTACGGTGACGGGGGGGGGAGAGTCTCTCCGTGTCCGTACGGTGACGGGGGGGGAGAGTCTGTCCGTACGGTGACGGGGGGAGAGTCTCTCCGTGTCCGTACAGTGACAGGGGGGACAGTCTGTCCGTACGGTGATGGGGGGAGAGTCTCTCCGTGTCCGTACGGTGACGGGGCGGAGAGTCTCTCCGTGTCCGTACGGTGACGGGGGGGGGAGAGTCTCTCCGTGTACGTACGGTGACGGGGGGGAGAGTCTGTCCGTACGGTGACAGGGGGGAGAGTCTCTCCGTGTCCGTACGGTGACGGGGGGGAGAGTCTGTCCGTACGGTGACGGGGGGGAGAGTCTTTCCGTGTCCGTACGGTGACGGGGGGGAGAGTCTGTCCGTACGGTGACGGGGGGGAGAGTCTCTCCGTGTACGTACGGTGACGGGGCGGAGAGTCTCTCCGTGTCCGTACGGTGACGGGGGGGGGAGAGTCTCTCCGTGTACGTACGGTGACGGGGCGGAGAGTCTCTCCGTGTACATACGGTGACAGGGGGGAGAGTCTGTCCGTACGGTGACGGGGGGGGGAGAGTCTCTCCGTGTACGTACGGTGACGGGGGGAGAGTCTGTCCGTACGGTGACGGGGGGGAGAGTCTGTCCATACGGTGACAGGGGGGGGGAGAGTCTCTCCGTGTCCGTACGGTGATGGGGGGGAGAGTCTGTCCGTACGGTGACGGGGGGGGAGAGTCTCTCCATCTCCGTACGGTGACGGGGGGGAGACAGTCTGTCCGTACGGTGATGGGGGGGAGAGTCTCTCCGTGTCCGTACGGTGACGGGGGGGGAGAGTCTGTCCATACGGTGACGGGGGGGGGGGGAGAGTCTCTCCGTGTCCGTACGGTGATGGGGGGGGAGAGTATGTCCGTACGGTGACGGTGGGGGGAAGAGTCTCTCCATCTCCGTACGGTGACGGGGGGGAGAGTCTGTCCGTACAGTGACGGGGGGGGAGAGTCTCTCCGTGTACGTACGGTGACGGGGGGGAGAGTCTCTCCGTGTCCGTACGGTGACGGGGGGGAGAGTCTGTCCGTACGGTGACGGGGGGGAGAGTCTCTCCGTGTACGTACGGTGACGGGGGGGAGAGTCTGTCCGTGTCCGTACGGTGACGGGGGGGAGAGTCTCTCCGTGTCCTTATGGTGACGGGGGGGAGAGTCTGTCCGTACGGTGACGGGGGGGGGGGGGAGAGAGTCTCTCCGTGTCCGTACGGTGACGGGGGGGAGAGTCTGTCCGTACGGTGACGGGGGGGGGGAGAGTCTCTCCGTGTACATACGGTGACGGGGCGGAGAGTCTCTCCGTGTCCGTACGGTGACGGGGGGGAGAGTCTGTCCATACGGTGATGGGGGGGGAGAGTCTCTCCGTGTACGTACGGTGACGGGGGGGAGAGTCTGTCCGTACGGTGATGGGGGGGGGAGAGTCTCTCCGTGTACATACGGTGACAGGGGGGAGAGTCTGTCCGTACGGTGACGGGGGGGGAGAGTCTCTCCGTGTACGTACGGTGACGGGGGGGAGAGTCTGTCCGTACGGTGACGGGGGGGAGAGTCTGTCCATACGGTGACAGGGGAGGGGAGAGTTTCTCCGTGTCCGTACGGTGACGGTGGGGAGAGTCTGTCCGTGTCCGTACGGTGACGGGGGGGGGGGAGAGTCTGTCCGTACGGTGACGGGGGGTGGAGGGTCTCTCCGTGTCCGTACGGTGACGGGAGGGGAGAGTCTATCTGTGTCTGTACGGTGACGGGGGGGGAGAGTCTGTCCGTACGGTGACGGGGGGGAGAGTCTCTCCGTGTCCGTACGGTGACGGGGGACATTCAGTCCGTACGGTGATGCGGGGTAGAGTCTCTCCGTGTCCGTACGGTGACGGGGGGAGAGTCTCTCCGTGTCCGTACGGTGACGGGGGGGGGGGGAGAGTCTCTCCGTGTCCGTACGGTGACGGGGGGAGAGTCTCTCCGTGTCGGTACGGTGACGGGGGGGGGAGAGTCTCTCCGTGTCGGTACGGTGACGGAGGAGAGAGTCTCTCCGTGTCCGTACGGTGACGGGGGGGAGAGTGTCGGTATGGTGACGGGACGGTGACGGAGGAGAGAGTCTGTCCGTGTCCGTACTGTGACGGGGGGGAGAGTCTCTCCGTGTCCGTACAGTGACGGGGGGGGGGAGAGTCTGTCCCTGTCCGTACGGTGACGGGGGGGGGAGAGTCTCTCCGTGTCCGTACAGTGACGGGGGGGTGAGAGTCTCTCCCTGTCCATACGGTGACGGGGGGGGGAAGAGTCTCTCCGTGTCCGTACGGTGACGGGGGGGGAGAGTCTCTCCGTGTCCGTACGGTGACGGCGGGGGGATAGTCTCTCCGTGTCCGTACGGTGATGGGGGGAGAGTCTGTCCGTACAGTGACGGGGGGGGGAAGAGTCTCTCCGTGTCCGTACGGTGACGTGGGGGGAGAGTCCGTACGGTGACGGGGGGGGGAGAGTCTCTCAGTGTCCGTACGGTGACGGGGGGGAGAGTCTCTCCGTGTCCGTACGGTGACAGGGGGAGAGTCTCTCCGTGTCTGTACGGTGACGGGGGGAGAGTCTGTCCGTACGGTGACGGGGGGGAGAGTCTGTCCGTGTCCGTACGGTGACGGGGGGGAGAGTCTCTCCGTGTCCGCACGGTGACGGGGGGGTGGAGAGTCTGTCCGTACGGTGACGGGGGGGGGGAGTCTGTCCGTACGGTGACGGGGGGGGGGAGAGTCTCTCCGTGTCCGTACGGTGACGGGGGGGAGAGTCTCTCCGTGTCCGCACGGTGACGGGGGGGAGAGTCTCTCCGTGTCCGTACGGTGACGGGGGGGTGAGTCTGTCCGTACGGTGACGGGGGGGAGAGTCTCTCCGTGTACGTACGGTGACGGGGGGGAGAGTCTGTCCGTACGGTGACGGGGGCGGGAGAGTCTCTCCGTGTCTGTACGGTGACAGGGGGGGAGAGTCCGTCCGTACGGTGACGGGGGGGGAGAGTCTCTCCGTGTCCGTACGGTGACGGGGGGGAGAGTCTGTCCGTACGGTGACGGGGGGGAGAGTCTCTCCGTGTCCGTACAGTGACAGGGGGGACAGTCTGTCCGTACGGTGATGGGGGGGAGAGTCTCTCCGTGTCCGTACGGTGACGGGGCGGAGAGTCTCTCCGTGTCCGTACGGTGACGGGGGGGGGGAGAGTCTCTCCGTGTACGTACGGTGACGGGGGGGAGAGTCTGTCCGTACGGTGACAGGGGGAGAGTCTCTCCGTGTCCGTACGGTGACGGGGGGGAGAGTCTGTCCGTACGGTGACGGGGGGAGAGTCTTTCCGTGTCCGTACGGTGACGGGGGGGGAGAGTCTGTCCGTACGGTGACGGGGGGGGAGAGTCTCTCCGTGTACGTACGGTGACGGGGCGGAGAGTCTCTCCGTGTCCGTACGGTGACGGGGGGGGAGTCTCTCCGTGTACGTACGGTGACGGGGCGGAGAGTCTCTCCGTGTACATACGGTGACAGGGGGGAGAGTCTGTCCGTACGGTGACGCGGGGGGGAGAGTCTCTCCGTGTACGTACGGTGACGGGGGGGAGAGTCTGTCCGTACGGTGACGGGGGGGGAGAGTCTGTCCATACGGTGACAGGGGGGGGGAGAGTCTCTCCGTGTCCGTACGGTGATGGGGGGGGAGAGTCTGTCCGTACGGTGACGGGGGGGAGAGTCTCTCCATCTCCGTACGGTGACGGGGGGGAGACAGTCTGTCCGTACGGTGATGGGGGGGAGAGTCTCTCCGTGTCCGTACGGTGACGGGGGGGAGAGTCTGTCCATACGGTGACGGGGGGGGGGGGAGAGTCTCTCCGTGTCCGTACGGTGATGGGGGGGAGAGTATGTCCGTACGGTGACGGTGGGGGGAAGAGTCTCTCCATCTCCGTACGGTGACGGGGGGGAGAGTCTGTCCGTACAGTGACGGGGGGGGAAGAGTCTCTCCGTGTCCGTACGGTGACGGGGGGAGAGTCTCTCCGTGTCCGTACGGTGACGGGGCGGAGAGTCTCTCCGTGTCCGTACGGTGACGGGGGGGAGAGTCTGTCCGTACGGTGACGGGGGGGGAGAGTCTCTCCGTGTACGTACGGTGACGGGGGGGAGAGTCTGTCCGTGTCCGTACGGTGACGGGGGGAGAGTCTCTCCGTGTCCTTATGGTGACGGGGGGGAGAGTCTGTCCGTACGGTGACGGGGGGGGGGGGGAGAGAGTCTCTCCGTGTCCGTACGGTGACGGGGGGGAGAGTCTGTCCGTACGGTGACGGGGGGGGGGAGAGTCTCTCCGTGTACATATGGTGACGGGGCGGAGAGTCTCTCCGTGTCCGTACGGTGACGGGGGGGAGAGTCTGTCCATACGGTGACGGGGGGGAGAGTCTCTCCGTGTACGTACGGTGACGGGGGGAGAGTCTGTCCGTACGGTGATGGGGGGGGGAGAGTCTCTCCGTGTACATACGGTGACAGGGGGGAGAGTCTGTCCGTACGGTGACGGGGGGGAGAGTCTCTCCGTGTACGTACGGTGACGGGGGGGAGAGTCTGTCCGTACGGTGACGGGGGGGAGAGTCTGTCCATACGGTGACAGGGGAGGGGAGAGTTTCTCCGTGTCCGTACGGTGACGGTGGGGAGAGTCTGTCCGTGTCCGTACGGTGACGGGGGGGGGGAAGCGTCTGTCCGTACGGTGACGGGGGGTGGAGGGTCTCTCCGTGTCCGTACGGTGACGGGAGGGGAGAGTCTATCTGTGTCTGTACGGTGACGGGGGGGGAGAGTCTGTCCGTACGGTGACGGGGGGGAGAGTCTCTCCGTGTCCGTACGGTGACGGGGGACATTCAGTCCGTACGGTGATGCGGGGGAGAGTCTCTCCGTGTCGGTACGGTGACGGAGGAGAGAGTCTCTCCGTGTCCGTACGGTGACGGGGGGGGGAGAGTCTCTCCGTGTCGGTACGGTGACGGGGGGGGGAGAGTCTCTCCGTGTCGGTACGGTGACGGAGGAGAGAGTCTCTCCGTGTCCGTACGGTGACGGGGGGGAGAGTGTCGGTATGGTGACGGGACGGTGACGGAGGAGAGAGTCTGTCCGTGTCCGTACGGTGACGGGGGGGAGAGTCTCTCCGTGTCCGTACGGTGACGGGGGGTGGGGGGGAGAGTCTCTCCGTACGGTGACGGGGGGAGAGTCTCTCCGTGTCCGTACGGTGACGGGGGGGGGAGAGTCTGTCCGTGTCCGTACGGTGACGGGGGGGAGCGTCTGTCCGTACGGTGACGGGGGGGGGAGGGTCTCTCTGTGTCCGTACGGTGACGGGGGGGAGCGTCTGTCCGTACGGTGACGGGGGGGGGGGGGAGGGTCTCTCTGTGTCCGTACGGTGACGGGGGGGAGAGTCTGTCCGTGTCCGTACGGTGACGGGGGGAGAGTCTCTCCGTGTCCGTACGGTGACGGGGGGGGGAGAGTCTGTCCGTACGGTGACGGGGGGGCGAGTCTGTCCCTGTCCGTACGGTGACGGGGGGGGGAGAGTCTCTACGTGTCCGTACGGTGACGGAGGGGAGAGTCTGTCCCTGTCCGTACGGTGACGGGGGGGGGAGAGTCTCTACGTGTCCGTACGGTGACGGGGGGGGGAGAGTCTGTCCGTACGGTGACGGGGGGGAGAGTCTGTCCCTGTCCGTACGGTGACGGGGGGGGGGGAGAGTCTCTACGTGTCCGTACGGTGACGGAGGGGAGAGTCTCTCCGTGTCCGTACGGTGACGGGGGGGAGAGTCTGTCCGTGTCCGTACGGTGACAGGGGGGGAGAGTCTGTCCGTGTCCGTACGGTGACGGGGGGGAGAGTCTCTCCGTGTCCGTACGGTGACGGGGGGGTGGAGAGTCTGTCCGTACGGTGACGGGGGGGAGAGTCTCTCCGTGTCCGTACGGTGACGGGGGGGAGAGTCTGTCCGTACGGTGACGGGGGGGGGAGAGTCTCTCCGTGTCCGTACGGTGACAGGGGGGAGAGTCTGTCCGTACGGTGACGGGGGGGGGAGTCTCTCCATGTCCGTACGGTGACGGGGGGGAGAGTCTGTCCGTGTCCATACGGTGACGGGGGGGAGAGTCTCTCCGTGTCCGTACGGTGACGGGGGGGGGAAGAGTCTCTCCGTTTCCGTACGGTGACGGGGGGGAGAGTCTCTCCGTGTCCGTACGGTGACGGGGGGGAGAGTCTCTCCGTGTCCGTACGGTGACGGGGGGGAGAGTCTCTCCGTTTCCGTACGGTGACGGGGGGGAGAGTCTGTCCGTACGGTGACGGGGGGGAGAGTCTGTCCGTACGGTGACGGGGGGAGAGTCTCTCCGTGTCCATATGGTGACGGGGGGAGAGTCTGTCCGTACGGTGACGGGGGGGGAGAGTCTGTCTGTGTCCGTACGGTGACGGGGGGGAGGGTCTCTCCGTGTCCGTACGGTGACGGGGGGGGGAGAGTCTGTCCGTGTCCGTACGGTGACGGGGGGAGAGTCTCTCCGTGTCCGTACGGTGACGGGGGGGTGGAGAGTCTGTCCGTACGGTGACGGGGGGGGAGAGTCTCTCCGTGTCCGTACGGTGACGGGGGGGAGAGTCTGTCCGTACGGTGACAGGGGGGAGAGTCTGTCCATGTCCGTACGGTGACGGGGGGGAGAGTCTGTCCGTACGGTGACGGGGGGAGGGTCTCTCCGTGTCCGTACGGTGACGGGGGGGGGGGGAGAGTCTGTCCGTGTCTGTACGGTGACAGGGGGGAGAGTCTGTCCGTACGGTGACGGGAGGGGAGAGTCTCTCCGTGTCCGTACGGTGACGGGGGGGAGAGTCTGTCCGTGTCCATACGGTGACGGGGGGGAGAGTCTCTCCGTGTCCGTACGGTGACGGGGGGGGGGAAGAGTCTCTCCGTTTCCGTACGGTGACGGGGGGGAGAGTCTCTCCGTGTCCGTACGGTGACAGGGGGGAGAGTCTGTCCGTACGGTGACGGGGGGGGGGGAGTCTCTCCGTGTCCGTACGGTGACGGGGGGGAGAGTCTGTCCGTGTCCATACGGTGACGGGGGGGGAGAGTCTCTCCGTGTCCGTACGGTGACGGGGGGGGGGAAGAGTCTCTCCGTGTCCGTACGGTGACGGGGGGGGAGAGTCTGTCCGTGTCCGTACGGTGACGGGGGGGAGCGTCTGTCCGTACGGTGACGGGGGGAGAGTCTCTCCGTGTCGGTACGGTGACGGGGGGGGGAGAGTCTCTCCGTGTCGGTACGGTGACGGAGGAGAGAGTCTCTCCGTGTCCGTACGGTGACGGGGGGGAGAGTCTCTCCGTGTCGGTACGGTGACGGGGGGGGGGAGAGTCTCTCCGTGTCGGTACGGTGACGGAGGAGAGAGTCTCTCCGTGTCCGTACGGTGACGGGGGGGAGAGTGTCGGTATGGTGACGGGACGGTGACGGAGGAGAGAGTCTGTCCGTGTCCGTACGGTGACGGGGGGGAGAGTCTCTCCGTGTCCGTACGGTGACGGGGGGTGGGGGGGAGAGTCTCTCCGTACGGTGACGGGGGGGGAGAGTCTCTCCGTGTCCGTACGGTGACGGGGGGGGGAGAGTCTGTCCGTGTCCGTACGGTGACGGGGGGGAGCGTCTGTCCGTACGGTGACGGGGGGGGGGAGGGTCTCTCTGTGTCCGTACGGTGACGGGGGGGAGCGTCTGTCCGTACGGTGACGGGGGGGGGGGGAGGGTCTCTCTGTGTCCGTACGGTGACGGGGGGGAGAGTCTGTCCGTGTCCGTACGGTGACGGGGGGGAGAGTCTCTCCGTGTCCGTACGGTGACGGGGGGGGGAGAGTCTGTCCGTACGGTGACGGGGGGGCGAGTCTGTCCCTGTCCGTACGGTGACGGGGGGGGGGAGAGTCTCTACGTGTCCGTACGGTGACGGAGGGGAGAGTCTGTCCCTGTCCGTACGGTGACGGGGGGGGGGAGAGTCTCTACGTGTCCGTACGGTGACGGGGGGGGGAGAGTCTGTCCGTACGGTGACGGGGGGGAGAGTCTGTCCCTGTCCGTACGGTGACGGGGGGGGGGGGAGTCTCTACGTGTCCGTACGGTGACGGAGGGGAGAGTCTCTCCGTGTCCGTACGGTGACGGGGGGGAGAGTCTGTCCGTGTCCGTACGGTGACAGGGGGGAGAGTCTGTCCGTGTCCGTACGGTGACGGGGGGGAGAGTCTCTCCGTGTCCGTACGGTGACGGGGGGGTGGAGAGTCTGTCCGTACGGTGACGGGGGGGAGAGTCTCTCCGTGTCCGTACGGTGACGGGGGGAGAGTCTGTCCGTACGGTGACGGGGGGGGGAGAGTCTCTCCGTGTCCGTACGGTGACAGGGGGGAGAGTCTGTCCGTACGGTGACGGGGGGGGGAGTCTCTCCATGTCCGTACGGTGACGGGGGGGAGAGTCTGTCCGTGTCCATACGGTGACGGGGGGGGAGTCTCTCCGTGTCCGTACGGTGACGGGGGGGGGGAAGAGTCTCTCCGTTTCCGTACGGTGACGGGGGGAGAGTCTCTCCGTGTCCGTACGGTGACGGGGGGGAGAGTCTCTCCGTGTCCGTACGGTGACGGGGGGGGAGAGTCTCTCCGTTTCCGTACGGTGACGGGGGGGAGAGTCTGTCCGTACGGTGACGGGGGGGGAGAGTCTGTCCGTACGGTGACGGGGGGAGAGTCTCTCCGTGTCCATATGGTGACGGGGGGAGAGTCTGTCCGTACGGTGACGGGGGGGGAGAGTCTGTCTGTGTCCGTACGGTGACGGGGGGAGGGTCTCTCCGTGTCCGTACGGTGACGGGGGGGGGAGAGTCTGTCCGTGTCCGTACGGTGACGGGGGGGAGAGTCTCTCCGTGTCCGTACGGTGACGGGGGGGTGGAGAGTCTGTCCGTACGGTGACGGGGGGGGGAGAGTCTCTCCGTGTCCGTACGGTGACGGGGGGGAGAGTCTGTCCGTACGGTGACAGGGGGGAGAGTCTGTCCATGTCCGTACGGTGACGGGGGGGAGAGTCTGTCCGTACGGTGACGGGGGGGAGGGTCTCTCCGTGTCCGTACGGTGACGGGGGGGGGGGAGAGTCTGTCCGTGTCTGTACGGTGACAGGGGGGAGAGTCTGTCCGTACGGTGACGGGGGGGGGAGTCTCTCCGTGTCCGTACGGTGACGGGGGGAGAGTCTGTCCGTGTCCATACGGTGACGGGGGGGAGAGTCTCTCCGTGTCCGTACGGTGACGGGGGGGGGGAAGAGTCTCTCCGTTTCCGTACGGTGACGGGGGGGAGAGTCTCTCCGTGTCCGTACGGTGACAGGGGGGAGAGTCTGTCCGTACGGTGACGGGGGGGGGGGAGTCTCTCCGTGTCCGTACGGTGACGGGGGGGAGAGTCTGTCCGTGTCCATACGGTGACGGGGGGGAGAGTCTCTCCGTGTCCGTACGGTGACGGGGGGGGGGAAGAGTCTCTCCGTTTCCGTACGGTGATGGGGGGGAGAGTCTCTCCGTGTCCGTACGGTGACGGGGGGGGGAGAGTCTCTCCGTTTCCGTACGGTGACGGGGGGGAGAGTCTGTCCGTACGGTGACGGGGGTGGAGAGTCTGTCCGTACGGTGACGGGGGGGGAGAGTCTCTCCGTGTCCGTACGGTGACGGGGGGGAGAGTCTGTCCGTACGGTGACGGGGGGGGGAGAGTCTCTCCGTGTCCGTACGGTGACAGGGGGGAGAGTCTGTCCGTACGGTGACGGGGGGGGGAGTCTCTCCATGTCCGTACGGTGACGGGGGGGAGAGTCTGTCCGTGTCCATACGGTGACGGGGGGGAGAGTCTCTCCGTGTCCGTACGGTGACGGGGGGGGGGAAGAGTCTCTCCGTTTCCGTACGGTGACGGGGGGGAGAGTCTCTCCGTGTCCGTACGGTGACGGGGGGGGAGAGTCTCTCCGTGTCCGTACGGTGACGGGGGGGGAGAGTCTCTCCGTTTCCGTACGGTGACGGGGGGGAGAGTCTGTCCGTACGGTGACGGGGGGGAGAGTCTGTCCGTACGGTGACGGGGGGGAGAGTCTCTCCGTGTCCATATGGTGACGGGGGGAGAGTCTGTCCGTACGGTGACGGGGGGGAGAGTCTGTCTGTGTCCGTACGGTGACGGGGGGAGGGTCTCTCCGTGTCCGTACGGTGACGGGGGGGGAGAGTCTGTCCGTGTCCGTACGGTGACGGGGGGAGAGTCTCTCCGTGTCCGTACGGTGACGGGGGGGTGGAGAGTCTGTCCGTACGGTGACGGGGGGGGAGAGTCTCTCCGTGTCCGTACGGTGACGGGGGGAGAGTCTGTCCGTACGGTGACAGGGGGGAGAGTCTGTCCATGTCCGTACGGTGACGGGGGGGAGAGTCTGTCCGTACGGTGACGGGGGGGGAGGGTCTCTCCGTGTCCGTACGGTGACGGGGGGGGGGGAGAGTCTGTCCGTGTCTGTACGGTGACAGGGGGGAGAGTCTGTCCGTACGGTGACGGGGGGGGGAGTCTCTCCGTGTCCGTACGGTGACGGGGGGGAGAGTCTGTCCGTGTCCATACGGTGACGGGGGGAGAGTCTCTCCGTGTCCGTACGGTGACGGGGGGGGGGAAGAGTCTCTCCGTTTCCGTACGGTGACGGGGGGGAGAGTCTCTCCGTGTCCGTACGGTGACAGGGGGGAGAGTCTGTCCGTACGGTGACGGGGGGGGGGAGTCTCTCCGTGTCCGTACGGTGACGGGGGGAGAGTCTGTCCGTGTCCATACGGTGACGGGGGGGAGAGTCTCTCCGTGTCCGTACGGTGACGGGGGGGGGGGAAGAGTCTCTCCGTTTCCGTACGGTGACGGGGGGAGAGTCTCTCCGTGTCCGTACGGTGACGGGGGGGGAGAGTCTCTCCGTTTCCGTACGGTGACGGGGGGAGAGTCTGTCCGTACGGTGACGGGGGGGAGAGTCTGTCCGTACGGTGACGGGGGGGAGAGTCTCTCCGTGTCCATACGGTGACGGGGGGAGAGTCTGTCCGTACGGTGACGGGGGCGGAGAGTCTGTCCGTGTCCGTACGGTGACGGGGGGGAGGGTCTCTCCGTGTCCGTACGGTGACGGGGGGGGGGAGAGTCTGTCCGTGTCCGTACGGTGACGGGGGGGAGAGTCTCTCCGTGTCCGTACGGTGACGGGGGGGTGGAGAGTCTGTCCGTACGGTGACGGGGGGGGAGAGTCTGTCCATGTCCGTACGGTGATGGGGGGGAGAGTCTGTCCATGTCCGTACGGTGACGGGGGGGGAGAGTCTGTCCGTACGGTGACGGGGGGGAGGGTCTCTCCGTGTCCGTACGGTGACGGGGGGGAGAGTCTGTCCGTACGGTGACGGGGGGGAGAGTCTCTCCGTGTCCGTACGGTGACGGGGGGGGGAGAGTCTCTCCGTGTCCGTACGGTGACGGGGGGGGAGAGTCTGTCCGTGTCCGTACGGTGACGGGGGGGAGAGTCTCTCCGTGTCCGTACAGTGACGGGGGGGAGAGTCTGTCCGTACGGTGACGGGGGGGAGAGTCTCTCCGTGTCCGTACGGTGACGGGGGGGGGGAGAGTCTGTCCCTGTCCGTACGGTGACGGGGGGGGGGGAGAGTCTCTCCGTGTCCGTACAGTGACGGGGGGGGGAGAGTCTCTCCCTGTCCGTACGGTGACGGGGGGGGGGGGAGAGTCTCTCCGTGTCCGTACGGTGACGGGGGGGGGAGAGTCTCTCCGTGTCCGTACGGTGACGGGGGGAGAGTCTGTCCGTACAGTGACGGGGGGGGGGAGAGTCTCTCCGTGTCCGTACGGTGACGGGGGGGAGAGTCTGTCCGTGTCCGTACGGTGACAGGGGGGGAGAGTCTGTCCGTACGGTGACGGGGGGGTGAGAGTCTCTCCGTGTCCGCACGGTGACGGGGGGGAGAGTCTCTCCGTGTCCGCACGGTGACGGGGGGGGAGAGTCTGTCCGTGTCCGTACGGTGACGGGGGGGAGAGTCTCTCCGTGTCCGTACGGTGACGGGGGGGGTGGAGAGTCTGTCCGTACGGTGACGGTGGGGGAGAGTCTCTCCGTGTCCGTACGTTGACGGGGGGGAGAGTCTGTCCGTACGGTGACGGGGGGGGGGAGAGTCTCTCCGTGTCCGTACGGTGACAGGGGGGAGAGTCTGTCCGTACGGTGACGGGGGGGGGAGTCTCTCCGTGTCCGTACGGTGACGGGGGGAGAGTCTGTCCGTGTCCATACGGTGACGGGGGGGAGAGTCTCTCCGTGTCCGTACGGTGACGGGGGGGGGAGAGTCTCTCCGTTTCCGTACGGTGACGGGGGGAGAGTCTCTCCGTGTCCGTACGGTGACGGGGGGGGGAGAGTCTCTCCGTTTCCGTACGGTGACGGGGGGGAGAGTCTGTCCGTACGGTGACGTGGGGGGAGAGTCTGTCCGTACGGTGACGGGGGGGAGAGTCTCTCCGTGTCCATACGGTGACGGGGGGAGAGTCTGTCCGTACGGTGACGGCGGGGGAGAGTCTGTCCGTGTCCGTACGGTGACGGGGGGAGGGTCTCTCCGTGTCCGTACGGTGACGGGGGGGGGAGAGTCTGTCCGTGTCCGTACGGTGACGGGGGGGAGAGTCTCTCCGTGTCCGTACGGTGACGGGGGGGTGGAGAGTCTGTCCGTACGGTGACGGGGGGGAGAGTCTCTCCGTGTCCGTACAGTGACGGGGGGAGAGTCTGTCCGTACGGTGACAGGGGGGAGAGTCTGTCCATGTCTGTACGGTGACGGGGGGGAGAGTCTGTCCGTACGGTGACGGGGGGGAGGGTCTCTCCGTGTCCGTACGGTGACGGGGGGGGGAGAGTCTGTCCGTGTCCGTACGGTGACGGGGGGCAGAGTCTCTCCGTGTCCGTACGGTGACGGGGGGGTGGAGAGTGTCCGTACGGTGACGGGGGGGAGAGTCTCTCCGTGTCCGTACGGTGACGGGGGGGGGGGGGGAGTCTGTCCGTGTCTGTACGGTGACGGGGGGGAGAGTCTGTCCGTACGGTGATGGGGGGGGAGAGTCTCTCCGTGTCCGTACGGTGACAGGGGGGAGAGTCTGTCCGTACGGTGACGGGGGGGGGAGAGTCTCTCCGTGTCCGTACGGTGACAGAGGGGAGAGTCTGTCCGTACGGTAACGGGGGGGAGAGTCTCTCTGTGTCCGTACGGTGACGGGGGGGAGAGTCTGTCCGTGTCCATACGGTGACAGGGGGGGGAGAGTCTCTCCGTGTCCGTACGGTGACGGGGGGGGGGGGAGAGTCTCTCCGTTTCCGTACGGTGACGGGGGGGGGGACAGTCTGTCCGTACGGTGACGGGGGGGAGAGTCTGTCCATACGGTGACGGGGGGGGGGGAGAGTCTCTCCGTGTCCGTACGGTGACGGGGGGGGGGAGAGTCTGTCCGTATGGTGACGTGGGGGGAGAGTCTGTCCGTGTCCGTACGGTGACGGGGGGAGAGTCTCTCCGTTTCCGTACGGTGACATGGGGGGAGAGTCTCTCCGTGTCCGTACGGTGACGGGGGGAGAGTCTCTCCGTGTCCGTACGGTGACGGGGGGGAGAGTCTGTCCGTGTCCGTACGGTGATGGGGGGGGAGAGTCTCTCCGTGTCCGTACGGTGACAGGGGGGAGAGTATGTCCGTACGGTGACGGGGGGGGGAGAGTCTCTCCGTGTCCGTACGGTGACAGAGGGGAGACTCTGTCCGTACGGTAACGGGGGGGAGAGTCTCTCTGTGTCTGTACGGTGACGGGGGGGAGAGTCTGTCCGTGTCCATACGGTGACGGGGGGGGGAGAGTCTCTCCGTGTCCGTACGGTGACGGGGAGGGGGGGGAGAGTCTCTCCGTTTCCGTACGGTGACGGGGGGGGGGGAGAGTCTGTCCGTACGGTGACGCGGGGGGAGAGTCTGTCCATACGGTGACGGGGGGGGGGGAGAGTCTCTCCGTGTCCGTACGGTGACGGGGGGGGGGAGAGTCTGTCCGTATGGTGACGTGGGGGGAGAGTCTGTCCGTGTCCGTACGGTGACGGGGGGGGGAGAGTCTCTCCGTTTCCGTACGGTGACATGGGGGGAGAGTCTCTCCGTGTCCGTACGGTGACGGGGGGGAGAGTCTCTCCGTGTCCGTACGGTGACGGGGGGGGAGAGTCTGTCCGTGTCCGTACGGTGACGGGGGGGGAGAGTCTCTCCGTGTCCGTACGGTGACGGGGGGGGATAGTATGTCCGTACGGTGACGGGTGGGAGAGTCTCTCTCTGTCCATACGGTGACGGGGGGGAGAGTCTCTCCGTGTCCGTACGCTGACGGGGGAGAGAGTCTCTCCGTCCGTACGGTGACGGGGGGGGGAGAGCCTGTCCGTACGGTGACGGGGGGGAGAGCCTGTCCGTGTCCGTACGGTGACCGGGGGGAGAGCCTGTCCGTGTCCGTACGGTGACGGGGGGGGAGAGTCTCTCCGTGTCCGTACGGTGACGGGGGGGAGAGTCTGTCCCTGTCCGTACGGTGACGGGGGGGGGGGAGAGTCTCTCCGTGTCCGTACAGTGACGGGGGGGAGAGTCTGTCCGTATGGTGACGTGTGGGAGAGTCTGTCCGTACGGTGACGGGGGGGAGAGTCTCTCCGTGTCCGTACGGTGACGGGGGGGAAGAGTCTGTCCCTGTCCGTACGGTGACGGGGGGGGGAGAGTCTCTCCCTGTCTGTACGGTGACGGGGGGGAGAGTCTCTCCGTGTCCGTACAGTGACGGGGGGAGAGTCTCTCCCTGTCCGTACGGTGACGGGGGGGGGGGAAGAGTCTCTCCGTGTCCATACGGTGACGGGGGGGGAGAGTGTCGGGACGGTGACGGGGGGGAGAGTGTCTGTACGGTGACGGGGGGGAGAGTGTCGGGACGGTGACGGGGGGAGAGTCTGTCTGTGTCGGTATGGTGACGGGGGGAGAGTGTCGGTACGGTGACGGGGGGGAGAGTGTCGGGACGGTGACAGGGGGAAGAGTGTCGGTACGGTGACGGGGGGGGAGAGTGTCGGGACGGTGACGGGGGAATAGTGTCTGTACGGTGACGGGACGGTGACGGGTGGGGAGAGTGTCGGGACGGTGACGGGGGGGAGAGTCTGTCCGTGTCGGTATGGTGACGGGACGGTGACGGAGAAGAGTGTCGGGATGGTGACGGGGGGAGAGTGTCGGGACGGGGACGGTGGGAAGAGTGTCGGTACGGTGACGGGACGGTGACGGGGGGAGAGTGTCGGGATGGTGACGGGGGGAGAGTGTCAGGACGGTGACGGGGGGAAGAGTGTCGGTACGGTGACGGGACGGTGACGGGGGGAGAGTGTCGGGGGGGAGTGTCGGGACGGTGACGGGGGGAGAGTGTCGGGTCGGGACGGGGAAGCGTGTCGGGACGGTGACGGGGGGAGAGTGTCGGGACGGTGACGGGGGGAGAGTGTCGGGACGGTGACAGGGGGGAGAGTGTCGGTACGGTGACGGGGGGGAGAGTGTCGGGACGGTGACGGGGGGGAGAGTGTCGGGACAGTGACGGGGGGGAGAGTGTCGGTACGGTGACGGGGGGGAGAGTGTCGGTACGGTGACGGGGGGGGGGAGAGTGTCGGGACGGTGACGGGACAGTGACGGGGGGAAGAGTGTCGGGACGGTGACGGGACAGTGACGGGGGGAGAGTGTCGGTACGGTGACGGGGGGGGGAGAGTGTCGGGACGGTGACGGGGGGGGAGAGTGTCGGGACGGTGACGGGGGGGAGAGTGTCGGGACAGTGACGGGGGGAGAGTGTCGGTACGGTGACGGGGGGGAGAGTGTCGGGACGGTGACGGGGGGGGAGAGTCTGTCCGTGTCGGTACGGTGACGGGGGGGAGAGTGTCGGGACGGTGACGGGGGGGAGAGTCTGTCCGTGTCGGTATGGTGACGGGGGGGAGAGTGTCGGTACGGTGACGGGGGGAGAGTGTCGGGACGGTGACGGGGGGAAGAGTGTCGGGACGGTGACGGGGGGAGAGTGTCGGGACGGTGACGGGGGGGAGAGTGTCGGGACGGTGACGGGGGGAGAGTGTCGGGACAGTGACGGGGGGGAGAGTGTCGGTATGGTGACGGGACGGTGACGGGGGGGGAGAGTGTCGGGACGGTGACGGGACAGTGACGGGGGGGGAGAGTGTCGGGACGGTGACAGGGGGAAGAGTGTCGGTACTGTGACGGGGGGAGAGTGTAGGGATGGTGACAGGGGGGGAGTGTCGGGACGGTGACGGGGGAAGAGTGTCGGGACGGTGACGGGGGGAAGAGTGTCGGGACGGTGACGGGGGGGGAGAGTGTCGGGACGGTGACGGGACAGTGACGGGGGGGGAGAGTCTGTCCGTGTCGGTATGGTGACGGGGGGGAGAGTGTCGGTACGGTGACGGGGGGGAGAGTGTCGGGACGGTGACGGGGGGAGAGTCTGTCCGTGTCGGTATGGTGACGGGGGGGAGAGTGTCGGTACGGTGACGGGGGGGGGGAGAGTGTCGGGACGGTGACGGGGGAAGAGTGTCGGTACGGTGACGGGGGGAGAGTGTAGGGATGGTGACGGGGGGGAGAGTGTCGGGACGGTGATGGGGGGGAGAGTGTCGGGACGGTGACGGGGGCGGGGGAAGAGCCGTGCTAGCGCGATGGCGCTGTGCCCGTACGTAGCGGGGTCCCGTACCTGCTGGAGCTGGGCGGTGCTGAGGTGACGGGACAGTGACGGGGGGAGAGTGTCGGTACGGTGACGGGGGGGGGGGGAGAGTGTCGGGACGGGGACGGTGGGAAGAGTGTCGGTACGGTGACGGGACGATGACGGGGGGAGAGTGTAGGGACGGTGACAGGGGGAGAGTGTCGGTACGGTGACGGGACGGTGACGGGGGGGAGAGTGTCAGGACGGTGACAGGGGGAAGAGTGTCGGTACGGTGACGGGGGGAAGTGTCGGGACGGTGACGGGGGGAAGAGTGTCGGGACGGTGACGGGGGGGGGAGAGTGTCAGTATGGTGACGGGACGGTGACGGGGGGGAGAGTGTCGGGACGGTGACAGGACAGTGACGGGGGGGGAGAGTCTGTCCGTGTCGGTATGGCGACGGGGGGGAGAGTGTCGGTACGGTGACGGGGGGAAGAGTGTCGGGACGGTGACGGGGGGGAGAGTCTGTCCGTGTCGGTATGGTGACGGGGGGGGAGAGTGTCGGGACGGTGACGGGGGAAGAGTGTCGGTACGGTGACGGGACGGTGACGGGGGGAGAGTGTAGGGATGGTGACGGGGGGGAGAGTGTCGGGACGGTGACGGGGGGAAGAGTGTCGGGACGGTGACGGGGGCGGGGGAAGAGCCGTGCTGGCGCGATGGCGCTGTGCCCGTACGTAGCGGGGTCCCGTACCTGCTGGAGCTGGGCGGTGCTGAGGTGACGGGACAGTGACGGGGGCAGAGTGTCGGTACGGTGACGGGGGGGGGAGAGTGTCGGGACGGGGACGGTGGGAAGAGTGTCGGTACGGTGACGGGACGATGACGGGGGGAGAGTGTAGGGACGGTGACAGGGGGAGAGTGTCGGTACGGTGACGGGACGGTGACGGGGGTGGAGAGTGTCGGGACGGGGACGGTGGGAAGAGTGTCGGTACGGTGACGGGACGATGACGGGGGGAGAGTGTAGGGACGGTGACAGGGGGAGAGTGTCGGTACGGTGACGGGACGGTGACGGGGGGAGAGTGTCGGGACGGGGACGGTGGGAAGAGTGTCGGTACGGTGACGGGACGATGACGGGGGGAGAGTGTAGGGACGGTGACAGGGGGAGAGTGTCGGTACGGTGACGGGACGGTGACGGGGGGGAGAATGTCGGGACGGTGACAGGGGGAAGAGTGTCGGTACGGTGACGGGACGGTGATGGGGGGAGAGTGTAGGGATGGTGACGGGACGGTGACGGGGGGGAGAGTGTCGGGACGGTGACAGGGGGAAGAGTGTCGGTACGGTGACGGGGGGAGAGTGTCGGGACGGTGACGGGGGAGAGTGTCGGGACGGTGACGGGGGAGAGTGTCGGTACGGTGACGGGGGGGAGAGTGTCGGGACGGTGACGGGGGGAGAGTGTCGGGACAGTGACGGGACAGTGACGGGGGGGAGAGTGTCGGGACGGTGACGGGGGGAGAGTCTGTCCGTGTCGGGACGGTGACGGGGGTGGGAGAGTGTCGGGACGGTGACGGGGGGAGAGTGTCGGGACAGTGACGGGGGGGAGAGTGTCGGTACGGTGACGGGGGGGAGAGTGTCGGTACGGTGACGGGGGGGAGAGTGTCGGGACGGTGACGGGGGGAGAGTCTGTCCGTGTCGGTACAGTGACGGGGGGGAGAGTGTCGGGACGGTGACGGGGGGGAGAGTCTGTCCGTGTCGGTATGGTGACGGGGGGGAGAGTGTCGGTACGGTGACGGGGGGGGGGAGAGTGTCGGGACGGTGACGGGGGGAGAGTGTCGGGACGGTGACGGGGGGGAAGAGTGTCGGGACGGTGACGGGGGGGAGAGTGTCGGGACGGTGACGGGGGGGAGAGTGTCGGGACAGTGACGGGGGGGAGAGTGTCGGTACGGTGACGGGGGGGAGAGTGTCGGTATGGTGACGGGACGGTGACGGGGGGGAGAGTGTCGGGACGGTGACGGGACAGTGACGGGGGGGGAGAGTGTCGGGACGGTGACAGGGGGAAGAGTGTCGGTACTGTGACGGGGGGAGAGTGTAGGGATGGTGACGGGGGGGAGTGTCGGGGACGGTGACGGGGGGAAGAGTGTCGGGACGGTGACGGGGGGAAGAGTGTCGGGACGGTGACGGGGGGGAGAGTGTCGGTATGGTGACGGGACGGTGACGGGGGGGAGTGTCGGGACGGTGACGGGACAGTGACGGGGGGGAGAGTCTGTCCGTGTCGGTATGGTGACGGGGGGGAGAGTGTCGGTACGGTGACGGGGGGGAGAGTGTCGGGACGGTGACGGGGGGGAGAGTCTGTCCGTGTCGGTACGGTGACGGGGGGGGGGAGAGTGTCGGGACGGTGACGGGGGAAGAGTGTCGGTACGGTGACGGGACGGTGACGGGGGGAGAGTGTAGGGATGGTGACGGGGGAGAGAGTGTCGGGACGGTGACGGGGGGGGGAGAGTGTCGGGACGGTGACGGGGGGGGGAGAGTGTCGGGACGGTGACGGGGGAAGAGTGTCGGTACGGTGACGGGACGGTGACGGGGGGAGAGTGTCGGGACGGTGACGGGACGGTGACGGGGGGGGAGAGTGTCGGGACGGTGACGGGGGCGGGGGGAGAGCCGTGCTGGCGCGATGGCGCTGTGCCCATACGTAGCGGGGTCCCGTACCTGCTGGAGCTGGGCGGTGCTGAGGTGTCGGGACAGTGACGGGGGGAGAGTGTCGGTACGGTGACGGGACGGTGACGGGGGGGGGAGAGTGTCGGGACGGGGACGGTGGGAAGAGTGTCGGTACGGTGACGGGACGATGACGGGGGGAGAGTGTAGGGACGGTGACAGGGGGAGAGTGTCGGTACGGTGACGGGACGGTGACGGGGGGGGAGAGTGTCAGGACGGTGACAGGGGGAAGAGTGTCGGTACGGTGACGGGACGGTGACGGGGGGAAGTGTCGGGACGGTGACGGGGGGAAGAGTGTCGGGACGGTGACGGGGGGGAGAGTGTCGGTATGGTGACGGGACGGTGACGGGGGGGAGAGTGTCGGGACGGTGACAGGACAGTGACGGGGGGGAGAGTCTGTCCGTGTCGGTATGGTGACGGGGGGGAGAGTGTCGGTACGGTGACGGGGGGGAGAGTGTTGGGACGGTGACGGGGTGGAGAGTCTGTCCGTGTCGGTATGGTGACGGGGGGGGAGAGTGTCGGGACGGTGACGGGGGAAGAGTGTCGGTACGGTGACGGGGGGAGAGTGTAGGGATGGTGACGGGGGGGAGAGTGTCGGGACGGTGACGGGGGGGGGGAGAGTGTCGGGACGGTGACGGGGGCGGGGGAAGAGCCGTGCTGGCGCGATGGCGCTGTGCCCGTACGTAGCGGGGTCCCGTACCTGCTGGAGCTGGGCGGTGCTGAGGTGACGGGACAGTGACGGGGGCAGAGTGTCGGTACGGTGACGGGACGGTGACGGGGGGGGGAGTGTCGGGACGGGGACGGTGGGAAGAGTGTCGGTACGGTGATGGGACGATGACGGGGGGAGAGTGTAGGGACGGTGACAGGGGGAGAGTGTCGGTACGGTGACGGGACGGTGACGGGGGGGAGAGTGTCGGGACGGGGACGGTGGGAAGAGTGTCGGTACGGTGACGGGACGATGACGGGGGGAGAGTGTAGGGACGGTGACAGGGGGAGAGTGTCGGTACGGTGACGGGACGGTGACGGGGGGGGAGAGTGTCGGGACGGTGACAGGGGGAAGAGTGTCGGTACGGTGACGGGACGGTGACGGGGGGAGAGTGTAGGGATGGTGACGGGACGGTGACGGGGGAGGAGAGTGTCGGGACGGTGACAGGGGGAAGAGTGTCGGTACGGTGACGGGACGGTGACGGGGGGAGAGTGTCGGGACGGTGACGGGGGAGAGTGTCGGTACGGTGACGGGGGGGGAGAGTGTCGGGACGGTGACGGGGGGGAGAGTGTCGGGACGGTGACGGGACAGTGACGGGGGGGAGAGTGTCGGGACGGTGACGGGGGGGAGAGTCTGTCCGTGTCGGTATGGTGACGGGGGGGAGAGTGTCGGTATGGTGACGGGGGGGAGAGTGTCGGGACGGTGACGGGGGGGAGAGTGTCGGGACGGTGACGGGGGCGGGGGGGAGAGTCTGTCCGTGTCGGTATGGTGACGGGACGGTGACGGTGGGGAGAGTGTCGGGACGGTGACGGGGGGGAGAGTCTGTCCGTGTCGGTATGGTGACGGGGGGGAGAGTGTCGGGACGGTGACGGGGGGGAGAGTGTCGGGACGGTGACGGGGGGAGAGTCTGTCCGTGTCGGTATGGTGACGGGGGGGAGAGTGTCGGTCTGGTGACGGGGGGAGAGTGTCGGTACGGTGACGGGGGGGAGAGTGTCGGGACGGTGATGGGGGGGAGAGTCTGTCCGTGTCGGTATGGTGACGGGGGGAGAGTGTCGGTATGGTGACGGTGGGGAGAGTGTCGGGACGGTGACGGGGGGGGAGAGTCTGTCTGTGTCGGTATGGTGACGGGGGGGAGAGTGTCGGGACGGTGACGGGGGGGAGAGTGTCAGGACGGTGACGGGGGGGAGAGTGTCGGGACGGTGACGGGGGGGAGAGTCTGTCCGTGTCGGTATGGTGACGGGGGGAGAGTGTCGGTATGGTGACGGTGGGGAGAGTGTCGGGACGGTGACGGGGGGGGAGAGTCTGTCCGTGTCGGTATGGTGACGGGGGGGAGAGTGTCGGGACGGTGACGGGGGGGAGAGTGTCGGGACGGTGACGGGGGGGAGAGTCTGTCCGTGTCGGTATGGTGACGGGGGGGAGAGTGTCGGTATGGTGACGGGGGCGGGGGGAAGAGCCGTGCTGGCGCGATGGCGCTGTGCCCGTACGTAGCGGGGTCCCGTACCTGCTGGAGCTGGGCGGTGCTGAGGTGCTGTTGTAGCATCAGCTGCTGGTGCTGGGCCGCGTACATCTGCTGGAGGTACTGGGCCGCGGCGTTCGGCTGTCGCTGCAGGGCCTGCAGAGCCTGAGGGTGGGGAACAGACACGGGCAGAGTCAAGGCCACACACGGGCGGGGCAGGGACAAACAGGGTCACACAACAGGGGACACGATCAGGGTGACACGGGGGAGAGGGAGACGTCAGGGTGACACACTGGGGGAGAGGGAGACGTCAGGGTGACACGCGGGGAGAGGGAGACGTCAGGGTGACACGGGGGGAGAGGGAGACGTCAGGGTGACACGGGGGAGGAGAGACGTCAGGGTGACACGCGGGGGGGAGGGGGATACGGCAGGGTGACACACAGGGGGGAGAGGGAGACGTCAGGGTGACATGGGGGGAGAGGGAGACGTCAGGGTGACACGGGGGGGAGAGGGAGATGTCAGGGTGACACGGGGGGAGAGGGAGACGTCAGGGTGATACGGGCGGAGAGGGAGACGTCAGGGTGACACGGGGGGAGAGGGAGACGTCAGGGTGACACACGGGGGGAGAGGGAGACGTCAGGGTGACACGTGGGGGGAGGAGAGACGTCAGGGTGACACGGGGGGAGAGGGAGACGTCAGGGTGACACGTGGGGGGAGGAGAGACGTCAGGGTGACACGGGGGGAGAGGGAGACGTCAGGGTGACACGGGGGGGAGGAGAGACGTCAGGGTGACACGGGGGGAGAGGGATATGTCAGGGTGACACGGGGGGAGAGGGGGACGTCACGGTGACAAGTCGGGGAGGGGGATACGTCAGGGTGACACGGGGGGAGGAGAGATGTCAGGGTGACACGGGGGAGGAGAGATGTCAGGGTGACACGCGGGGAGGGGGATACGTCAGGGTGACACGGGGGAGGAGAGTCGTCAGGGTGACACGCGGGGGGGAGGGGGATACGTCAGGGTGACACACGGGGGGGAGAGGGAGACGTCAGGGTGACACGCGGGGGAGAGGGAGACGTCAGGGTGACACGGGGTGGAGTAGAGACGTCAGGGTGTCACGGGGGAGAGGGAGACGTCAGGGTGATACGCAGGGAGAGGGAGACGTCAGGGTGACACGGGGGGGAGTAGAGACGTCAGGGTGTCACGGGGGAGAGGGAGACGTCAGGGTGACACGGGGGAGAGGGAGACGTCAGGGTGACATGGGGGGAGAGGGAGACGTCAGGGTGACACGCGGGGGAGAGGGAGACGTCAGGGTGACACACGGGGGGAGGGGGATACGTCAGGGTGACACACGGGGAGGGGGATACGTCACGGTGACAAGGGGGGAGAGGGAGACATCAGGGTGACACGTGGGGGGAGAAGGAGACGTCAGGGTGACACGCGGGGGGAGGAGAGATGTCACGGTGCCACGGGGGGAGAGGGAGACATCAGGGTGACACGCGGGGGAGAGGGAGACGTCAGGGTGACACGTGGGAGGGTGGGGAGACGTCAGGGTGACACACGGGGGAGGGGGAGACGTCAGGGTGATGCGCATGGGGGGAGGGGAATACGTCAGGGTGACACACTGGGGGAGAGGGAGACGTCAGGGTGACACACGGGGGGAGGGGGAGACGTCAGGGTGACGCGGGGGAGAGGGAGACGTCAGGGTGACACACTGGGGGAGAGGGAGACGTCAGGGTGACACACGGGGGCGGGGGAGACGTCAGGGTGACACGGGCGGAGAGGGAGACGTCAGGGTGACACACTGGGGGAGAGGGAGACGTCAGGGTGACACACGGGGGGAGGGGGAGACGTCAGGGTGACACGGGGGGAGAGGGAGACGTCAGGGTGACACGTGGGGGGGAGGGAGACGTCAGGGTGACACGGGGGGAGAGGGAGACGTCAGGGTGACACGGGGGGAGGGGAATACGTCAGGGTGACACGGGGGGGAGAGGGAGACGTCAGGGTGACACATGGGGGGAGGAGAGACGTCAGGGTGACACGCGGGGGGAGAGGGAGACGTCAGGGTGACACGCGGGGGAGAGGGAGATGTCAGGGTGACACGGGGAGAGAGAGACGTCAGGGTGACAAGAGGGGGGGTGGGGAAACGTCAAGGTGACACGGGGGGAGAGGGAGACGTCAGGGTGACACGCGGGGGAGAGGGAGACGTCAGGGTGACACGGGGGGAGAGGGAGACGTCAGGGTGACACGGGGGGAGGGGAATACGTCAGGGTGACACAGGGGGGAGAGGGAGACGTCAGGGTGACACGCGGGGGAGGGGGAGACATCAGGGTGACACGGGGGGGAGGAGAGACGTCAGGGTGACATGTGGGGGAGGGGGATACGTCAGGGCGACACGGGGGGGAGGAGAGACGTCAAGGTGACACGGGGGGAGGGGGATACGTCAGGGTGACACACGGGGTGAGGGGGATACGTCAGGGTGACACGGGCGGAGAGGGAGTTGTAGCATCAGCTGCTGGTGCTGGGCCGCGTACATCTGCTGGAGGTACTGGGCCGCGGCGTTCGGCTGTCGCTGCAGGGCCTGCAGAGCCTGAGGGTGGGGAACAGACACGGGCAGAGTCAAGGCCACACACGGGCGGGGCAGAGTCAAGGCCACACACGGGCGGGGCAGGGACAAACAGGGTCACACAACAGGGGACACGATCAGGGTGACGCACGGGGCTGGTGGAGACGTCAGGGTGACACGGGGGGAGAGGGAGACGTCAGGGTGACACGCGGGGAGAGGGAGACGTCAGGGTGACACGGGGGGAGAGGGAGACGTCAGGGTGACACGGGGCGAGGGGGAGACGTCAGGGTGACACGGGGGGGAGGAGAGACGTCAGGGTGACACGCGGGGGAGAGGGAGACGTCAGGGTGACACGGGGGAGAGGGAGACGTCAGGGTGACACACGGGGGAGGGGGATACGTCAGGGTGACACTGGGGGAGGGGGATACGTCAGGGTGACACTGGGGGAGGAGAGACGTCAGGGTGACACGGGAGGAGAGGGAGACGTCAGGGTGACACGCAGGGGGGTGGGGAGACGTCAGGGTGACACACGGGGTGAGGGAGACGTCAGGGTGACACACGGGGGAGAGGGAGACGTCAGGGTGACACGGGGGGAGAGGGAGACGTCAGGGTGACACGGGCGGAGAGGGAGACATCATGGTGACAAGCGGGGGGGAGAGGGAGACGTCAGGGTGACACGGGGGGGAGGAGAGACGTCAGGGTGACACGCGGGGGAGAGGGAGACGTCAGGGTGACACGTGGGGGGGTGGGGAAACGTCAAGGTGACACGCGGGGGAGAGGGAGACGTTAGGGTGACACGCGGGGGAGAGGGAGACGTCAGGGTGACACGGGGGGAGAGGGAGACGTCAGGGTGACACGGGGGGAGGGGGATACGTCAGGGTGACACACGGGGTGAGGGGGATACGTCAGGGTGACACGGGCGGAGAGGGAGACGTCAGGGTGACACGGGGGGAGAGGGAGACGTCAGGGTGACACACGGGGGGAGAGGGAGACGTCAGGGTGACACGGGCGGAGAGGGAGACGTCATGGTGACAAGCGGGGGGAGAGGGAGACGTCAGGGTGACACGGGGGGAGTGGGAGCCGTCAGGGTGACACGGGGGGAGTGGGAGACGTCAGGGTGACACGGGGGGAGAGGGAGACGTCAGGGTGACACGGGGCGAGGGGGAGACGTCAGGGTGACACGGGGGGGGAGGAGAGACGTCAGGGTGACACGCGGTGGAGAGGGAGACGTCAGGGTGACACGGGGTGAGAGGGAGACGTCAGGGTGACACACGGGGGAGGGGGATACGTCAGGGTGACACTGGGGGAGGAGAGACGTCAGGGTGACACGGGAGGAGAGGGAGACGTCAGGGTGACACGGGCGGAGAGGGAGACGTCATGGTGACAAGCGGGGGGGAGAGGGAGACGTCAGGGTGACACGGGGGGAGGAGAGACGTCAGGGTGACACGCGGGGGAGAGGGAGACGTCAGGGTGACACGGGGGGAGAGGGAGACGACAGGGTGACACACGGGGGAGGGGGATACGTCAGGGTGACACGGGGGGAGGAGAGACGTCAGGGTGACACACGGGGGGGAGGGGATACGTCAGGGTGACACTGGGGGAGGAGAGAAATCAGGGTGACACGGGAGGAGAGGGAGACGTCAGGGTGACACGGGGGGAGGGGGATACGTCAGGGTGACACGGGGGGAGGGGGATACGTCAGGGTGACACAGGGGGGAGGGGGATACGTCACGGTGACACTGGGGGAGGAGAGACGTCAGGGTGACACGGGGGGAGAGGGAGACGTCAGGGTGACACGGGGTAGAGGGAGTCGTCAGGGTGACACACGGGGGAGAGGGAGACGTCAGGGTGACACACGGGGGGAGAGGGAGACGTCAGGGTGACACGGGGGGAGGGGGAGACGTCAGGGTGACACGGGGGAGAGGGAGACGTCAGGGTGACACATGGGGGAAGAGGGAGACGTCAGGGTGACACGCGGGGGGAGGAGAGACGTCAGGGTGACACGGGGGAGGGGGATACGTCAGGGTGACACGGGGGGAGAGGGAGACGTCAGGGTGACACACGGGGGAGGGGGATACCTCACGGTGGGAGAGGGAGACGTCAGGGTGACACGCGGGGGAGAGGGAGATGTCAGGGTGACACGGGGAGAGAGAGACGTCAGGGTGACACGTGGGGGGGTGGGGAAACGTCAAGGTGACACGGGGGGAGAGGGAGACATCAGGGTGACACGCGGGGGAGAGGGAGACGTCAGGGTGACACGGGGGGAGAGGGAGACGTCAGGGTGACACGGGGGGAGAGGGAGACGTCAGGGTGACACGGGGGGAGGGGAATACGTCAGGGTGACACAGGGGGGAGAGGGAGACGTCAGGGTGACACGCAGGGGAGGGGGAGACATCAGGGTGACACGGGGGGGAGGAGAGACGTCAGGGTGACACACGGGGGGGAGGGGATACGTCAGGGTGACACTGGGGGAGGAGAGAAATCAGGGTGACACGGGAGGAGAGGGAGACGTCAGGGTGACACGGGGGGAGGGGGATACGTCAGGGTGACACGGGGGGGAGGGGGATACGTCAGGGTGACACAGGGGGGAGGGGGATACGTCACGGTGACACTGGGGGAGGAGAGACGTCAGGGTGACACGGGGGGAGAGGGAGACGTCAGGGTGACACGGGGTAGAGGGAGTCGTCAGGGTGACACACGGGGGAGAGGGAGACGTCAGGGTGACACACGGGGGGAGAGGGAGACGTCAGGGTGACACACGGGGGGAGAGGGAGACGTCAGGGTGACACGGGGGGAGGGGGAGACGTCAGGGTGACACGGGGGAGAGGGAGACGTCAGGGTGACACATGGGGGAAGAGGGAGACGTCAGGGTGACACGCGGGGGGAGGAGAGACGTCAGGGTGACACGGGGAGGGGGATACGTCAGGGTGACACGGGGGGAGAGGGAGACGTCAGGGTGACACACGGGGGAGGGGGATACGTCACGGTGGGAGAGGGAGACGTCAGGGTGACACGCGGGGGAGAGGGAGATGTCAGGGTGACACGGGGAGAGAGAGACGTCAGGGTGACACGTGGGGGGGTGGGGAAACGTCAAGGTGACACGGGGGGAGAGGGAGACATCAGGGTGACACGCGGGGGAGAGGGAGACGTCAGGGTGACACGGGGGGAGAGGGAGACGTCAGGGTGACACGGGTGGAGGGGAATACGTCAGGGTGACACAGGGGGGAGAGGGAGACGTCAGGGTGACACGCAGGGGAGGGGGAGACATCAGGGTGACACGGGGGGGAGGAGAGACGTCAGGGTGACATGTGGGGGAGGGGGATACGTCAGGGTGACACGGGGGGGAGGAGAGACGTCAAGGCGACACGGGGGGAGAGGGAGACGTCAGGGTGACACGGGGGGAGGGGGATACGTCAGGGTGACACACGGGGTGAGGGGGATACGTCAGGGTGACACGGGCGGAGAGGGAGACGTCAGGGTGACTCGGGGGGAGAGGGAGACGTCAGGGTGACACACGGGGGGAGAGGGAGACGTCAGGGTGACACGGGCGGAGAGGGAGACGTCATGGTGACAAGCGGGGGGAGAGGGAGACGTCAGGGTGACACGGGGGGAGTGGGAGACGTCAGGGTGACACGGGGGGAGTGGGAGACGTCAGGGTGACACGGGCGGAGAGGGAGACGTCAGGGTGACACGGGGCGAGGGGGAGACGTCAGGGTGACACGGGGGGGGGAGGAGAGACGTCAGGGTGACACGCGGGGGAGAGGGAGACGTCAGGGTGACACGGGGGGAGAGGGAGACGTCAGGGTGACACACGGGGGAGGGGGATACGTCAGGGTGACACTGGGGGAGGAGAGACGTCAGGGTGACACGGGAGGAGAGGGAGACGTCAGGGTGACACGCAGGGGGGTGGGGAGACGTCAGGGTGACACACGGGGTGAGGGAGACGTCAGGGTGACACACGGGGGAGAGGGAGACGTCAGGTGACACGGGGGGAGAGGGAGACGTCAGGGTGACACGGGCGGAGAGGGAGACGTCAGGGTGACAAGCGGGGGGGAGAGGGAGACGTCAGGGTGACACGGGGGGAGGAGAGACGTCAGGGTGACACGGGGGGAGAGGGAGACGTCAGGGTGACACGGGGGGAGAGGGAGACGTCAGGGTGACACACGGGGGAGGGGGATACGTCAGGGTGACACTGGGGGAGGAGAGACGTCAGGGTGACACGGGAGGAGAGGGAGACGTCAGGGTGACACGCAGGGGGGTGGGGGGACGTCAGGGTGACACACGGGGTGAGGGAGACGTCAGGGTGACACACGGGGGAGAGGGAGACGTCAGGTGACACGGGGGGAGAGGGAGACGTCAGGGTGACACGGGCGGAGAGGGAGACGTCATGGTGACAAGCGGGGGGGAGAGGGAGACGTCAGGGTGACACGGGGGGGAGGAAAGACGTCAGGGTGACACGCGGGGGAGAGGGAGACGTCAGGGTGACACACGGGGGAGGGGGATACGTCACGGTGACAAGCGGGGGAGAGGGAGACGTCAGGGTGACACGGGGGGAGAGGGAGACGTCAGGGTGACACACGGGGGAGGGGATACGTCAGGGTGACACTGGGGGAGGAGAGACGTCAGGGTGACACGGGAGGAGAGGGAGACGTCAGGGTGACACGGGGGGAGGGGGATACGTCAGGGTGACACTGGGGGAGGGGATACGTCAGGGTGACACGGGGGGAGGAGAGACGTCAGGGTGACACGGGAGTAGAGGGAGACGTCAGGGTGACACGGGGGGAGAGGGAGACGTCAGGGTGACACGGGAGGAGAGGGAGACGTCAGGGTGACACGGGGGGAGGGGGATACGTCAGGGTGACACACGGGGGAGGGGGATACGTCACGGTGACAAGCGGGGGGAGAGGAAGACGTCACGGTGACACTGGGGGAGGAGAGACGTCAGGGTGACACGGGGGGAGAGGGAGACGTCAGGGTGACACGGGGTAGAGGGAGTCGTCAGGGTGACACACGGGGGAGAGGGAGACGTCAGGGTGACACACGGGGGGAGAGGGAGACGTCAGGGAGACACGGGGGGAGAGGGAGACGTCAGGGTGACACGGGGGAGGGGGATACGTCAGGGTGACACTGGGGGAGGGGATACGTCAGGGTGACACTGGGGGAGGAGAGACGTCAGGGTGACACGGGAGTAGAGGGAGACGTCAGGGTGACACGGGGGGAGAGGGAGACGTCAGGGTGACACGGGGGGAGAGGGAGACGTCAGGGTGACACACAGGGGGAGAGGGAGACGTCAGGGTGACACGGGCGGAGAGGGAGACGTCAGGGTGACAAGCGGGGGGAGAGGGAGACGTCAGGGTGACACGGGGGGAGTGGGAGCCGTCAGGGTGACACGGGGGGAGTGGGAGACGTCAGGGTGACACGGGCGGAGAGGGAGACGTCAGGGTGACACGGGGCGAGGGGGAGACGTCAGGGTGACACGGGGGGGAGGAGAGACGTCAGGGTGACACGCGGTGGAGAGGGAGACGTCAGGGTGACACGGGGTGAGAGGGAGACGTCAGGGTGACACACGGGGGAGGGGGATACGTCAGGGTGACACTGGGGGAGGAGAGACGTCAGGGTGACACGGGAGGAGAGGGAGACGTCAGGGTGACACGGGCGGAGAGGGAGACGTCATGGTGACAAGCGGGGGGGAGAGGGAGACGTCAGGGTGACACGGGGGGAGGAGAGACGTCAGGGTGACACGCGGGGGAGAGGGAGACGTCAGGGTGACACGGGGGGAGAGGGAGACGTCAGGGTGACACACGGGGGAGGGGGATACGTCAGGGTGACACGGGGGGAGGAGAGAAATCAGGGTGACACGGGAGGAGAGGGAGACGTCAGGGTGACACGGGGGGAGGGGGATACGTCAGGGTGACACGGGGGGAGAGGGAGACGTCAGGGTGACACACGGGGGAGGGGGATACGTCAGGGTGACACGGGGGGAGGAGAGAAATCAGGGTGACACGGGAGGAGAGGGAGACGTCAGGGTGACACGGGGGGAGGGGGATACGTCAGGGTGACATGGGGGGAGGGGGATACGTCAGGGTGACACGGGGGGGAGGAGAGACGTCAGGGTGACACGCGGGGGAGAGGGAGACGTCAGGGTGATACACGGGGGAGGGGGATACGTCACGGTGACAAGCGGGGGGAGAGGGAGACGTCAGGGTGACACGGGGGGAGAGGGAGAGGTCAGGGTGACACACGGGGGAGGGGATACGTCAGGGTGACACGGGGGGGAGGGGGAGACGTCAGGGTGACACGCGGGGGGAGGAGAGACGTCAGGGTGACACGGGGGGAGGGGGATACGTCAGGGTGACACACGGGGGAGAGGGAGACGTCAGGGTGACACGGGGGGAGAGGGAGACGTCAGGGTGACACACGGGGGAGGGGGATACGTCACGGTGACAAGCGGGGGGAGAGGAAGACGTCACGGTGACACTGGGGGAGGAGAGATGTCAGGGTGACACGGGGGGAGAGGGAGACGTCAGGGTGACACGGGGGGAGGGGGAGACGTCAGGGTGACACGGGGAGAGGGAGACGTCAGGGTGACACGGGGCGAGGGGGAGACGTCAGGGTGACACGGGGGGGGAGGAGAGACGTCAGGGTGACACGCGGTGGAGAGGGAGACGTCAGGGTGACACGGGGTGAGAGGGAGACGTCAGGGTGACACACGGGGGAGGGGGATACGTCAGGGTGACACTGGGGGAGGAGAGACGTCAGGGTGACACGGGAGGAGAGGGAGACGTCAGGGTGACACGGGCGGAGAGGGAGACGTCATGGTGACAAGCGGGGGGGAGAGGGAGACGTCAGGGTGACACGGGGGGGAGGAGAGACGTCAGGGTGACACGCGGGGGAGAGGGAGACGTCAGGGTGACACGGGGGGAGAGGGAGACGTCAGGGTGACACACGGGGGAGGGGGATACGTCAGGGTGACACGGGGGGAGGAGAGACGTCAGGGTGACACACGGGGGGGAGGGGATACGTCAGGGTGACACTGGGGGAGGAGAGAAATCAGGGTGACACGGGAGGAGAGGGAGACGTCAGGGTGACACGGGGGGAGGGGGATACGTCAGGGTGACACGGGGGGAGAGGGAGACGTCATGGTGACAAGCGGGGGGAGAGGGAGACGTCAGGGTGACACGGGGGGAGTGGGAGCCGTCAGGGTGACACGGGGGGAGTGGGAGACGTCAGGGTGACACGGGCGGAGAGGGAGACGTCAGGGTGACACGGGGCGAGGGGGAGACGTCAGGGTGACACGGGGGGGGAGGAGAGACGTCAGGGTGACACGCGGTGGAGAGGGAGACGTCAGGGTGACACGGGGTGAGAGGGAGACGTCAGGGTGACACACGGGGAAGGGGGATACGTCAGGGTGACACTGGGGGAGGAGAGACGTCAGGGTGACACGGGAGGAGAGGGAGACGTCAGGGTGACACGGGCGGAGAGGGAGACGTCATGGTGACAAGCGGGGGGGAGAGGGAGACGTCAGGGTGACACGGGGGGGAGGAGAGACGTCAGGGTGACACGCGGGGGAGAGGGAGACGTCAGGGTGACACGGGGGGAGAGGGAGACGTCAGGGTGACACACGGGGGAGGGGGATACGTCAGGGTGACACGGGGGGAGGAGAGACGTCAGGGTGACACACGGGGGGGAGGGGATACGTCAGGGTGACACTGGGGGAGGAGAGAAATCAGGGTGACACGGGAGGAGAGGGAGACGTCAGGGTGACACGGGGGGAGGGGGATACGTCAGGGTGACACGGGGGGGAGGGGGATACGTCAGGGTGACACGGGGGGGAGGAGAGACGTCAGGGTGACACGCGGGGGTGAGGGAGACGTCAGGGTGACACACGGGGGAGGGGGATACGTCACGGTGACAAGCGGGGGGAGAGGGAGACGTCAGGGTGACACGGGGGGAGAGGGAGACGTCAGGGTGACACACGGGGGAGGGGATACGTCAGGGTGACACGGGGGGGAGGGGGAGACGTCAGGGTGACACGCGGGGGGAGGAGAGACGTCAGGGTGACACGGGGGGGAGGGGGATACGTCAGGGTGACACACGGGGGAGAGGGAGACGTCAGGGTGACACGGGGGGAGAGGGAGACGTCAGGGTGACACACGGGGGAGGGGGATACGTCACGGTGACAAGCGGGGGGAGAGGAAGACGTCACGGTGACACTGGGGGAGGAGAGATGTCAGGGTGACACGGGGGGAGAGGGAGACGTCAGGGTGACACGGGGGGAGGGGGAGACGTCAGGGTGACACGGGGGAGAGGGAGACGTCAGGGTGACACACGGGGGGAGAGGGAGACGTCAGGGTGACACGGGGGGAGGGGGAGACGTCAGGGTGACACGGGGGAGAGGGAGACGTCAGGGTGACACACGGGGGAAGAGGGAGACGTCAGGGTGACACGCGGGGGGAGGAGAGACGTCAGGGTGACACGGGGGGAGGGGGATACGTCAGGGTGACACGGGGGGAGAGGGAGACGTCAGGGTGACACACGGGGAGGGGGATACGTCACGGTGGGAGAGGGAGACGTCAGGGTGACACACGGGGGAGGGGGATACGTCACGGTGGGAGAGGGAGACGTCAGGGTGACACACGGGGGAGGGGGATACGTCACGGTGACACACGGGGGGAGAGGGAGACGTCAGGGTGACACGGGGGGAGGGGGAGACGTCAGGGTGACACGGGGGGGAGGGGGAGACGTCAGGGTGACACGGGGGAGAGGGAGATGTCAGGGTGACACACGGGGGGAGGAGAGACGTCAGGGTGACACGGGGGGAGAGGGAGACGTCAGGGTGACACACGGGGGAGGGGGAGACGTCAGCGTGACACGGGGGAGAGGGAGTCGTCAGGGTGACATACGGGGGGAGGGGGAGACGTCAGGGTGACACGGGGAGAGGGAGACGTCAGGGTGACACACGGGGGAGGGGGATACGTCACGGTGACACACGGGGGGAGAGGGAGACGTCAGGGTGACACACGGGGAAGGGGGATACGTCAGGGTGACACGCGGGGGAGAGGGAGACGTCAGGGTGACACGGGGGGAGAGGAAGACGTCAGGGTGACACGCGGGGTGAGGGAGACGTCAGGGTGACACACGGGGGAGAGGGAGACGTCAGGTGACACGGGGGGAGAGGGAGACGTCAGGGTGACACGGGCGGAGAGGGAGACGTCATGGTGACAAGCGGGGGGGAGAGGGAGACGTCAGGGTGACACGGGGGGGAGGAGAGACGTCAGGGTGACACGCGGGGGAGAGGGAGACGTCAGGGTGACACACGGGGGAGGGGGATACGTCACGGTGACAAGCGGGGGGAGAGGGAGACGTCAGGGTGACACGGGGGGAGAGGGAGACGTCAGGGTGACACACGGGGGAGGGGATACGTCAGGGTGACACTGGGGGAGGAGAGACGTCAGGGTGACACGGGAGGAGAGGGAGACGTCAGGGTGACACGGGGGGAGGGGGATACGTCAGGGTGACACTGGGGGAGGGGATACGTCAGGGTGACACTGGGGGAGGAGAGACGTCAGGGTGACACGGGAGTAGAGGGAGACGTCAGGGTGACACGGGGGGAGAGGGAGACGTCAGGGTGACACGGGAGGAGAGGGAGACGTCAGGGTGACACGGGGGGAGGGGGATACGTCAGGGTGACACACGGGGGAGGGGGATACGTCACGGTGACAAGCGGGGGGAGAGGAAGACGTCACGGTGACACTGGGGGAGGAGAGACGTCAGGGTGACACGGGGGGAGAGGGAGACGTCAGGGTGACACGGGGTAGAGGGAGTCGTCAGGGTGACACACGGGGGAGAGGGAGACGTCAGGGTGACACACGGGGGGAGAGGGAGACGTCAGGGTGACACGGGGGGAGAGGGAGACGTCAGGGTGACACGGGGGGAGGGGGATACGTCAGGGTGACACTGGGGGAGGGGATACGTCAGGGTGACACTGGGGGAGGAGAGACGTCAGGGTGACACGGGAGTAGAGGGAGACGTCAGGGTGACACGGGGGAGAGGGAGACGTCAGGGTGACACGGGGGGAGAGGGAGACGTCAGGGTGACACACAGGGGGAGAGGGAGACGTCAGGGTGACACGGGCGGAGAGGGAGACGTCATGGTGACAAGCGGGGGGAGAGGGAGACGTCAGGGTGACACGGGGGGAGTGGGAGCCGTCAGGGTGACACGGGGGGAGTGGGAGACGTCAGGGTGACACGGGCGGAGAGGGAGACGTCAGGGTGACACGGGGCGAGGGGGAGACGTCAGGGTGACACGGGGGGGGGAGGAGAGACGTCAGGGTGACACGGGGTGAGAGGGAGACGTCAGGGTGACACACGGGGGAGGGGGATACGTCAGGGTGACACTGGGGGAGGAGAGACGTCAGGGTGACACGGGAGGAGAGGGAGACGTCAGGGTGACACGGGCGGAGAGGGAGACGTCATGGTGACAAGCGGGGGGGAGAGGGAGACGTCAGGGTGACACGGGGGGAGGAGAGACGTCAGGGTGACACGCGGGGGAGAGGGAGACGTCAGGGTGACACGGGGGGAGAGGGAGACGTCAGGGTGACACACGGGGGAGGGGGATACGTCAGGGTGACACGGGGGGAGGAGAGACGTCAGGGTGACACACGGGGGGGAGGGGATACGTCAGGGTGACACTGGGGGAGGAGAGAAATCAGGGTGACACGGGAGGAGAGGGAGACGTCAGGGTGACACGGGGGGAGGGGGATACGTCAGGGTGACACGGGGGGAGGGGGATACGTCAGGGTGACACGGGGGGAGGAGAGACGTCAGGGTGACACGCGGGGGAGAGGGAGACGTCAGGGTGACACACGGGGGAGGGGGATACGTCACGGTGACAAGCGGGGGGAGAGGGAGACGTCAGGGTGACACGGGGGGAGAGGGAGACGTCAGGGTGACACACGGGGGAGGGGATACGTCAGGGTGACACGGGGGGGAGGGGGAGACGTCAGGGTGACACGCGGGGGGAGGAGAGACGTCAGGGTGACACGGGGGGAGGGGGATACGTCAGGGTGACACACGGGGGAGAGGGAGACGTCAGGGTGACACGGGGGGAGAGGGAGACGTCAGGGTGACACACGGGGGAGGGGGATACGTCACGGTGACAAGCGGGGGGAGAGGAAGACGTCACGGTGACACTGGGGGAGGAGAGATGTCAGGGTGACACGGGGGGAGAGGGAGACGTCAGGGTGACACGGGGGGAGGGGGAGACGTCAGGGTGACACGGGGAGAGGGAGACGTCAGGGTGACACGGGGCGAGGGGGAGACGTCAGGGTGACACGGGGGGGAGGAGAGACGTCAGGGTGACACGCGGTGGAGAGGGAGACGTCAGGGTGACACGGGGTGAGAGGGAGACGTCAGGGTGACACACGGGGGAGGGGGATACGTCAGGGTGACACTGGGGGAGGAGAGACGTCAGGGTGACACGGGAGGAGAGGGAGACGTCAGGGTGACACGGGCGGAGAGGGAGACGTCATGGTGACAAGCGGGGGGGAGAGGGAGACGTCAGGGTGACACGGGGGGGAGGAGAGACGTCAGGGTGACACGCGGGGGAGAGGGAGACGTCAGGGTGACACGGGGGGAGAGGGAGACGTCAGGGTGACACACGGGGGAGGGGGATACGTCAGGGTGACACGGGGGGAGGAGAGACGTCAGGGTGACACACGGGGGGGAGGGGATACGTCAGGGTGACACTGGGGGAGGAGAGAAATCAGGGTGACACGGGAGGAGAGGGAGACGTCAGGGTGACACGGGGGGAGGGGGATACGTCAGGGTGACACGGGGGGAGAGGGAGACGTCATGGTGACAAGCGGGGGGAGAGGGAGACGTCAGGGTGACACGGGGGGAGTGGGAGCCGTCAGGGTGACACGGGGGGAGTGGGAGACGTCAGGGTGACACGGGCGGAGAGGGAGACGTCAGGGTGACACGGGGCGAGGGGGAGACGTCAGGGTGACACGGGGGGGGAGGAGAGACGTCAGGGTGACACGCGGTGGAGAGGGAGACGTCAGGGTGACACGGGGTGAGAGGGAGACGTCAGGGTGACACACGGGGGAGGGGGATACGTCAGGGTGACACTGGGGGAGGAGAGACGTCAGGGTGACACGGGAGGAGAGGGAGACGTCAGG
>NC_086128.1:63476312-63598278 GCF_963921235.1 Mobula hypostoma | reverse complement strand
GGAGGGTGATGGGGAAGGAGTGGGTGACGGAGACGGGGAGGGTGATGGGGAAGGAGTGGGTGATGGAGACGGGAGGGTGATGGGAAGGAGTGGATGAGGGAGATGGGGAGGGTGATGGGGAACGAGTGGGTGATGGAGACGGGGAGGGTGATGGGGAAGGGGTGGGTGATGGAGACGGGGAGGGTGATGGGGAAGGAGTGAGGGAGACGGGGAGGGTGACGGGGAAGGAGTGGGTGATGGAGACGGGGAGGGTGACGGGGAAGGAGGGGGTGATGGAGACGGGGAGGGTGATGGGGAAGGAGTGGGTGACGGAGATGGGGAGGGTGATGGGGAAGGAGTGGGTGATGGAGACGGGAGGGTGATGGGGAAGGAGTGGGTGAGGGAGACGGGAAGGGTGACGGGGAAGGAGTGGGTGAGGGTGATGGGGAGGGTGATGGGGAAGGAGTGGGTGATGGAGACGGGGAGGGTGACGGGGAAGGAGTGGCTGAGGGAGACGGGGAGGGTGATGGGGAAGGAGTGGCTGAGGGAGACGGGGAGGGTGATGGGGAAGGAGTAGCTGAGGGAGACGGGGAGGGTGATGGGGAAGGAGTGGCTGAGGGAGACGGGGAGGGTGATGGGGAAGGAGTGGGTGAGGGAGACGGGGAGGGTGATGGGGAAGGAGTGGGTGATGGAGACGGGGCGGGTGATGGGGAAGGTGTGGGTGAGGGAGACGGGGAGGGTGACGGGGAAGGAGTGGGTGAGGGAGACGGGAAGGGTGACGGGGAAGGAGTGGGTGAGGGAGACGGGGAGGGTGATGGGGAAGGTGTGGGTGATGGAGACAGGGAGGGTGATGGGGAAGGAGTGGGTGATGGAGACGAGGAGGGTGACGGGGAAGGAGTGGGTGATGGAGACGGGGAGTGTGACAGGGAAGGTGTGGATGATGGAGACGGGGAGTGTGACGGGGAAGAAGTGGGTGATGGAGACGGGGAGGGTGACGGGGAAGGAGTGGGTGATGGAGACGGGGAGGGTGACGGGGAAGGAGTGGGTGACGGAGACGAGGAGGGTGACGGGGAAGGAGTGGGTGATGGAGACGGGGAGGGTGACAGGGAAGGTGTGGGTGAGGGAGACGGGGAGGGTGACGGGGAAGGAGTGGGTGAGGGAGACGGGGAGTGTGACAGGGAAGGTGTGGATGATGGAGACGGGGAGTGTGACGGGGAAGAAGTGGGTGATGGAGACGGGGAGGGTGACGGGGAAGGAGTGGGTGAGGGAGATGGGGAGGGTGATGGGGAAGGAGTGGGTGACGGAGACGGGGAGGGTGACGGGGAAGGAGTGGGTGAGGGAGACGGGGAGGGTGATGGGGAAGGAGTAGGTGAGGGAGACGGGGAGGGTGATGGGGAAGGAGTGGGTGAGGGAGACGGGGAGGGTGATGGGGAAGGAGTGGGTGATGGAGATGGGGAGGGTGATGGGGAAGGAGTGGGTGAGGGGGACGGGGAGTGTGATGGGGAAGGAGTGGGTGAGGGATACGGGGAGGGTGATGGGGAAGGAGTGGGTGACGGAGACGGGGAGGGTGATGGGGAAGGAGTGGGTGACGGAGACGGGGACAGTGATGGGGAAGGAGTGGGTGATGGAGACGGGGAGGGTGATGGGGAAGGAGTGGCTGAGGGGGACGGGGAGGGTGATGGGGAAGGGGTGGGTGATGGAGACGGGGAGGGTGATGGGGAAGGAGTGGGTGAGGGGGACGGGGAGAGTGATGGGGAAGGAGTGGGTGACGGAGACGGGGACAGTGATGGTAAAGGGGTGGGAGACGTAGACGGGGACGGTGATGGGGAAGGGGTGGGTGACGTAGACGGGGAGGGTGATGGGGAAGGAGTGGGTGATGGAGGGTGCGGGAGATGGGGAAGGAGTGGGTGAGGGGGACAGGGACAGTGATGGGGAAGGGGTAGGTGACGTAGATGGGGACGGTGATAGGGAAGTAGTGGGTGAGGGAGACGGGGAGGGTGATGGGGAAGGAGTGGGTGAGGGACACGGGGAGAGTGATGGGGAAGGAGTGGGTGAGGGAGACAGGGAGGGTGACGGGGAAGGAGTGGGTGAGGGAGACGGGGAGGGTGACGGGGAAGGAGTGGGTGAGGGAGACGGGGAGGGTGACGGGGAAGGAGTGGGTGATGGAGACGGGGAGGGTGACGGGGAAGGAGTGGGTGAGGAAGACGGGGAGGGTGACGGGGAAGGAGTGGGTGATGGAGACGGGGAGGGTGACGGGGAAGGAGTGGGTGAGGGAGACGGGGAGGGTGACGGGGAAGGAGTGGGTGATGGAGACGGGGCGGGTGATGGGGAAGGAGTGGGTGAGGGAGATGGGGAGGGTGATGGGGAAGGAGTGGGTGATGGAGACGAGGAGGGTGACGGGGAAGGAGTGGGTGATGGAGACGGGGAGGGTGACGGGGAAGGAGTGGGTGATGGAGACGGGGAGGGTGATGGGGAAGGAGTGGGTGATGGAGACAGGGAGGGTGATGGGGAAGGAGTGGGTGAGGGAGACGGGGAGGGTGATGGGGAAGGAGTGGGTGATGGAGACGAGGAGGGTGACGGGGAAGGAGTGGGTGATGGAGACGGGGAGGGTGACGGGGAAGGAGTGGGTGAGGAAGACGGGGAGGGTGACGGGGAAGGAGTGGGTGACGGAGACGGGGAGGGTGATGGGGAAGGAGTGGGTGAGGGAGACGGGGAGGGTGATGGGGAAGGAGTGGGTGATGGAGACTGGGAGGGTGATGGGAAAGGAGTGGGTGACGGAGATGGGGAGGGTGATGGGGAAGGAGTGGGTGAGGGGGACGGGGAGGGTGACGGGGAAGGAGTGAGTGAGGGAGACGGGGAGGGTGATGGGGAAGGAGTGGGTGAGGGAGATGGGGAGGATGATGGGGAAGGAGTGGGTGATGGAGACGGGGAGGGTGACGGGGAAGGAGTGGGTGAGGGAGACGGGGAGGGTGACGGGGAAGGAGTGGGTGATGGAGACGGGGAGGGTGACGGGGAAGGAGTGGGTGAGGGAGACGGGGAGGGTGACGGGGAAGGAGTGGGTGAGGGAGACGGGGAGGGTGACGGGGAAGGAGTGGGTGATGGAGACGGGGACAGTGATGGGGAAGGGGTAGGTGACGTAGACGGGGACGGTGATAGGGAAGTAGTGGGTGAGGGAGACGGGGAGGGTGATGTGGAAGGAGTGGGTGACAGAGACGGGGAGAGTGATGGGGAAGGAGTGGGTGAGGGAGATGGGGAGGATGATGGGGAAGGAGTGGGTGAGGGAGACGGGGAGGGTGATGGGGAAGGAGTGGGTGACGGAGACGGGGTGGGTGATGGGGAAGGAGTGGGTGATGGAGACGGGGAGGGTGATGGGGAAGGAGTGGGTGACGGAGACGGGGAGGGTGACGGGGAAGGAGTTGGTGAGGGATACGGGGAGGGTGATGGGGAAGGAGTGGGTGAGGGAGATGGGGAGGGTGATGGGGAAGGAGTGGTTGATGGCGATGGGGAGGGTGATGGGGAAGGAGTGGGTGAGGGAGACGGGGAGGGTGATGGGGAAGGAGTGGGTGACGGAGAGGGGGAGGGTGATGGGGAAGGAGTGGGTGAGGGAGACAGGGAGGGTGATGGGGAAGGAGTGGGTGAGGGACACGGGGAGGATGACGAGGAAGGAGTGGGTGATGGAGACGGGGAGGGTGACGGGGAAGGAGTGGGTGATGGAGACGGGGAGGGTGACGGGGAAGGAGTGGGTGAGGGAGACGGGGAGGGTGACGGGGAAGGAGTGGGTGATGGAGACGGGGAGGGTGACGGGGAAGGAGTGGGTGAGGGAGACGGGGAGGGTGATGGGGAAGGAGTGGGTGAGGGAGATGGGGAGGGTGATGGGAAAGGAGTGGGTGATGGAGACGGGGAGGTTGATGGGGAAGGAGTGGGTGAGGGAGACGGGGAGGGTGATGGGGAAGGGGTGGGTGATGGAGACGGAGAGGGTGATGGGGAAGGAGTGGGTGAGGGAGATGGGGAGGGTGATGGGGAAGGAGTGGGTGATGGAGACGGGGAGGGTGATGGGGAAGGAGTGGGTGAGGGAGACGGGGAGGGTGATGGGGAAGGAGGTGGGTCGGGGAGACGGGGAGGGTGATGGGGAAGGGGTGGGTGACGGAGACGGGGAGGGTGATGGGGAAGGAGTGGGTGATGGAGATGGGGAGGGTGATGGGGAAGGAGTGGGTGATAGAGACGGAGACGGTGACGGGGAAGGAGTGGGTGATGGAGACGGGGAGGGTGATGGGGAAGGAGTGGGTGAGGGAGACGGGGAGGGTGATGGGGAAGGAGTGGGTGAGGGAGATGGGGAGGGTGATGGGGAAGGAGTGGGTGATGGAGACGGGGAGGGTGATGGGGAAGGAGTGGGTGAGGGAGCCGGGGAGGGTGACGGTGAAGGAGTAGGTGAGGGAGACGGGGAGGGTGACGGGGAAGGAGTGGGTGATGGAGACGGGGAGGGTGACGGGGAAGGAGTGGGTGATGGAGACGGGGAGGGTGACGGGGAAGGAGTGGGTGATGGAGATGGGGAGGGTGATGGGGAAGGAGTGGGTGACGGAGACGGGGAGGGTGACAGGGAAGTTGTGGGTGAGGGAGACGGGGAGGGTGACGGGGAAGGAGTGGGTGATGGAGACGGGGAGGGTGATGGGGAAGGAGTGGGTGAAGGAGACGAGGAGGGTGACGGGGAAGGAGTGGGTGATGGAGACGGGGAGGGTGACAGGGAAGTTGTGGGTGAGGGAGACGGGGAGGGTGACGGGGAAGGAGTGGGTGAGGGAGACGGGGAGTGTGACAGGGAAGGTGTGGGTGATGGAGACGGGGAGGGTGACGGGGAAGAAGTGGGTGATGGAGACGGGGAGGGTGACGGGGAAGGAGTGGGTGAGGGAGACGGGGAGGGTGACGGGGAAGGAGTGGGTGATGGAGACTGGGAGGGTGATGGGGAAGGAGTGGGTGACGGAGACGGGGAGGGTGACGGGGAAGGAGTGGGTGAGGGAGACGGGGAGGGTGATGGGGAAGGAGTGGGTGATAGAGACGGAGAGGGTGACGGGGAAGGAGTGGGTGATGGAGATGGGGAGGATGATGGGGAAGGAGTGGGTGAGGGAGATGGGGTGGGTGATGGGGAAGGAGTGGGTGAGGGAGATGGGGAGGGTGATGGGGAAGGAGTGGGTGATGGAGCCGGGGAGGGTGACGGTGAAGGAGTGGGTGATGGAGATGGGGAGGGTGATGGGGAAGTAGTGGGTGAGGGAGACGGGGAGTGTGACAGGGAAGGTGTGGGTGATGGAGACGGGGAGGGTGACGGGGAAGAAGTGGGTGATGGAGACGGGGAGGGTGATGGGGAAGGAGTGGTTGATGGCGATGGGGAGGGTGACGGGGAAGGAGTGGGTGATGGAGACTGGGAGGGTGATGGGAAAGGAGTGGGTGACGGAGACGGGGAGGGTGACGGGGAAGGAGTGGGTGAGGGAGACGGGGAGGGTGATGGGGAAGGAGTGGGTGATGGAGATGGGGAGGGTGATGGGGAAGGAGTGGGTGAGGGGGACGGGGAGTGTGATGGGGAAGGAGTGGGTGAGGGATACGGGGAGGGTGATGGGGAAGGAGTGGGTGACGGAGACGGGGACAGTGATGGGGAAGGAGTGGGTGATGGAGACGGGGTGGGTGATGGGGCAGGAGTGTGTGATGGAGACGGGGAGGGTGATGGGGAAGGGGTGGGTGAGTGAGACGGGGAGGGTGATGGGGAAGGAGTGGGTGATGGAGATGGGGAGGGTGATGGGGAAGGAGTGGGTGATGGAGACGGGGAGGGTGATGGGGAAGGAGTGGGTGAGGGAGACGGGGAGGGTGATGGGGAAGGAGTGGGTGACGGAGACGGGGACAGTGATGGTAAAGGGGTGGGTGACGTAGACGGGGACGGTGATGGGGAAGGGGTGGGTTACGTAGACGGGGAGGGTGATGGGGAAGGAGTGGGTGATGGAGACGGTGCGGGTGATGGGGAAGGAGTGGGTGAGGGGGACGGGGACAGTGATGGGGAAGTGGTAGGTGACGTAGACGGGGACGGTGATAGTGAAGTAGTGGGTGAGGGAGACGGGGAGGGTGATGGGGAAGGAGTGGGTGAGGGAGACAGGGAGGGTGATGGGGAAGGAGTGGGTGAGGGAGACGGGGAGGGTGACGGGGAAGGAGTGGGTGAGGGAGACGGGGAGGGTGATGGGGAAGGAGTGGGTGAGGGAGACGGGGAGGGTGATGGGGAAGGAGTGGGTGAGGGAGACGGGGAGGGTGACGGGGAAGGAGTGGGTGAGGGGAACGGGGAGTGTGATGGGGAAGGAGTGGGTGAGGGATACGGGGAGGGTGATGGGGAAGTAGTGGGTGACGGAGATGGGGACAGTGATGGGGAAGGAGTGGGTGATGGAGATGGGGTGGGTGATGGGGAAGAAGTGTGTGAGGGGGACGGGGAGGGTGATGGGGAAGGGGTGGGTGAGGGAGACGGGGAGGGTGATGGGGAAGGAGTGGGTGATGGAGACGGGGAGGGTGATGGGGAAGGAGTGGGTGATGGGGAAGGAGTGGGTGACGGAGACGGGGACAGTGATGGGGAAGGGGTGGGTGACGTAGACGGGGACCGTGATGGGGAAGGGGTGGGTGACGTAGACGGGGTGGGTGATGGGGAAGGAGTGGGTGATGGAGACGGGGAGGGTGATGGGGAAGGAGTGGGTGAGGGGGACGGGGACAGTGATGGGGAAGGGGTGGGTGACGAAGACGGGGAGGGTGATGGGGAAGGAGTGTGTGATGGAGACGGGGAGGGTGACGAGGAAGGAGTGGGTGAGGGGGACGGGGAGGGTGATGGGGAAGGAGTGGGTGACGGAGACGGGGACAGTGATGGGGAAGGGGTGGGTGACGAAGACGGGGAGGGTGATGGGGAAGGAGTGTGTGATGGAGACGGGGAGGGTGACGAGGAAGGAGTGGGTGAGGGGGACGGGGAGGGTGATGGGGAACGGTTGGGTGACGGAGACGGGGATGGTGATAGGGAAGGAGTGGGTGAGGGAGATAGCGAGAGATGCAGGATCAGGGGTGTACGGGGAGGGGTGATGGAGATGGGGAGAGGTGAAGGGGTGTGATTGTGCTGAAGGTGCAGGGGAGGCGTGTGTGAGCAAGGGACGATACTACAGCTGCTGCACTGACAGCAGAAACTGCCCAAAACTAGAGCATCTGCTTGGCCTTCATCACATTAGTTTCTCTGTGGTTTGAGCAGTCTCATTTCTCTTTGCAATATCTCGGCTACAACTGCTAAAATCGCAAACTGGGGACGTGGTGGTGTTAAATATTTGAATAATCGTATCACATGGAATCAATTTAATGACGTTGACGGGGAGCGGGCAAGGAAGGGTAAGAGCGAGGGAGGCAGATGGGAGCGATGAAGAAGGAGAGTGCGAGGGAGCAAAGACACTGGCAGATTTCTGCAGAGCTACCGTGGAGAGCTTTCTGACTGGCTGTATCGCCGTCTGGTATGGGGGCGTGGGGCGGTGGGGAGTGGCTTCTGCTCAGGATCGAAGTAAACTGCGGAAAGTTGTAAACTCAGTTGCATCCAGGACATCCCAATGAGCGGTGCCTCAGAAGGCAGCATCCACCATTACAGGCCCCCACCACCCAGGACGTGCCCTCTTCTCACTGCTGCCATCAGGGAGGAGGTACAGGAGCCTGAAGACACACACTCAATGATTCAGGAACAGCTTCTTCCCCTCTGCCATCAGGGAGGAGGTACAGGAGCCTGAAGACACACACTCAACGATTCAGGAACAGCTTCTTCCCCTCTGCCATCAGGGAGGAGATACAGGAGCCTGAGGACACACACTCAACGATTCAGGAACAGCTTCTTCCCCTCTGCCATCAGGGAGGAGGTACAGGAGCCTGAAGACACACACTCAACGATTCAGGAACAGCTTCTTCTCCTCTGCCATCAGGGAGGAGGTACAGGAGCCTGAAGACACACACTCAACGATTCAGGAACAGCTTCTTCTCCTCTGCCATCGGATTTCTGAATGGACATTGAAGCCCTGAGCACTACCTCACTAACAAGTCCAAATCTGCAGGCGCTGGAGATCTGAGCCACACCACACACACACACAACATCCTGGAGGAACTCAGCAGGCCTGGCAGCACCTATAGAACAAGAGTACGGTCAGCATTTTGTGTCGGGACCCTTCTTCAGTCCTGCTGAAGGGTCTCGGCCTGAAACATCAACTGTACTCCTTTCGCAGATGCAGCCTGGCCCGCTGAGTTCCTCCGGGATTTTATGTGTGTTGCTAACACTACCTCTTTACTTTTTTTTTGCACTACTCATTACTTATATTTAGGCATCCGTTCGTCTCGTGAGACCATGGATTTGTGCCTTGGAAGGTTTCCAGGGTGCAGGCCTGGACAAGGTTGTATGGAAGGTCGGCAGTTGCCCATGCTGCAAGTCTTCCCTCTCCACGCCACCAATGTTGTCCAAGGGAAGGGCATTAGGACCCATACAGCTTGGTACCGGTGTCGTCGCAGAGCAATGTGTGGTTAAGTGCCTTGCTCAAGGACTCAACACGCTGCCCCGGCTGGGGCTCGAACTAGCGACCTTCAGATCACTAGACCGACGCCTTCACCACTTGGCCACGCACCAACATTACTTATATTACATATTATATTACTGTCATTACATTACAGTATATTACTTATATACTTGCTGCAATTCAATGAAATTCATATTACTATGTATCACAATGTACTGCAGCCACTTAGGAACAAATTTCATGACACATGCCGGTGATATTAAAGCCAGTTCTGATGCTGAGAGATGAAGAGACAGGGGGCATGGAGTGTTGTGTTTGGAGGGGAGGTGGGAGGGTGCTGGAGATGTTGGGAAGAGACACGCCGGGAGAGAGATGGGGAACGGGAAGAAGATGAGAGGATGGGAGACAGAGCTTGGGCGAGGAGTAAAACTGGAAGTGTGGGAAGATGGTGAGCGGTGGACAGGTAAAAAGATTTGGAGGGAAGACAGGGTGAGAGTGGGCGAGAAACAAAGAGGTGGAGAGAGAGAGGGGGAAAGGGAGCGAGTGAAAGAGAGAGGAGGAGAGAGAGAGGGAGACAGGGTGAGGGAACAAGAGAGAACGTGAGGGAGAGAGAGAGATGGAGGGAGAGAGAGAGTCGAGGGGGGGAGAGAGAGAGAGCGAGAGAGGGAGAGAAAGCTAGTGGGAGAGAGAGGGAGGGATGGAAGCAAAAAGAGAGATAGCAAAAGGAAGATAAACAGACAAGAACAGAGAGAGAGAAATAGAGGGAGGGAGAGGGTGAGGGAAAGCAAGAGAGAAAGAGAGAGAAAAAGAGATAGAAAGAAAGGAAGAGAAAGAGGGAGAATGGGGAGGGACAGAGAGAGAGAGAGGGAGGAAGTGAGTGAGAGACATAGAGTTCTCTCTGTTGCACTACTAACTTAACTTTTATGTATTTATTCTATATTTCTTATTCTAATATACATTTATGTTTTGAACTGTACTGCTGCCATGAAGAGAGAGAGGAGAGAGAGAGTGTGAGTGAGAGAGAGTGAGAGGGAGAGAGATTGAGGGAGAGACAAACAGAGACTAGGGAGAGAGAGTAAGGGAGAGAGACGGACAGAGAGAAAGAGAGAGACAGAGACAGAGAGCGAGAGAGAGTGAGAGACAGACGGAGACAGACAGACAAACAGAGACAGAGTGAGACAGATTGAGAGAGAGACAGACAGAGAGAGACAGAGAGAGAGACAGAGAGAGAGTGAGAGACAGAGAGAGATGAAGCCACAGTGAGGAACATTGAATAGGGCAGAAAGCTCGGGAGGGAAGCATCGGAATTGGAGTTGGGACTTGGCAACAGTCTGCAGATGGAAACATTCAGTAAGGGGAAGGAAGGAGATAAAAGTGTTGCCGGCAAACGAGTGCGGAAGCAGATTGGGTGGGCTCTGCAGTGAGGCGATTACACCTCAGGACCTGCCACGTCTGTGCAAGGAGCTCATCAGTTCAGGCGGGATGTGGCTGACATCGGAAGCACACATATGCTGCTCCCTTTAGGGCTGAAATATATCCACCTCAGCAGACGGGAAGGGGAAGGACAGCATAATCAAGCCCGGGCCACTTCGGCTAATGGGGAGAAGAGATGAAAAAAAAAGAGCATCCTTTGCCAATGTAATTCCATCACCGCTGACAAATGCTGATTAAATCCGGATTACAAGTTGGATCCTGTGGCAGAGCGGCCTTGTGCCCAGACATACACACGGCATCAATCTTAGCGCTGGCAATCTCCCATTCCAGGGCAGTAGAAACAGATCCTGGGGTGGGGGGGGGGTGTAATTTTCTCCCGCCAAGGTGCCTCTCTTCCTGGAATGAAACATCCTGTTCAACAGGCGCAAATCTTACTGAGACGCAAAGGGACTTGGGAGTCACTGTGCAGGGTTCCCTGAAGGTTAATTTGTGGTGAGGAAGGCAGATGCGACTCATTTCAAGAGGACCAGAATTTAAAAGCAAAGATGTAATGCTGAGGCCTTACAAAGCACTGGTGAGGCCTCACTTGGAGTATTGTGAGCAGTTTTGGGCCCCTTATCTCAGAAAGGATGTGCTGAAACTGGAGAAGGTTGAAAGGAGGCTCACGAAAATGATTCCAGGTTTGAACAGCTTGTCATATGAAGAGCATTTGATGGCTCTGGGACTGTACTCACTCAAATTCAGAAGAGTGAGGGGGGACCTGATTGAAACCTATCGAATGGTGAAAGGCCTTGATAGAGTGGATGTGGAGAGGATGTTTCCTATAGTGGGGGGAGGCTAGGACCGGAGGACACAGATAGAGTGGATGTGGAGAGGATGTTTCCCATAGTGGGGGGAGTCTAGGACCAGAGGACACAGATAGAGTGGATGTGGAGAGGATGTTTCCTATAGTGGGGGAGCCTAGGACCAGAGGACACAGATAGAGTGGATGTGGAGAGGATGTTTCCTATAGTGGGGGAGCCTAGGACCAGAGGTCACAGATAGAGTGGATGTGGAGAGGATGTTTCCTATAGTGGGGGAGCCTAGGACCAGAGGTCACAGATAGAGTGGATGTGGAGAGGATGTTTCCTATAGTGGAGGAGTCTAGGACCAGAGGGTACAGAATTGAGGGACGTCTATTTAGAACTGAGGTGAGGAGGAATTTCTTTAGCCTGAGGGGTGGTGAATCTGTGGCTGTGGAGGCCGGGTCATTACGCATGTGAGGTTGATAGATTCTTGATTGGTCAAGGCATGAAGGGACACGGGGAGAAGGCAGGAGATTGGGGTTGAGGGGGAAAATGGATCAGCCAAATTTTGCTCCTGTATCTTACGGAGACCGAGAGGGGCGCCGTGGAAAGCTGTTCAGATGACCCCTGACTTTCCCCGCTACCCCCACGCACCCTGGTGCGATTGATCCATCACCTGGAGCACCATAGACTCATAGCACACTACAGCACAGAAGCAGGCCCTTCTGCCCATCTAGTCCATGCCAAACCATTAATCTGCCTTGTCCCATCGACCTGCACCTGGACCATAGCCCCCGCCCCATACCCTCCCCATCCAGGTAAAAAAAAGTCTAACGAAATTTATTATTAAAGTACGCGCACCCCACCGTACACTACCTTGAGGTACAGTTGCCCGAACTTGCAATCGGCCCCGCATCCAGCCCTTCCGCTGGCTGCTCGCTCCACCCGCTGACTGAGGAACTTCCTCCTTGTCTTCCCCTTAAATATTTCAACCTTTCGCCCTTATCGCATGACCTGTAGCTCTCATCCCAACCAATCTCAGTGAGGAGAAAGCCTTGCTCGCATCTACCCTATCTATACCCTCCATCAAGTCTCCCCTCGTTCTCCGGTGCACCGGGACATAAAGACCTAACTTATCCAGGCGGTGGTAAACTAGGGACATTTAAGAAACTCTTAGATAGGCACACGGATGACAGAAAGTCGGAGGGCTGTGTGGGAGGGAAGGGTTAGATCGATCTTAGAGCTGGCTAAAATGTTGGCTCGGTATCGCGGGCTAAAAGGCCTGTGCATTTCTCCCAATTTCTCCTGCTGCATCATTGAAATGTTCCCTCCATCTATGAGCTCACTTTCTTCATCTCATCTCATGTATTTATTGTTTTATTATTATTATTATTCCTTTCTCTTTGTATTTACCCGGTTAGTGTCTTTTGCACACGAGTTGAAAGCACAACCCGGCGCAGTCTTTCATTGATTCTAAGATGGTGATTATTCCACTATGGATTTATTGAGTTTTCTCACAGGAAAATTAATCTCAGCATTGTGGAAGGTGACGTACAAGTCCTTGAGGTTGTTATACCCCGATGTGGTGACGGGGACAAGCTCCCACGACCTAATAAATGCTCCCAACGGCGTGCGTCTCAAATAGCCTCCGACAACCAAGTGCAGCTCCTGGCCTGCACGTGTGGCTTCGCTTCAGGAGTGAGAACCGGAAAGAGGAGGAGAGATGAGGAGAGGAGAAGGAGGGAGGAGGAGAGATGGGGGAGAGATGGGGAGAGATGGAGGAGAGATGGGGAGAGATGAGGGAGAGATGGGGAGAGATGGGGCAGAGATGGGGAGCGATGGGGAGATTGGGAGAGATGGGGAGAGATAGGGAGTGATGGGGAGAGATGAGAAGAGGTGGAGGAGAGATGGGGAGAGAAGGAGGTGAGATGGAGAGAGATGGTGAGAGGTGGAGGTCAGATAGGGAGTGATGGGGAGAGGGGAAGATGGAGAGAGATGGGGAGATATAGGGAGAGGTGGAGGAGAGATCTGGAGGAATGGGGAGTGATGGGGAGATATGGGAGAGAGGTGGTGGGAGGTGGGAAGAAGCAGGTTGAGGTGGAGGTGAGTTGGGGAGAGATGGGGAGTGATGGATGAGAGATGGACAAGGAATTGAGGAGTAATAGAGATGGATGATGGATGGGAAGAGATGGAGGAGAAATGGCGAGAGATGAGGCAGAGATGGGGAGTGATGGGGAGAGATGGGGGAGATTGGGAGAGATGGGGAGAGATGAGGGAGAGATGGGGAGAGATGGGGCAGAGATGGGGAGCGATGGGGAGATTGGGAGAGATGGGGAGAGATGGGGAGTGATGGGGAGAGATGAGAAGAGGTGGAGGAGAGATGGGGAGAGAAGGAGGTGAGATGGAGAGAGATGGTGAGAGGTGGAGGTCAGATAGGGAGTGATGGGGAGAGGGGAAGATGGAGAGAGATGGGGAGATATAGGGAGAGATGGAGGAGAGATCTGGAGGAATGGGGAGTGATGGGGAGATATGGGAGAGAGATGGAGAGAGGTGGGAAGAGGTAGGTTGAGGTGGAGGTGAGTTGGGGAGAGATGGGGAGTGATGGATGAGAGATGGACAAGGAATTGAGGAGTAATAGAGATGGATGATGGATGGGAAGAGATGGAGGCGAAATGGCGAGAGATGAGGCAGAGATGGGGAGTGATGGGGAGAGATGGGGGAGATTGGGAGAGATGGGGAGAGATGAGAAGAGGTGGAGGAGAGATGGGGAGAGAAGGAGGTGAGATGGAGAGAGATGGTGAGAGGTGGAGGTCAGATAGGGAGTGATGGGGAGAGGGGAAGATGGAGAGAGATGGGGAGATATAGGGAGAGATGGAGGAGAGATCTGGAGGAATGGGGAGTGATGGGGAGATATGGGAGAGAGATGGAGAGAGGTGGGAAGAGGTAGGTTGAGGTGGAGGTGAGTTGGGGAGAGATGGGGAGTGATGGAGGAGAGATGGACAAGGAATTGAGGAGTAATAGAGATGGATGATGGATGGGAAGAGATGGAGGAGAAATGGCGAGAGATGGGGCAGAGATGGGGAGTGATGGGGAGAGATGGGGGAGATTGGGAGAGATGGGAAGAGATGGGGCAGAGATGGGAAGTGATGGGGAGAGATAAGGAGAGATGGGGAGAGATGAGAAGAGGTGGAGGAGAGATGGGGAGAGAAGGAGGTGAGATGGAGAGAGATGGTGAGAGGTGGAGTTCAGATAGGGAGTGATGGGGAGAGGGGAAGATGGAGAGAGATGGGGAGATATCGGGAGAGATGGAGGAGAGATCTGGAGGAATGGGGAGTGATGGGGAGAGATGGGGAGTGATGGATGAGAGAAGGACAAGGAATTGAGGAGTAATAGAGATGGATGATGGATGGGAAGAGATGGGGGAGTGATAGGGAGAGATTGAGCACATATGGGGAGAAATGGAAAGAAATGGAGAGATGAGTGATTGGAAGAGGTGGTGGAGAGATGGAGGAGAGATGGGTAGAGAAGGAGGAGAAATGGGTGGGGATAAGGTGAGATGGAAGACAGATGGTACGTGATGGGGAGAGATGGTACTGAGAAGAGCAGAGATGTGGATAGATGGGGAAAGATGGGGAAGGACAGTGAGAGTTGGAGGGGTAATGGAGCGGTGACGTTGAGTGATGGGGATTGGTGGAGGAAAGATTGAGGAGTTGTAGGAGAGATGTGAGGAGATGGGGAAGGATGTGAGGAGAAGGAGAGATGGAGAGCGGTGCAGGAGGGATGCGGAGGGATGTGGAGAGTTAGAGAGAATTGCAGGAGGCCTGGTAGAGATGGGGGAGAGACAGAGAGAGATGGCAGAGAGCTGGAAGGTGATGGAGAGAGATGGAGCAGTGGTGGGTAGAGATGGAGGAGAAATGGAGGGGATATGGAGGAGAGATGAGGCGAGGTGGAGGAGAGATGTGGAGAGTTGTGGAGTGATGGGGAGAGATGGAAGAAAGATAGGGAGTGACAGGGCAGTGGTGAGAAGAAATGGAGGGGATATGGAGGAGAGATGGGAAAAGTTGGAGGGGAGATGGGGAGAGATGGAAGAGAGACAGGGAGAGATGGAGGGGAGATGGGGAAAGATGGACAGGAGATGGGGAGAGATGGAGGAGAGATGGAGAGATATTGATGGGAGATGGGGAGAGATGGGGAGAGATGGGGAAAGATGGAGGGGAGATGGGGAGAGATGGGGAGAGAAGGAGGGGAGATGGGGAGAGATGGGGAGAGAAGGAGGGGAGATGGGGAAAGATGGAGGGGAGCTGGGGAGAGATGGGGAGAGATGGACGGGAGATGGGGAGAGATGAGGAGAGATGGGGAAAGATGGAGGAGAGATGGGGAAAGATGGAGGGGAGATGGGGAAAGATGGAGGGGAGATGGGGAGAGATGGACAGGAGATGGGGAGAGATGGGGAAAGATGGAGGAGAGATGGGGAAAGATGGAGGGGAAATGGGGAGAGATGGACAGGAGATGGGGAAAGATGGAGTAGAGATGGGGAAAGATGGAGGAAAGATGGAGGAGAGATGGGGAGAGATGGACAGGAGATAGGGAAAGATGGAGGAGAGATGGGGAAAGATGGAGGAAAGATGGAGGAGAGATGGGGAAAGATGGAGGAGAGATGGGGAGAGATGGGGAAAGATGGAGGAGAGATGGGGAAAGATGGAGGGCAGATGGGGAGAGATGGACGGGAGATGGGGAAAGATGGAGGAGAGATGGGGAAAGATGGAGGGGAGATGGGGAAAGGTGGAGGAGAGACGGGGAAAGATGGAGGAGAGATGGGGAGAGATGGACGGGAGATGGGGAGAGATGGAGGGGAGATGGGGAGAGATGGAGGAGAGATGGGGAAAGATGGAAGGGAGATGGGGAGAGATGGACGGGAGATGGGGAGAGATGGAAGGGAGATGGGGAGAGATGGTGAGCAATGGGGAGAGATGGGGTGGAGGAGTTTTGTTGAGAGGTGGAAGAGATATAGAGGAGAGATGGGGAGAGGTGGGGAGAGATGGAGGATAGATGAGGAGAGATGGGGAGAGATGGAAGAAACATGAGGAGAGATGAAGGAGAGTTAGAGAGCGATGGAGGATAGATGTAGGATAGAAAGAAAGCAGATGAGGAGAGGGAGAGGGATGAGGAGTGATTGAGAGTGATGAGGAGAGGTGGAGGAGAGTTGGGGGAGGTGGAGGAGAGATGGGGAGAGATGGGGCAAGGTAGAGAAGTGATGGAAGAGAGATGGGGAGATGTGAGGGTGAAGTGGGGAGAGATGCAGGAGAGATGTGGAAAGTTGAGGAGAGTTGGGGAGAGACGTAGGATAGATTGATAGAGATGGGGAGAGATGTAGAGAGTTGTGGGGTGATGGGGAGAGGTGGAGGATCAAGATGGATGAGAGATAGAGATGGAGAGAAATGGGGAGAGATGGAGGAGAGGTGGAAAGATGGGGGAGGTAGGGAGAGATGGACAAAGATGGAGGATAGATGTGGAAGGATGGGGAGAGTTGCAGAAGAGATAGGGAGAGATGGAGGAGAGATTGGGAGAGATGGCAGAAAGCTGGAGGAGTGATGGGAAGAGGTAGTGGGAGGTGGAGGAGAGATGGGGAGATGGAGAAGAGATGTGTAGAGATGGGGAGAAGTGGATGAAAGATGGGCAGTGGTGGGTAGATATGGAGGAGAAATGGGGGGATCTGGAGGAGTGACGGCAGAGAGAGGGAGAGAGATGGAGAGTGACGGGGAGTATTGGAGAGAGATGGGGAGAGATGAGGAGAGTTGTGGAGAGTTGTAGAGTGATGGGGAAAGGTGGAGGAGAGATTGAGGAGAGATAGGGAGGGTTGGAGGGAGATGGAGAGAGATTCAAGATGGTGGAGAGATGGGGAGTGATGGGGGAGAGATTGGGGTGAGATGTTGGAAGATGGAGAGAGATTTGAGGTGGTAGAGGAGAGATGGGGAGAGACGGGGAGCAATGGGGTGAGAAAGAGGATAGATGGAGAGACTTGTGGTGAGATGGGAAAGGGGAGAGATTGAGGAGAGATGGGGAGAGATAGTGAAAGGTGGAGAGATGGAGGGGAGTTAGAGAAGAGATGGAGAGATCGGGAGAGTTCTGGAGGGATGGAAAGAGGTGGAGGAGAGGTAGAGGAAGGTTGCGGCAATGTGGAGGAGAAATGTGGTGTTGAGGATGAGGGAGAGGCTGAGCTTGAGGGTGAGGGAATGGGTGAGGTTGAGGATAAGGGTGAGGGAGAGCAATTACTATCCACACCGGTTCAGGAACCTGATGGTTTGTAGTGAAGTTACCCACAACTGTTCAGGAGCCTGATGATTTGTAGTGAAGTTATCCACACCAGCGCAGGAGACTGATGGCTTTTAGTAAATGTATCCATAGCTGTTTACAAGCCGTGTAGTTTGTAGTGATGTTATCCTCATGTGGATAACATCAATACAACCATCAGGTCCTGAACCAGTGTGGATAACATGAATAGAAACCATCAGGATCCTGATCCAGTTTGGATAGCTTCACTAAATAAAATCAAGCTCCTGAACTTGATTGCCTAACTTTACTACAAACCATCAGGCTCCTGAACCATCTTGGATATCTTTACAACAAACCATCAGGCCAGTGTGGATAACTTCACTGTAGACAATCAGGCACCTGAACTGGTTTGGATAACCTTGCTATAAACCATCAGGCTCCTCAACCAGTGTTAATAACTTCAACACAAACCATCAGTATCCTAAACCTAGTGGATATCTTCACTAAATAGCATCAAACTCCTGAAACAGTGTGGATAACTTCACTAAATACCATCAGATGCATGAACGGGTGTGAGTAACTTCACTACAAACCATCAGGCTTTGGAACTGGTGTGGACACTTCACTACAGTCATCAGGTCCAGAACTGGTGTGAATAATTTCATAACAAACCATCAGGCACCTCAACGAGTGCGGAGAACTTCACTACAAGCCATCAGGCTCCTTAAATGGTGCAGTGAAAACCATCAGGCTGCTACACCAGTTTGGAAAATTGAACCACAACCATTCAGGTTCCTGATTCGGTGTGGATAAAGTCAATACAAACCATCAGGGTCCTGATCCGGTATGGATAACTTCACCACAAACCATCAGCCTCCTCAACTGGTGTGGAGAACTTCACAAACCATTAGTCTCCTGAACTGGTTTGGATAACTTTACTGTAGACCATCAGGCACTTGAACTGATTTAGATAACTTCACTATAAACCATCATGCTCCTGAACCGGTGTGAAAAACCTCAACATATACCATCAGTCTCTAAACCGAGTGGACATCTTCACTAAATACAATCAAACTCCTGAATCAGTGTGGATAACTTCACTAAATAGCACCAAACTCATGAACTGGTGTGGGTAACTTCACTACAAACCATCAGGCTCTTGAACCAGTGTAGATAACATCAATACAAACCATCAGACTCCTGAACTGGTGTGGATAACTTCACTACAAAACATCAGGCTCCTGAACGGATGTGGATAAAACAGTAAGGCTCTTATCCGGTATGGATTACTTCATTACACACCATCAGGCTCCTATACCGGTGTGGATAACTTCACTACAAACCATCAGGCTCCTGAACCAGTGTGGATAACTTCACTACAAACCATCAGGCTCCTGAACCAGAGTGGATAACTTCACTACAAACCATCAGGCTCCTGAACCAGTGTGGATAACTTCACTACAAACCATCAGGCTCCTGAACCAGTGTGGATAACTTCACTACAAACCATCAGGCTCCTGAACCAGAGTGGATAACTTCACTACAAACCATCAGGCTCCTGAACCAGTGTGGATAACCTCACTACAAGCCATCAGGACGACACGGGACTGCATAGCCCGCACTCCAGGGTGGTGCACGTTGGCATCAAAGTGGGATTCTTTCAAAGAACCAACAGTGGGCTAAGCGGCTTCGTTCTGTGCCAGAAGATGGCACAGTTAATTGTGCATTGTACCCATAAGACCAAGGTGGCGGGGTGGAGATAGATCTCTAGCAAAGGAGGTGTGAGGTGCTCCTTCCCTCCGCTAGCCTGCGGGTCACCCATGGGCAAGGTGTAGCACCTGCTCAGCCCCCCCCGATCAGGGTCAGGTGAAACCATGGGATCAGGTGGTGGACGGTCGTACGAGCAGCCGGTGCAGATCACAAGTCCTGGTGATGTGACCATTGACGCCAGGCAGACAATCTCTGAAGAGTATTGATAATGGCTGGGGTGGTGGTGGTGGGGGGGGGGTCACCCCTCTTATGAAGACACTGCCCAGAAGAAGACGATGGCAAAGCACTTCTGTAGAAACATTTGCCAAGAACAATCACGGTGATGGAAAGACCGTGATCGCCCATCTCATATAACTTATAACAACCGAACAGTACATGAGACCATAGACATGGGAGCAGAATTATGCCATCGGCCCATCGAGACTAGTCCGCCATTCCATCATGGCTGATTTATTATCCCCTCTCAACCCCATCGTCCCCCCCATCTCCCCGTAACCTTTGACGCCCTGACTAATCAAGAACCTGTCAGCTTCCACTTTAGATACACCCAGTGACTTGGCCTCCACAGCCGCCTGTGGCAATGAATTCCACAGATTCACCACCCTCTGCCTAAAGGAATTCCACCTCAACTCTGTTCTGAGGGGACGTCCCTTCTACTCTGAGCTTTGCCCTCTGGTCCAAGATTCTACACTGGGAAACATCCTCCCCACATCCACTTTCTCCAGGCACTATGGATATTTGACAGGCTGCAATGGGACCACACCCTCTCGTTTTTTGAGACTCACTGTACGGGTCTGATCATTCAAGGCACACGCGACAAAAATGAAGCCAATCTTTGAGCCCAGAGACCGCGAGCTCGGAGCTCCAGAGAGCAGTCTGAGCTCTGGGAAATATTCAAAATGTGAGTGAGAGAGTGAAAAAAACCCATCATGATTAAGTGTTACTTTCTGAAAGATAATCTCTTGGGGCCGAACTCCTCCTTTATCCTCCTTTCAGCTGCACTGTGCATCAACGTCTGTCCAGCACACCCTCACTGACCTGCTTGTGTTGGATTACGCCTGGGTTTCCTGCAACATTTTCCACTCAGAGTGGGATGACCTTGCTCTGCGAGTCGAGGCATTGTCCTGACCGACCCACCCAGCACTCGGGACAGGAAAGGTTTGGAGAATTTGCAGTTTACTTTCGGAGAGAGCCAAGAATGTTTCCAAAGTGTTTTTTTTAAACGCTCGGTGACGTGAGGTTGCGGGAGGCGGCCCAGCTGAGGCATTGCGGGAAACACGGAAGCCCCATTCATGCACAGCAGGATCCCATAAACGGAAATGAGGAAACTGGGTATGTTTAAATGCTGAAGGTAGCCGGCCTACACAGAGAGGATGTGGAGAAAATCTTTCCAGAATCGGGGAAGTATAGGACGAGGGAACGGAATTCAATGGCCTTCAGGTTAGGGGATGTTACAGATCGGAATGCCCTCGTTAGACTTTGGAGTAGTCTGTAGGCATAACTTTACACCATAAGACTTAGGAGAGAGGATCAGACCACTCGGCCCGTTGAATCTGCTCTGCCATTCCATCATGGCTGATTTATTATCTCTTCCAAACCCCATTCTCCTGCCTTCTGCCTGTCTATCTTTGAAGCTCTGACTAATCAACAACCCATCAACTTCCACTTTAGATATACCCAATGATTTGGCATGCACAGTGAATTCCTCTGCCTAATGAAATTCCTCCCCATCTCTGTTCCAAAGGGGCATCCTTCTATTCTGAGGCTGTGCCCCCTGGTCCTAGACTCCACCCACGATAGGAAACATCCTCTCCACATCCACTGTACCTGTGTCCTCCGGTCCTAGACTCCCCCACTATAGGAAACATCCTCTCCACATCCACTCTATCTGTGTCCTCTGGTCCTCGACTCCCCCACTATAGGAAACATCCTCTCCACATCCACTGTACCTGTGTCCTCCGGTCCTAGACTCCCCCACTATAGGAAACATCCTCTCCACATCCACTCTATCTGTGCCCTCTGGTCCTAGACTCCCCCACTATAGGAAACATCCTCTCCACCTCCACTCTAACTGTGTCCTCTGGTCCTAGACTCCACCCACGATAGGAAACATCCTCTCCACATCCACTGTACCTGTGTCCTCCGGTCCTAGACTCCCCCACTATAGGAAACATCCTCTCCACATCCACTCTATCTGTGTCCTCTGGTCCTCGACTCCCCCACTATAGGAAACATCCTCTCCACCTCCACTCTATCTGTGTCCTCTGGTCCTAGACTCCCCCACTATAGGAAACATCCTCTCCACATCCACTCTATCTGTGTCCTCTGGTCCTAGACTCCCCCACTATAGGAAACATCCTCTCCACATCCACTCTATCTGTGTCCTCTGGTCCTAGACTCCCCCACCATGGGAAACATCCTCTCCACATCCACTCTATCTGTGCCCTCTGGTCCTAGACTCCCCCACTATAGGAAACAACCTCTCCACCTCCACTCTATCTGTGTCCTCTGGTCCTAGACTCCACCCACGATAGGAAACATCCTCTCCACATCCACTGTACCTGTGTCTTCCGGTCCTAGACTCCCCCACTATAGGAAACATCCTCTCCACATCCACTCTATCTGTGTCCTCTGGTCCTCGACTCCCCCACTATAGGAAACATCCTCTCCACCTCCACTCTATCTGTGTCCTCTGGTCCTAGACTCCCCCACTATAGGAAACATCCTCTCCACATCCACTCTATCTGTGTCTTCTGGTCCTAGACTCCCCACCAAAGGAAACATCCTCTCCACATCCACTCTATCTGTGTCCTCTGTTCCTAGACTCCCCCACTATAGGAAACATCCTCTCCACCTCCACTCTATCTGTGTCCTCTGGTCCTAGACTCCCCTACTATAGGAAACATCCTCTCCACATCCACTCTATCTGTGTCCTCTGTTCCTAGATTCCCCCACTATAGGAAACATCCTCTCCACATCCACTCTATCTGTGTCTTCTGGTCCTAGACTCCCCTACTATAGGAAACATCCTCTCCACATCCACTCTATCTGTGTCCTCTGTTCCTAGACTCCCCCACTATAGGAAACATCCTCTCCACATCCACTCTATCTGTGTCCTCTGGCCCCAGACTCCTCACCACTGACTCAACATGCAAATTAACCTTTAGGGAATCCTCCACGAGGCCTCCCAAGTCCTTTATCACAATAGTCCAAGTGTCGTCCCAGGGCAGAAAGTGTTGGTCGGTCCACACTTGGAGTATCGTGGTCGGGCTTTGGTCTCTTTGTTCTGGCATTGGAGATGTTTCAAAAGATTTTCCTGAGAACAATCCCGGGTGGGAATGAAAGGGTTAACATACGAGGAGCATTTGATGGCTCAGGGACTGTACTCGCTAGGTTTCGAGGAATGCCGGGGGGGATCTCACTGAAACCTATCAAATACCGAAAGGCCGAAGCAGAGTGGACGTGGAGAGGATGTTTCCTACAGTGAAGGAGTCAAGGCTGCGAGGGCACAGCCTCAGGTTAGAGGGACTTCCATTAAGAACAGAGACGAGGAGAAATTTCTTTAGCCAGAGAGTGGTGAATCTGTGGAATTCATTGCCTAAGATGCCAAGTCGTTGGGTATATTTGAAGTTGAATTTGACTGGCTGTCGGAGGTTATGGGAAGAGGGCAGGAGAATGGGGTTGAGAGGGATAATAAATCAGCCATGATGGAATGGCGGAGCAGACTCGACGGGCTGAATGGCCTTAATCCTACTCCTGTGTCTTATACCTGAGGCCCAGCCACTAGAACTCACATAAACACAAGAGATTCTGCTGGAAGGCTTGGGCAACAGGGCACAAAATGTTGGAGGAACTCAACAGAACGGGGGCGGGCGTCTCTGGAGAGGAATAAACAGCCGAACGTTTTGAGCAGAGGTTCTTCATTGGGACAAGGTCCATCCAACGAGGGGAGCCTTCTAACCAATGTAGGAAGGATAAGTTCTTCACTCTCTTCCCTGCTCTGGAGCATGTTACCCCTCACTGGTTTCACTAGATTGATTCCTGGGATGGCAGGACTTTCATATGAACAAAGACTGGATCGGCTAGGCTTATACTCGCTGGAATTTAGAAGTTTGAGGGGGGATCTTATTGAAGCGTATAAAATCCTAAAGGGATTGGACAGGCTAGATGCAGGAAGATTGTTTCCGATGTTGGGGAAGTCCAGAACGAGGGGTCACAGTCTGAGGATAAAGGTGAAGCCTTTTAGGACCGAGATGAGGAAAAACTTCTTCACACAGAGAGTGGTGAATCTGTGGAATTCTCTGCCACAGGAAACAGCTGAGGCCAGTTCATTGGCTATATTTAAGAGGGAGTTAGATATGGCCCTTGTGGCTAAAGGGATCAGGGGGTATGGAGAGAAGGCAGGTACAGGGTTCTGAGTTGGATGATCAGCCGAATGGCCTACTCCTGCACCTATTTTCTATGTTTCTCTTTTTAAACAAGCCACAGGGGATCGGGGACACGCGCTGCTCGGATTTAATACCCGGGCTTTGGAACGAACTGACCGCTGATCGGCTAAGCCAGTCCTAGCGCTGAGAGAAGAAACTTCACGCTCTGCCCCCTTCAAGGAACTTAGCGAGAGAAGTTGGACAAACTTGGGTTGTTTTCTCTGGAGAGGCTGAGGGGAGGATCTGACAGAGGTTTATACGGTGATGAGAGGCACACAGGTAGAGTGGACAGAGAGTGTCAGTTTCCCAGGGTTGAGGTGAATACTGTAATAGCAGAGGGCGTGCACTGAAGGTGAGAGGGGGGAGGTTCGAAGGGGATGTGAGGGGCAAGTTTTTTTTACACGCAGGGTGGCCGGAACGCGCTGCCCGGAGGTTGGTGGCGGAGGAAGATATGTTCGGGATTTTTTTTAGTAGAAACGTTTAGACAGACGCGCGAAGGCGAGGGAAGTGGAAGGCAATGGACGGTTGTGTGGATTATATATGTATGTACACACACATATATATATATATATTACAGCCATTGACCCCTCTCCAGCATCTACCCCAAAAACTAGGGCGCCATGGTGCCGTAGTGGTTGGCGTGACACTATTACAGCTCGGGGGGCGGGGGGGCGTTGGCGTTCAAATCCGGAGCCGTCTGTTCGTGCCTGCTCCCCGCTCACGGGCGGGACCCACCTCCGCCCCGGTCCAAGTGCGTACCGGTCGGCATACTGTCCCGGGCTTTAGGCTGGGGTTGAGTCGGTGAGCTAGGAAGGCCCGCTGAGCTAAGAATCTCACCTCCAGTCCGCCAACCCCTGACACTCTTGTGTGTGTGTGTGTGTGTGTGTGTGTGTGTGTGTGTGTGTGTTTGACTCGCCTAAGCATCGGGGGCCTGTTTCCTCTTCGCTTAGTGGAAGAGGAAAACGAATTTGGGACAGGGCCTTCCTGACCTCGCACTCCGCCCCCTCCCAGGTTTTTCGGTGGAAAGCTTGCCCGCACCGAGGCGTGTGGCGCTGGCGATAAGGAGGGCGGCTCGACCTTCACATCCGAGCGCGGCGCTCCTCCGCCGGGGTGTGGGGGGGGGGGGGAGGGAGGGAAGGGACCCTGCCCCCCCTTCCTCGCCCAGCAAGACAGAAAAGGGTGACAACCGAGACGGTGGCCAGCTTGCTTCCTGGAACAGGCGCGCACGCCAGGCAGCGGCGGAACTCCGCGCGAACTTGTCACCGACGCAGGGGGGACCCGCTCAGCCACCCGAGAGCGTCTCACAGACAGTTTACAGACAGTAAAGGCTTGGCCGATTCGTTCTTTACTCCCCACCTACCCCACCCCCGGTCCGGACAGGCAGGCTGGTGGTCAAAACTGACCGACGCATCACTGGCACCAGCCGTGCTCGCCGCCGAGGGGCCAGTAACATCGCGAAGGATCCCACCCACCCGGGCTGTCCCACTCCCGTCAGGGAGGAGGCTACGTAGCGTCCGTGGCAGGGACCACCAGACTCAGAAAACCAGTGACTTTCCCCCCAGCAGTGAGACTGATCAACACCTCCACCCCTCCACACACACCCGCGCCCTTCCTTACGGCCCGTTACTACCCCCCCCCCCCCCATTTGGGGCAGCCAAGTAAGGTCTTTGTGGGTACAGAAGGAAGGTTCACTGCTGTTTCCGTGACGATTGTTGCCCCTGAGCTAAAACCCCACCACCCCGAACCCGGTGGACCAACTCTCACCCCTGCCTGGCATGGGTGACCCTACCAAGAGCCAAAGCACAAGGCCCCGGCTCCAGCCGACACGGCTCTCCGGGTCGCCGGGGCCCGCAGGCCTCCCAACCCCGCGACCGGGAGCTGGTTCCCTTGGAACCCCGCACTGCTTTTATCTAATTTCCTGTCGGGGTCACCTCAGGGGCGGGCACTGGAGGGGTACACAGTCTACCCGCGCCTGTAAACTGTATCACAGACGAGAGAGACTCTGCTGATGCTGGAGGGCCGAGTAGCACGCACAAAATGCTGGAGGAACTCCGCAGGCCCGGCAGCGTCTACGGCGGTGGAGGGGAGAACACTCGGCGTTTCGGGCACCAAACCCCTCGGAGTAACAATTACTTTACCCCCCCCTCCCCCACTTTACACTTGCTGTGCTGGGAATGACGTTAACACAGCCTTGAAGACAACCCTCCCCGCCCGGACTGGAATGCTGGAGCGTCGACATCCTTTTGCCGGGGGAGTTCCAGATTCCGACCTGCTTGGTGTGGGAACGCACTTCCCGAGCTTCCTCTGAAAGTGCGGTTTCCACGCCCGTGTCCTTGACCCCCCCCTCCCCCACCCCTGCAGAAGGAGTGAGGTAAGCCCTGCTCGCTCCCAGTGTTATCTTGAACGCTCCGGCCAAGACTCCACTGGCTTCAAAACTCAAGGCAATAGTATGTCCTTTTACTGGCCCTTCAAAGCTGAACTTTATTCCAGTGAACCGGGACGCATAACGTAGATTATAAAATATACCCAGGAGTGGAACGAGGCAGCCTGCAGAGAAGGAGTCACCACCCCTGACACAGTGGTGTCAAAAAAAAACAACCCCTCCCTCAATGCTACAAAAACAAGGGAGCTGGTTGTGGATCACAGGAGGAATCGATCCTGTAGACATCACTGGTTCTGGGGTTGAGAGGGGGAACAGCTTTGAGTTCCTCGGTATACACATCACCGAGGATCTCACGTGGTCTGTACATACCGGCTGTGTGGTGAAAAAGGCGCAACAGTGCCTCTTTCACCTCAGGCGGTTGAAGAGGTTTGGTATGGGCCCCCAAATCCTAAGGACTTTCTACAGGGACACAACTGAGAACATCCTGACTGGCTGCATCACTGCCTAGTATGGGAACTGTTCCTCCCTCAATCACAGGACCCTGCAGAGAGTGGTGCGGACAGCCCAGCGCATCTGTAGCTGTGAACTTCCCACTATTCAGGATATTTACAGAGACAGGTGTGTAAAGAGGGCCTGAATGATCACTGGAGACCCGAGTCACCCCAACCACAAACTGCTCCAGCTGCTACCATCCGGGAAATGGCATCGCAGCATAAAAGCCAGGACCAACAGGCTCCGGGACAGCTTCTTCCACCAGGCCATCAGACTGATTAATTCATGCTGACACAACTGTCTTTCTATGTTCTATCGACTATCCTGTTGCACATACTGTTTATTATAAATTGCACATTGCACATTTAGACGGAGAGTAACGCAAAGATTTTTACTCCTTGCGTACGTGAAGGATGTAAGTAATAAAGTCAATGCAATTCAATTCAATTTAATTAGGCCGTTCGGCCCATCCAGACTGCTCCGCACCAGTTACACAGCAGCTGAGGTTTCCCCAGGCCGGCTCCAAATTCCTCCGCGAACAAACCACAGGACGTAGAAGGCAGCAGCGCAGAGGGACTCCCTAACCCGGTCCAAAAACATGTCTCTTCGCCTGTAAAGAGGGCAAGGCAGTGGCTACACGTCATTCGGAGTTTGAGGAGGTTTGGTATGTCTTCTAAAACAGGGGTCCCCAACCTTTTTTGCACCGTGGACCGGTTTAATATTGACAATATTCTTGCGGACCAGCCGACCGCAGTGGGGGGGGGGGGGAGGATGTTCAAGTAGGGTTAAACTCACCTCAACATGTCTTTTACAGTTAGAGTTGCCAACTTTCTCACTTCCAAATAAGGGACAAAAGTAGCAGTCAAATCCCGGGACACACTACCCCAGGAAAGACTACCAAGACCATCAACCCTTGCATGGGCACCTGTGTCCTTTATATAGGCTGTGTATTTATCATATCATTCCTGCTTTTGCTATATGTTAGTGCTATTTATTTTCGGTTTTATGTGTTATTTGGTATGATTTGGTAGGTTTTTTGGCTCAAAAATTTTTCCCATATAAATTAATGGTAATTGCTACTTCGCTTCACGCCATTTCGGCACGGAAGGTTTCATAGCAACGCTCTACCTTAGCGGGGGAAATGCGGGACAAACCAATATACGGGATGTCCCAGTAAATACGGGACAGTTGGCAACCCTATGTTCAAGTTCAACAGTGCGTGACAGGGAATGAGGAAAGGTGCAGCTGACTCGTATCGTTTTCTCACGCCCCGGTAGCACATGCTTTGCGGCCCGGTACTGGTCCGCGACCCGGTGGTTGGGGACCGCTGTCCTAGTACACTGGAGACTTTCTACCAATGTACTGTGGATGGCATTCTGACCGGCTGCACCACTGACTGATATTGGGGGGGGAGTGGTTTGGGGTGGGGGCTACTGCACAGGATCAAACTAAGCTGCATAAAGTTGTAAAATTAGTCTGCTCCATCATGGGCACCAGCCTCCATAGTATCCAGGACATCTTCAAGGAGCGATGTCTCAGAAAGGCGGGGTCTGTCATTAGGGACCCCCATCGTCCAGGACGTGCGCTCTTCTCATTGCTACCATCAGGGAGGAGGTACAGGAGCCTGAAGACACACACTCAACGATTCAGGAACAGCTTCTTCCCCTCTGCCATCAGGGAAGAGGTACAGGAGCCTGAAGACACACACTGAACGATTCAGGTACAGCTTCTTCCCCTCTGCCATCAGGGAGGAGGTACAGGAGCCTGAAGACACACACTCAACGATTCAGGAACAGCTCCTTCCCCTCTGCCATCAGATTCCCGAATGGACATTGAACCCGTGAACACGACCTCACTACTTAAAAAAAAAGTCCATGTTTCTTTTCACAGTACTCATTTAATTTAACTACTTGACCTCACTCCCACCAGTTACTTAACCGCACTGTGCAAGGGGCTCGGCGGAGCGAATGGCCTGCCTTCTGTCCCGTCACGACCGCGCGATGCCGAGCGGGCACTCTCTTGCGCCGCGCTTCGGGGCCGCCGGTGTGGCCTCTGCGAGGGGCCCGTCACCCCGGTGCGGTGGAGAGGCTCGCTGCGTTCCCGAGACCCCGAGATCTCAGGGCTTGGTCGGGTCGCCCTCGGCGGCAGGGTCTCCAGGCAAAGGGCGATCCGACCGAAACCCGGCTGGAGGAATCAGAACGGCGAAGGGTCCGCGGCAATCCTGACGCTGAGTCGTTGTTGTTTGCCTGGTCTTTTCGCTTGCGGAATTTTGTTGTCTTTTGCGCACTGTGTTTGAACGGCCAGGCTGGCGCGGTCTTTGCCTTGATTCCGCCGTGGCTGTCACTCTACCGTGGACTTGTGGAGTACGCCAGCGAGGAAACGCGGGGGAATCTCAGGGGCGTGTGCGGTTAAGATAATAGTTGGAACTTCCTCCTTGCTCGGTTCTGCTCTGGCCGGTGCGCGTTCTCCTCCGCAGATCGAGGTTGCTGATCCTCCCCGAGAGCCCTTTCCATCCGTCCCCCCTACCTCCAGCACGCTTTTCATCTGTGCCGGGTTGAGCGCCGAGCTGGCCCACTCGGCCTCGTAAGAAACACAAGGGTCGAGTCAGGAACGTTCATATGGTGACCCGGTTAATCCGGTTAATCCCGACACCCCGCGCCAGACTGTCTGGTGCGACAAGCTGGGAAGGAGCGATGACGAAAGGTCTGCGCTCTCCCGATGATTAGTCTGGACACGCTGGGAAGGAGCGAAGACGAAAGGTCTGCGCTCTCTCGATGATTCATCTGGACACACTGGGAAGGAGCGATGACGAAAGGTCTGCGCTCTCCCGATGATTCGTCTGGACACACTGGGAAGCAGAGATGACGAAAGGTCTGCGCTCTCCCGATGATTCGTCTGGACACGCTGGGAAGGAGCGATGACGAAAGGTCTGCGCTCTCCCGATGATTCGTCTGGACACACTGGGAAGGAGCGATGACGAAAGGTCTGCGCTCTCCCGATGATTCGTCTGGACACACTGGGAAGGAGCGATGACGAAAGGTCTGCGCTCTCCCGATGATTCGTCTGGACACACTGGGAAGCAGAGATGACGAAAGGTCTGCGCTCTCCCGATGATTCGTCTGGACACACTGGGAAGGAGCGATGACGAAAGGTCTGCGCTCTCCCGATGATTCGTCTGGACACACTGGGAAGGAGCGATGACGAAAGGTCTGCGCTCTCCCGATGATTCGTCTGGACACACTGGGAAGCAGAGATGACGAAAGGTCTGCGCTCTCCCGATGATTCGTCTGGACACACTGGGAAGCAGAGATGACGAAAGGTCTGCGCTCTCCCGATGATTAGTCTGCGCCCGTCCCCGGCGCCCCTGCCAGGGCGTCTTGGAGAGCACCGGGGGTTCTCGAGCTGGAGGAAGCCCTCTTCAGCAGAGTGTCAGACTCCAGCGATCCAACCACCGGAGCCGCTGGAAGCAGAGGCTTGCCGACCTGCGGATCTGATGAGGCCCTGTAAGAGCCGTCAGCGCCCGGGAACGCTGGTCCTTAACGATCTCGTTCCTCGCCCCCGCCGGTGATCCGAGTGGACGCAATAAGACTTGACACTTTGACAGCCGTGTCCTTCGCCGCCTCTGCCACCTGGCGTCCGGGTGCGCGCAGACGGAGCAGCTCTCGCCGCGACGCCAGGCAGGTTAGGGGAACGAGCAAAAAGGCGGCAGATGGAAGGCGGGGGTTGGGGAGCGTATGGCCATGATGTTTAGCAGAAGGAATGAGGGCGTAGACTTTTATCTAACCGGGGAGAAAATTCGGAAATCAGAGCCCACATACAGGACTCCCTGACCTTCCGAAAGGAGTCGGTGATGAGGAAGGCAAATGCTATGTTGAAGTTCACGTTGAGGGGACTAGAATACAGAAGCAAGGATGTAATGCTGAGGTTTTATAAGGCACTGGTGAGACCTCACTGGGAGCATTGTGAGCAGGTTAAAGACCATAGGAGAATTGAGCAGAATTAGGCCACTCGGCCCATCGTGGCCGATCCTTTCCCTCTCAGCCCCACACTCCTGCCTTCTCCCAGTACCCCTTCATGCCCTGACCAATCAACCTCTGCCTTAAATACACATAAAGACTTAGCGTCCACAGCCGCCTGTGGCAGCGAATTCCACAGGTTTGACACTCACTGACTGAAGAAATTCTCCATTCCCGATGGACGGCCCTCCAGTTTGAGATCGTGCCCCCTGGTCCTAGACTCCGTCACCAAAGGAAACATCCTCTCCACGTCCACTCTGTCGAGGCCCTTCACCATTCGACGGGTTTCAATGCGGTCACCCCCTCGTCCTTCTGAATTCCAGTGAGTACAGGCCCGGAGCCGGCATTCGCTCCTCATACGTTAACCCTTTCCATTCCTCGTGCCAGGTTTCCCCGGAGGTTGGCTTACAGTTTGAGCCAGCGGTAAGGGGGGCAAATGCAATGTTGGCATTCACTTCGAGAGGTGTAATGCTGAGGCATAACAAGTCACTGGTCAGACCGCCAGAGGAGAAACGTGAGCAGTTTTTGTCCCCACATGTAAGAAAGGGCGTGCTGGTATTGGAGAGGGTCTGGAGAAAACGCATGAAAATGACCCGGGGAATGAAAGGGTTAACATCTGAGGAGCGTTTGATGGCTCTGGGCCTGTACTCACTGGAGTTCAGCAAAAATGGGGGGCGCGGGATCTCACTGAAACCTTTCGAATATTGAAAGGCTTAGATGTAGTGTTGGGCATGTGGCCAAGTGGTTAAGGTGTTCATCTAGTGATCTGAAGGTCGCTAGTTCGAGCCTCAGCTGTGGCAGTGCGTTTATGTCCTTGAGCAAGGCACTTAACCACACATTGCTCTAGTGTCTGTGCTAGGAGTGGCGCCCCACACAGACTTCCAATCTGCGCCTTGTAAGGCATGAAAATGCCCGATGCAGGCCTCTCATGGTCTGAGTCGACGTACCCTCCTAGATGTAGTGGATGTGGAGAGGATGTTTCCTATAGTGGGGGAGTCTAGGACCAGAGGACACAGATAGAGTGGATGTGGAGAGGATGTTTCCTATAGTGGGAGAGTCTAGGACCAGAGGGCACAGATAGAGTGGATGTGGAGAGGATGTTTCCTATAGTGAGGGAGTCTAGGACCAGAGGACACAGATAGAGTGGATGTGGAGATGATGTTTCCTACAGTGGGGGGAGTCTAGGACCAGAGGACACAGCCTCAGAATAGAGGGGCGTCCTTTTAGAACGGAGATGAGGAGGAATTTCTTTAGCCAGAGAGTGGCGAATCTGTGGAGTTTTTTTTGGCACAGGCAGCTGTGGAGGACAGATCTTCATGTATATTTAAGGCAGAGGTTGATAGATTCTTGACTGGTCAGGGCATGAAAGGGAAACAGGGAGAAGGCAGGAGACTGGGGCAGGAGAGGGAACTGGATCCGCCTCTTTGCCTAATTTTGCTCCTGTATCTTACGGTCTTACGGACCAACATATCGATGCAGATCAAGAACACATTCTACCCCTCTGCTATCAGATTTCTGAATGGACATTGAACCCATGAACACTCCCTCACTACATATTGGCACTACTTATTCAATTTAATAAAGATATATTTATACATAATATACATACGTATTACGTATGGCAATGTACTGCCGTCAGAAAACAACAACTTTCGCCACGGTGATATTGAACATGATTCTGATTCTGAGAATAATCTATAATCTATATAAAAGACTTAATGTATAGATCAAATGGCAAAGAACCTGTGACGCTTTGGAAAAACGCTGACCAATAATGATCTAATTCCATTCAGGAACGTTTAATGTCAGGGCTGTTTCACATCAGTTCCTGTACTGAAGTGCGAAGGAGGACGAAATAATTGTTGCTCCCAATCCGATGTAGCACAAAAATAAACCCCACACACAATAACAGAAAGAACACAATAATCTAAAAACCCAATAAAGATAAATCTAAACAGGGACGACATGACATGTAGTTGTTACACAAAGCTTTAAATACAGGGCACCAGGGTTCAATTCCCACCGTGGCCTGTGCAGAGTTGCTACGATCTCCCTGTAACCGTGTCATCGCTGCACTGAATCGCAATAAATAAATTTTTAAAAAACAGACTTTATATATATATAGATAGATTGTGCGTCCATAAAGTGAGGCTGGGCACAGGACTGTCTGTACATGAGGTGACTCTGACAGGAAATGATAAAGTAGTGGTGATTGGGGGTGTGGAGGGGTGGGTCAGTGGGTGATTGGGGGTGTGGAGGGGTGGGTCAGTGGGTGATTGGGGGTGTGGAGGGGTGGGTCAGAGGATGATTGGGGGTGTAGAGGGGTGGGTCAGTGGGTGACTGGGGGTGTGGAGGGGTGGGTCAGTGGGTGATTGGGGGTGTAGAGGGGTGGGTCAGTGGGTGACTGGGGGTGTGGAGGGGTGGGTCAGTGGGTGATTGGGGGTGTGGAGGGGTGGGTCAGTGGGTGATTGGGTGTGTTGAAGGGTGGGTCGGTGGGTGATTGGGGGTGTGGACGGGTGGGTCGGTGGGTGATTGGGGGTGAGTAGGGGTGGGTCAGTGGATGATTGGGGGTGTGGAGGGGTGGGTCAGTGGGTGATTGCGGGTTTGTGGAGGGGTGGGTCAGTGGGTGATTGTGGGTGTGGAGGGGTGGATCAGTGGGTGATTGGGGGTGTGGAGGGGGGTCAGTGGGTGATTGGGGGTGTAGAGGGGTGGGTCAGAGGATGATTGGGGGTGTGGAGGGGTGGGTCAGTGGGTGATTGGGGGTGTGGAGGGGTGGGTCGGTGGGTGATTCGGGGTGTGTAGGGGTGGGTCAGTGGGTGATTGGGGGTGTAGAGGGGTGGGTCAGTGGGTGATTGGGGGTGTGGAGGGGTGGGTCAGTGGGTGATTGGGGGTGTGGAGGGGTGGGTCAGTGGGTGATTGGGGGTGAGTAGGGGTGGGTCAGTGGATGATTGAGGGTGTGGAGGGGTGGGTCAGTGGGTGATTGCGGGTTTGTGGAGGGGTGGGTCAGTGGGTGATTGGGGGTGTGGAGGGGTGGGTCAGTGGGTGATTGGGGGTGTGGAGGGGTGGGTCGGTGGGTGATTGGGGGGTGTGGAGGGGTGGGTCGGTGGGTGATCGAGGGTGTGGAGGGGTGGGTCGGTGGGTGATTGGGGGTGTGGAAGGGTGGGTCAGTGGGTGATTGGGGGTGTGGAGGGGTGGATCGGTGGGTGATTGGGGTGTGGAGGGGTGGGTCAGTGGGTGATTGGGGGTGTGGAAGTGTGGGTCGGTGGGTGATCGGGGGTGTAGAGGGGTGGGTCGGTGGGTGATTGGGGGTGTGGAGGGGTGGGTCAGTGGGTGATTGGGGGTGTGGAAAGGTGGGTCAGTGGGTCATTGTGGGTGTGGAGGGGTGGGTCGGTGGGTGATTGGGGGTGTGGAGGGGTGGGTCGGTGTGTGATTGGGGGTGTGGAGAGGTGGGTCAGTGGGTGTTTGGGGGTGTGGAGGGGTGGGTCAGTAGGTGATTGGAGGTGTGGAGGGGTGGGTCAGTGGGTGATTGTGGGTGTGGAGGGGTAGGTCAGTGGGTGATTGGGGGTGTGTGGAGGGGTGGTTCAGTGGGTGATTGGGGGTGTGGAGGGGTGGGTCAGTGGGTGATTGGGGGTGTGGAGGGGTGGGTCAGTGGGTGATTGGGGGTGTGGAGGGGTGGGTCAGTGGGTGATTGGGGGTGTGGAGGGGTGGGTCGGTGAGTGATTGGGGGTGTGGAGGGGTGGGTCAGTGGGTGATTGGGGGTGTGGAGGGGTGGGTCGGTGAATGATTGGGGGTGTGGAGGGGTGGGTCGGTGAGTGATTGGGGGTGTGGAGGGGTGGGTCAGTGGGTGATCGGGGGTGTGGAGGGGTGGGTCAGTGGGTGATTGGGGGTGTGGAGGGGTGGGTCAGTGGGTGATTGGGGGTGTGGAGGGGTGGGTCAGTGGGTGATTGGGGGTGTGGAGGGGTGGGTCGGTGGGTGATTGGGGGTGTGGAGGGGTGGGTCAGTGGGTGATTGGGGGTGTGGAGGGTTGGGTCAGTGGGTGATTGGGGGTGTGGAGGGTTGGGTCGGTGGGTGATTGGGGGTGTGGAGGGGTGGGTCGGTGAGTGATTGGGGGTGTGGAGGGGTGGGTCGGTGAGTGATTGGGGGTGTGGAGGGGTGGGTCAGTGGGTGATTGGGGGTGTGGAGGGGTGGGTCAGTGGGTGATTGGGGGTGTGGAGGGGTGGGTCAGTGTGTGATTGGGGGTGTGGAGGGGTGGGTCGGTGGGTGATTGGGGGTGTGGAGGGGTGGGTCAGTGGGTGATTGGGGGTGTGGAGGGTTGGGTCGGTGGGTGATTGGGGGTGTGGAAGGGTGGGTCGGTGAGTGATTGGGGGTGTGGAGGGGTGGGTCGGTGAGTGATTGGGGGTGTGGAGGGGTGGGTCAGTGGGTGGAGGTGTTGATCAGCCTCGCTGCTTGGGGAAATGTCACTGTTTTTGAGTCTGGTGGTCCCTGGCGTGGATGCTGCGTAGCCTACTCCCCGATGGGAGTGCGTGCAATGGTACGTACCAGTCAGGTACCGCATATCCTGTGACCTGGGACAGCCTGGTCGTTGGACGGAGAGTCGCCACGCGTGACTAAGCAGCCTGCCATTGGGACAGGGTGATGAATGATTCACCCACGGGCACCAAACTGGGGCGATGCAGCATTCTGACCTCAGTGACGGAGGAGAAGGGGTGGGGAGAACACCGTGGTGTTCACCTGGTCGAGAATCTCACCTGGTCTCTCAACACCAGCTCCACAGCAAAGAAAGCCCAATAGCTTCTCTACTTTCTGCAAAGGCTGAGAAAAGTCCATCTCCCACCACACCGCCCATCCTCACCACATTCTACAGAGGTTGTATTGAGAGCATCCTGAGCAGCTGTATCACGGCCTGGTTCGGAAATTGAACCGACTCGGATCGCAAGACCCTGCAGCGGATAGTGAGGTCAGCTGAGAAGATCATTGGCGCCTCTCTCCCGCCATTACAGACATTTACACCACACGCTGCATCCGCAAAGCAAACAGTATTATGAAGGACCCCACACACCCCTCATACAAACTCTTCTCCCTCCTGCCATCTGGCAAAAGGCACCGAAGTATTTGGGCTCTCACGACCAGATTATGTAACAGCTTCTTCCCCCAAGCCATCAGATTCCTTAATACCCAGAGCCTGGACTGACACCAACCTACTGCCAACAACAGGAATTCTGCAGATGCTGGAAATTCAAGCAACATACATCAAAGTTGCTGGTGAACGCAGCAGGCCAAGCAGCATCTATAGGAAGAGGCGCAGTCGACGTTTCAGGCCGAGACCCTTCGTCAGGACTAACTGAAGGAAGAGTGAGTAAGGGATTTGAAAGTTGGAGGGGGAGATGCTGCTTGGCCTGCTGCGTTCACCAGCAACTTTGATGTATGTTACCAACCTACTGCCCTCTACTGTGCCTATTGTCTTGTTTATTATTTATTGTAATGCCTGCACTGTTTTGTGCACCTTACGCAGTCTGTAGACTGGTTTTTGTGTTGTTTTATGCAGTTCAGCGTAGTTTTTGTATTGTTTCATGTGGCACCATGGTCCTGAAAAATGTTGTCTTGGTTTTACTGTGTACTGTACCAGCAGTTATGGTCAAAATGACAATAAAAAGTGATTTGACTAGACTTGATATGTATAACTGAGAGACTCGGTGTGTGGGGCGATCGCAGTGCGTGTCACAGAGAGACACGGGGTGTGGGGCAATCGCAGTGTGTGTCACAGAGAAACAGGGGATGTGGGGTGATCGCAGTGCGTCTCACAGAGAGACAGGGGGTGTGGGGAGATCGCAGTGCGTGTCACAGAGAGACAGAGGGTGTGGGGTGATCGCAGTGCGTCACACAGAGAGACTCGGGGTGTGGGGTGATCGCAGTGCGTCTCACAGAGAGACAGGGGGTGTGGGGAGATCGCAGTGCGTGTCACAGAGAGACAGAGGGTGTGGGGAGATCACAGTGCGCGTCACAGAGAGACAGGGGATGTGGGGTGATCGCAGTGCGTCTCACAGAGAGACAGGGGGTGTGGGGAGATCGCAGTGCGTGTCACAGAGAGACAGAGGGTGTGGGGTGATCGCAGTGCGTCACACAGAGAGACTCGGGGTGTGGGGTGATCGCAGTGCGTCTCACAGAGAGACAGGGGGTGTGGGGAGATCGCAGTGCGTGTCACAGAGAGACAGAGGGTGTGGGGAGATCACAGTGCGCGTCACAGAGAGACAGGGGATGTGGGGTGATCGCAGTGCGTGTCACAGAGAGACAGGGGTTGTGGGGAGATCACAGTGCGTGTCACAGAGAGACAGGGGGTGTGGGGCGATTGCAGTGCGTGTCACAGAGCGACTCGGGTCTGGGGCGATCGCAGTGCGTGTCACAGAGAGACAGGGGGTGTGGGGTGATCGCAGTGCGTCTCACAGAGAGACTCGGGGTGTGGGGTGATCGCAGTGTGTCTCACAGAGAGACAGGGGGTGTGGGGAGATCGCAGTGCGTGTCACAGAGAGACAGAGGGTCTGGGGTGATCGCAGTGCGTGTCACAGAGAGACAGGGGGTGTGGGGAGATTGCAGTGCGTGTCACAGAGAGACACGGGGTGTGGGGAGATCACAGTGCCTGTCACAGAGAGACAGGGGGTGTGGGGTGATCGCAGTGCGTGTCACAGAGAGACAGGGGTTGTGGGGAGATCACAGTGCGTGTCGTAGAGAGACACGGGATGTGGTGTGACCGCAGTGCGTGTCACAGAGAGACGGGGTGTGGGGTGATCGCAGTGCGTCTCACAGAGAGACTCAGGGTGTGGGGTGATCACAGTGCGTCTCACAGAGAGACAGGGGGTGTGGGGAGATTGCAGTGCGTGTCACAGAGAGACAGGGGTTGTGGGGAGATCACAGTGCATGTCACAGAGAGACATGGGGTATGGGGAGATCACAGTGTGTGTCACAGAGAGACACGGGCTGTGGGGAGATCACAGTGCGCGTCACAGAGAGACTGGGGGTGTGGCGAGATCACAGTGCGTGTCACAGAGAGACAGGGGGTGTGGGGAGATTGCAGTGCGTGTCACAGAGAGACAGAGGGTATGGGGTGATCACAGTGCGTGTCACAGAGAGACAGGGCGTGTGGGAAGATTGCAGTGCGTGTCACAGAGAGACAGGGGGTGTGGGGCGATTGCAGTGCATGTCACAGAGAGACAGGAGGTGTGGGGTGATTGCAGTGCGTGTCACAGAGAGACAGGGGTTGTGGGGAGATCACAGTGCGTGTCGTAGAGAGACACGGGATGTGGTGTGACCGCAGTGCGTGTCACAGAGAGACGGGGTGTGGGGTGATCGCAGTGCGTCTCACAGAGAGACTCAGGGTGTGGGGTGATCACAGTGCGTCTCACAGAGAGACAGGGGGTGTGGGGAGATTGCAGTGCGTGTCACAGAGAGACAGGGGTTGTGGGGAGATCACAGTGCATGTCACAGAGAGACATGGGGTATGGGGAGATCACAGTGTGTGTCACAGAGAGACACGGGCTGTGGGGAGATCACAGTGCGCGTCACAGAGAGACTGGGGGTGTGGCGAGATCACAGTGCGTGTCACAGAGAGACAGGGGGTGTGGGGAGATTGCAGTGCGTGTCACAGAGAGACAGAGGGTATGGGGTGATCACAGTGCGTGTCACAGAGAGACAGGGCGTGTGGGAAGATTGCAGTGCGTGTCACAGAGAGACAGGGGGTGTGGGGCGATCGCAGTGCATGTCACAGAGAGACAGCGGGTGTGGGGAGATCACAGTGCGTGTCACAGAGAGACTCGGGGTGTGGGGCGATCGCAGTGCGTGTCACAGAGAGACAGGAGGTGTGGGGAGATCACAGTGCGTGTCACAGAGAGACAGGGGGTGTGGGGAGATCACAGTGCGTGTCGCAGAGAGACAGGGGGTGTGGGGAGATCACAGTGCGTGTTACAGAGAGACAGGGGGTGTGGGGAGATCACAGTGCGCGTCACAGAGAGACAGGGGATGTGGGGAGATTGCAGTGCGTGTCACAGAGAGACTGGTGGTGTGGAGAGATCACAGTGCATGTCACAGAGAGACAGGGGGTGTGGGGAGATCGCAGTGCGTGTCACAGAGAGACAGTGGGTGTGGGGCGATTGCAGTGCATGTCACAGAGAGACAGGGGGTGTGGGGTGATCGCAGTGCATCTCACAGAGAGACAGGGGGATGTGGGGCGATCTCAGTGCGTGTCACAGAGAGACAGGGGGTGTGGTGTGACCGCAGTGCGTGTCACAGAGAGACGGGGTGTGGGGTGATCGCAGTGCGTCTCACAGAGAGACTCAGGGTGTGGGGTGATCACAGTGCGTCTCACAGAGAGACAGGGGGTGTGGGGAGATTGCAGTGCGTGTCACAGAGAGACAGGGGTTGTGGGGAGATCACAGTGCATGTCACAGAGAGACATGGGGTATGGGGAGATCACAGTGTGTGTCACAGAGAGACACGGGCTGTGGGGAGATCACAGTGCGCGTCACAGAGAGACTGGGGGTGTGGCGAGATCACAGTGCGTGTCACAGAGAGACAGGGGGTGTGGGGAGATTGCAGTGCGTGTCACAGAGAGACAGAGGGTATGGGGTGATCACAGTGCGTGTCACAGAGAGACAGGGCGTGTGGGAAGATTGCAGTGCGTGTCACAGAGAGACAGGGGGTGTGGGGCGATCGCAGTGCATGTCACAGAGAGACAGGGGGTGTGGGGAGATCGCAGTGCATGTCACAGAGAGACAGCGGGTGTGGGGAGATCACAGTGCGTGTCACAGAGAGACTCGGGGTGTGGGGCGATCGCAGTGCGTGTCACAGAGAGACAGGGGGTGTAGGGCGATCGCAGTGCGCGTCACAGAGAGACAGGGGGTGTGGGGAGATCACAGTGCCTGTCACAGAGAGACAGGGGGTGTGGGGTGATCGCAGTGCGTGTCACAGAGAGACAGGGGATGTGGGGCGATCGCAGTGCGTGTCACAGAGAGACAGAGGGTGTGGGGAGATCACAGTGCGCGTCACAGAGAGACAGGGGATGTGGGGTGATCGCAGTGCGTGTCACAGAGAGACAGGGGATGTGGGGAGATCACAGTGCGTGTCACAGAGAGACAGGGGGTGTGGGGCGATTGCAGTGCGTGTCACAGAGCGACTCGGGTCTGGGGCGATCGCAGTGCGTGTCACAGAGAGACAGGGGGTGTGGGGTGATCGCAGTGCGTCTCACAGAGAGACTCGGGGTGTGGGGTGATCGCAGTGTGTCTCACAGAGAGACAGGGGGTGTGGGGAGATCGCAGTGCGTGTCACAGAGAGACAGAGGGTCTGGGGTGATCGCAGTGCGTGTCACAGAGAGACAGGGGGTGTGGGGAGATTGCAGTGCGTGTCACAGAGAGACACGGGGTGTGGGGAGATCACAGTGCCTGTCACAGAGAGACAGGGGGTGTGAGGTGATCGCAGTGCGTGTCACAGAGAGACAGGGGTTGTGGGGAGATCACAGTGCGTGTCGTAGAGAGACACGGGATGTGGTGTGACCGCAGTGCGTGTCACAGAGAGACGGGGTGTGGGGTGATCGCAGTGCGTCTCACAGAGAGACTCAGGGTGTGGGGTGATCACAGTGCGTCTCACAGAGAGACAGGGGGTGTGGGGAGATTGCAGTGCGTGTCACAGAGAGACAGGGGTTGTGGGGAGATCACAGTGCATGTCACAGAGAGACATGGGGTATGGGGAGATCACAGTGTGTGTCACAGAGAGACACGGGCTGTGGGGAGATCACAGTGCGCGTCACAGAGAGACTGGGGGTGTGGCGAGATCACAGTGCGTGTCACAGAGAGACAGGGGGTGTGGGGAGATTGCAGTGCGTGTCACAGAGAGACAGAGGGTATGGGGTGATCACAGTGCGTGTCACAGAGAGACAGGGCGTGTGGGAAGATTGCAGTGCGTGTCACAGAGAGACAGGGGGTGTGGGGCGATTGCAGTGCATGTCACAGAGAGACAGGAGGTGTGGGGTGATTGCAGTGCGTGTCACAGAGAGACAGGGGTTGTGGGGAGATCACAGTGCGTGTCGTAGAGAGACACGGGATGTGGTGTGACCGCAGTGCGTGTCACAGAGAGACGGGGTGTGGGGTGATCGCAGTGCGTCTCACAGAGAGACTCAGGGTGTGGGGTGATCACAGTGCGTCTCACAGAGAGACAGGGGGTGTGGGGAGATTGCAGTGCGTGTCACAGAGAGACAGGGGTTGTGGGGAGATCACAGTGCATGTCACAGAGAGACATGGGGTATGGGGAGATCACAGTGTGTGTCACAGAGAGACACGGGCTGTGGGGAGATCACAGTGCGCGTCACAGAGAGACTGGGGGTGTGGCGAGATCACAGTGCGTGTCACAGAGAGACAGGGGGTGTGGGGAGATTGCAGTGCGTGTCACAGAGAGACAGAGGGTATGGGGTGATCACAGTGCGTGTCACAGAGAGACAGGGCGTGTGGGAAGATTGCAGTGCGTGTCACAGAGAGACAGGGGGTGTGGGGCGATCGCAGTGCATGTCACAGAGAGACAGCGGGTGTGGGGAGATCACAGTGCGTGTCACAGAGAGACTCGGGGTGTGGGGCGATCGCAGTGCGTGTCACAGAGAGACAGGAGGTGTGGGGAGATCACAGTGCGTGTCACAGAGAGACAGGGGGTGTGGGGAGATCACAGTGCGTGTCGCAGAGAGACAGGGGGTGTGGGGAGATCACAGTGCGTGTTACAGAGAGACAGGGGGTGTGGGGAGATCACAGTGCGCGTCACAGAGAGACAGGGGATGTGGGGAGATTGCAGTGCGTGTCACAGAGAGACTGGTGGTGTGGAGAGATCACAGTGCATGTCACAGAGAGACAGGGGGTGTGGGGAGATCGCAGTGCGTGTCACAGAGAGACAGTGGGTGTGGGGCGATTGCAGTGCATGTCACAGAGAGACAGGGGGTGTGGGGTGATCGCAGTGCATCTCACAGAGAGACAGGGGGATGTGGGGCGATCTCAGTGCGTGTCACAGAGAGACAGGGGGTGTGGTGTGACCGCAGTGCGTGTCACAGAGAGACGGGGTGTGGGGTGATCGCAGTGCGTCTCACAGAGAGACTCAGGGTGTGGGGTGATCACAGTGCGTCTCACAGAGAGACAGGGGGTGTGGGGAGATTGCAGTGCGTGTCACAGAGAGACAGGGGTTGTGGGGAGATCACAGTGCATGTCACAGAGAGACATGGGGTATGGGGAGATCACAGTGTGTGTCACAGAGAGACACGGGCTGTGGGGAGATCACAGTGCGCGTCACAGAGAGACTGGGGGTGTGGCGAGATCACAGTGCGTGTCACAGAGAGACAGGGCGTGTGGGAAGATTGCAGTGCGTGTCACAGAGAGACAGGGGGTGTGGGGCGATCGCAGTGCATGTCACAGAGAGACAGCGGGTGTGGGGAGATCACAGTGCGTGTCACAGAGAGACTCGGGGTGTGGGGCGATCGCAGTGCGTGTCACAGAGAGACAGGAGGTGTGGGGAGATCACAGTGCGTGTCACAGAGAGACAGGGGGTGTGGGGAGATCACAGTGCGTGTCGCAGAGAGACAGGGGGTGTGGGGAGATCACAGTGCGTGTTACAGAGAGACAGGGGGTGTGGGGAGATCACAGTGCGCGTCACAGAGAGACAGGGGATGTGGGGAGATTGCAGTGCGTGTCACAGAGAGACTGGTGGTGTGTAGAGATCACAGTGCATGTCACAGAGAGACAGGGGGTGTGGGGAGATCGCAGTGCGTGTCACAGAGAGACAGTGGGTGTGGGGCGATTGCAGTGCATGTCACAGAGAGACAGGGGGTGTGGGGTGATCGCAGTGCATCTCACAGAGAGACAGGGGGATGTGGGGCGATCTCAGTGCGTGTCACAGAGAGACAGGGGGTGTGGTGTGACCGCAGTGCGTGTCACAGAGAGACGGGGTGTGGGGTGATCGCAGTGCGTCTCACAGAGAGACTCAGGGTGTGGGGTGATCACAGTGCGTCTCACAGAGAGACAGGGGGTGTGGGGAGATTGCAGTGCGTGTCACAGAGAGACAGGGGTTGTGGGGAGATCACAGTGCATGTCACAGAGAGACATGGGGTATGGGGAGATCACAGTGTGTGTCACAGAGAGACACGGGCTGTGGGGAGATCACAGTGCGCGTCACAGAGAGACTGGGGGTGTGGCGAGATCACAGTGCGTGTCACAGAGAGACAGGGGGTGTGGGGAGATTGCAGTGCGTGTCACAGAGAGACAGAGGGTATGGGGTGATCACAGTGCGTGTCACAGAGAGACAGGGCGTGTGGGAAGATTGCAGTGCGTGTCACAGAGAGACAGGGGGTGTGGGGCGATCGCAGTGCATGTCACAGAGAGACAGGGGGTGTGGGGAGATCGCAGTGCATGTCACAGAGAGACAGCGGGTGTGGGGAGATCACAGTGCGTGTCACAGAGAGACTCGGGGTGTGGGGCGATCGCAGTGCGTGTCACAGAGAGACAGGGGGTGTAGGGCGATCGCAGTGCGCGTCACAGAGAGACAGGGGGTGTGGGGAGATCACAGTGCCTGTCACAGAGAGACAGGGGGTGTGGGGTGATCGCAGTGCGTGTCACAGAGAGACAGGGGATGTGGGGCGATCGCAGTGCGTGTCACAGAGAGACAGAGGGTGTGGGGAGATCACAGTGCGCGTCACAGAGAGACAGGGGATGTGGGGTGATCGCAGTGCGTGTCACAGAGAGACAGGGGATGTGGGGAGATCACAGTGCGTGTCACAGAGAGACAGGGGGTGTGGGGCGATTGCAGTGCGTGTCACAGAGCGACTCGGGTCTGGGGCGATCGCAGTGCGTGTCACAGAGAGACAGGGGGTGTGGGGTGATCGCAGTGCGTCTCACAGAGAGACTCGGGGTGTGGGGTGATCGCAGTGTGTCTCACAGAGAGACAGGGGGTGTGGGGAGATCGCAGTGCGTGTCACAGAGAGACAGAGGGTCTGGGGTGATCGCAGTGCGTGTCACAGAGAGACAGGGGGTGTGGGGAGATTGCAGTGCGTGTCACAGAGAGACACGGGGTGTGGGGAGATCACAGTGCCTGTCACAGAGAGACAGGGGGTGTGGGGTGATCGCAGTGCGTGTCACAGAGAGACAGGGGTTGTGGGGAGATCACAGTGCGTGTCGTAGAGAGACACGGGATGTGGTGTGACCGCAGTGCGTGTCACAGAGAGACGGGGTGTGGGGTGATCGCAGTGCGTCTCACAGAGAGACTCAGGGTGTGGGGTGATCACAGTGCGTCTCACAGAGAGACAGGGGGTGTGGGGAGATTGCAGTGCGTGTCACAGAGAGACAGGGGTTGTGGGGAGATCACAGTGCATGTCACAGAGAGACATGGGGTATGGGGAGATCACAGTGTGTGTCACAGAGAGACACGGGCTGTGGGGAGATCACAGTGCGCGTCACAGAGAGACTGGGGGTGTGGCGAGATCACAGTGCGTGTCACAGAGAGACAGGGGGTGTGGGGAGATTGCAGTGCGTGTCACAGAGAGACAGAGGGTATGGGGTGATCACAGTGCGTGTCACAGAGAGACAGGGCGTGTGGGAAGATTGCAGTGCGTGTCACAGAGAGACAGGGGGTGTGGGGCGATTGCAGTGCATGTCACAGAGAGACAGGAGGTGTGGGGTGATTGCAGTGCGTGTCACAGAGAGACAGGGGTTGTGGGGAGATCACAGTGCGTGTCGTAGAGAGACACGGGATGTGGTGTGACCGCAGTGCGTGTCACAGAGAGACGGGGTGTGGGGTGATCGCAGTGCGTCTCACAGAGAGACTCAGGGTGTGGGGTGATCACAGTGCGTCTCACAGAGAGACAAGGGGTGTGGGGAGATTGCAGTGCGTGTCACAGAGAGACAGGGGTTGTGGGGAGATCACAGTGCATGTCACAGAGAGACATGGGGTATGGGGAGATCACAGTGTGTGTCACAGAGAGACACGGGCTGTGGGGAGATCACAGTGCGCGTCACAGAGAGACTGGGGGTGTGGCGAGATCACAGTGCGTGTCACAGAGAGACAGGGGGTGTGGGGAGATTGCAGTGCGTGTCACAGAGAGACAGAGGGTATGGGGTGATCACAGTGCGTGTCACAGAGAGACAGGGCGTGTGGGAAGATTGCAGTGCGTGTCACAGAGAGACAGGGGGTGTGGGGCGATCGCAGTGCATGTCACAGAGAGACAGCGGGTGTGGGGAGATCACAGTGCGTGTCACAGAGAGACTCGGGGTGTGGGGCGATCGCAGTGCGTGTCACAGAGAGACAGGAGGTGTGGGGAGATCACAGTGCGTGTCACAGAGAGACAGGGGGTGTGGGGAGATCACAGTGCGTGTCGCAGAGAGACAGGGGGTGTGGGGAGATCACAGTGCGTGTTACAGAGAGACAGGGGGTGTGGGGAGATCACAGTGCGCGTCACAGAGAGACAGGGGGTGTGGGGAGATTGCAGTGCGTGTCACAGAGAGACAGGGGTTGTGGGGAGATCACAGTGCATGTCACAGAGAGACATGGGGTATGGGGAGATCACAGTGTGTGTCACAGAGAGACACGGGCTGTGGGGAGATCACAGTGCGCGTCACAGAGAGACTGGGGGTGTGGCGAGATCACAGTGCGTGTCACAGAGAGACAGGGGGTGTGGGGAGATTGCAGTGCGTGTCACAGAGAGACAGAGGGTATGGGGTGATCACAGTGCGTGTCACAGAGAGACAGGGCGTGTGGGAAGATTGCAGTGCGTGTCACAGAGAGACAGGGGGTGTGGGGCGATCGCAGTGCATGTCACAGAGAGACAGGGGGTGTGGGGAGATCGCAGTGCATGTCACAGAGAGACAGCGGGTGTGGGGAGATCACAGTGCGTGTCACAGAGAGACTCGGGGTGTGGGGCGATCGCAGTGCGTGTCACAGAGAGACAGGGGGTGTAGGGCGATCGCAGTGCGCGTCACAGAGAGACAGGGGGTGTGGGGAGATCACAGTGCCTGTCACAGAGAGACAGGGGGTGTGGGGTGATCGCAGTGCGTGTCACAGAGAGACAGGGGATGTGGGGCGATCGCAGTGCGTGTCACAGAGAGACACGGGGTGTGGGGCGATCACAGTGCGTGTCACAGAGAGACAGGGGATGTGGGGAGATTACAGTGCGTGTCACAGAGAGACAGGAGGTGTGGGGAGATCACAGTGCGTGTCACAGAGAGACAGGGGGTGTGGGGAGATCACAGTGCGTGTCGCAGAGAGACAGGGGGTGTGGGGAGATCACAGTGCGTGTTACAGAGAGACAGGGGGTGTGGGGAGATCACAGTGCGCGTCACAGAGAGACAGGGGATGTGGGGAGATTGCAGTGCGTGTCACAGAGAGACTGGTGGTGTGGAGAGATCACAGTGCATGTCACAGAGAGACAGGGGGTGTGGGGAGATCGCAGTGCGTGTCACAGAGAGACAGTGGGTGTGGGGCGATTGCAGTGCATGTCACAGAGAGACAGGGGGTGTGGGGTGATCGCAGTGCATCTCACAGAGAGACAGGGGGATGTGGGGCGATCTCAGTGCGTGTCACAGAGAGACAGGGGGTGTGGGGTGATCGCAGTGCGTCTCACAGAGAGAAAGGGGGATGTGGGGCGATCTCAGTGCGTGTCACAGAGAGACGGGGTGTGGGGAGATCACAGTGCGCGTCAAAGAGAGACAGGGGGTGTGGGGTGATCGCAGTGCGCGTCACAGAGGGACACGGGGTGTGGGGCGATCACAGTGCGTGTCACAGAGAGACAGGGGGTGTGGGGAGATCACAGTGCGCGTCACAGAGAGACACGGGGTGTGGGGCGATCACACCCTGTGTGTTTCATTTCGGGGCTCGGTGACGATCTGAGGTGCTACAAGTTGTGGCTGGATCGGAAGTGAACAGCTCTGCCAACGATCTGAGGAGATGCCCTCCCAGAAGAAACTGAATTCCTCACAATGGGAGCTCTCTTACCTTGGCTGTCCGTCTCTTCCTCATCTTCATCCCAAGGAATGGGTGGAGGAAAGTCATCCTCTGCAAGAAAGAACATGAAAGTTCATCAGCATAGAGAGTCGTTTGCGGGACTCAGTAGACCTGAAACTCAATCACAGCAGTGCCAGGTTGAAGCTGTCGAATAGGACAGGGAAGGCATTCTGCTGAGAGTGGTTAATTTTAAAAGTGATATGAGGGAGAAACTATTTTACACATGAACTCATGGGTGCCTGTAATGTGCTGCCTGAGGTAGTGATGTAGGCAGATACATGAGGGTTTTTTTAGGAGGTGTTTCGATCGGCACATGAGTGTGAGGAAAATGGAGGGATATCGACATTGTGTTGGGAGAAGCGATTAATTTAGTTGACCTTTTGATGACTGATTTAATCGGTTCGGTACAACATTGTTATAGTCATAGTCATAGTCATACTTTATTGATCCCGGGGGAAATTGGTTTTCGTTACAGCTGCACCATAAATAATAAATAGTAATAAAACCATAAATAGTTAAATAGTAATATGCAAATTACGCCAGGAAATAAGTCCAGGACCAGCCTATTGGTTCAGGGTGTCTGACCCTCCAAGGGAGGAGTTGTAAAGTTTGATGGCCACAGGCAGGAATGACTTCCTATGACGCTCTGTGTTGCATCTCAGTGGAATGAGTCTCTGGCTGAATGTACTCCTGTGCCCACCCAGTACATTATGTAGTGGATGGGAGACATTGTCCAAGATGGCATGCAACTTGGACAGCATCCTCTTTTCAGACACCACCGTCAGAGAGTCCAGTTCCATCCCCACAACATCAATGGCCTTACGAATGAGTTTGTTGATTCTGTTGGTGTCTGCTACCCTCAGCCTGCTGCCCCAGCACACAACAGCAAACATGATAGCACTGGCCACCACAGACTCGTAGAACATCCTCAGCATCGTCCGGCAGATGTTAAAGGACCTCAGTCTCCTCAAGAAACAGAGACGGCTCTGACCCTTCTTGTAGACAGCCTCAGTGTTCTTTGACCAGTCCAGTTTATTGTCAATTCGTATCCCCGGGTATTTGTAATCCTCCACCATGTCCACACTGACCCCCTGGATGGAAACAGGGGTCACCGGTACCTTAGCTCTCCTCAGGTCTACCACCAGCTCCTTAGTCTTTTTCACATTAAGCTGCAGATAATTCTGCTCACACCATGTGACAAAGTTTCCTACCGTAGCCCTGTACTCAGCCTCATCTCCCTTGCTGATGCATCCAACTATGGCAGAGTCATCAGAAAACTTCTGAAGATGACAAGACTCTGTGCAGTAGTTGAAGTTCAAGGTGTAAATGTTGAAGAGAAGGGAGAAGAGAAAGGAAGAATTGTGGGCAGAAGTTCTTGAGCTGTTTGACTTGTGTTGTGAAGTTCGAGTTATGAAGTGGACAGAGTTTGGACAGCGATGGTCACAGACGAATGCGGGGACTTGCCCAAAACATCGACCATCTAATCCCCGACGTGGGCGCTGCCCGGCCTCCAGCCTGTTGTGCGTTGATGTGATGTCTATGGCTTCAGGCAGTGGGGAAGTGCAAAGATATGAAATGAACCCTAAATTACAGAATTGATAAACAGCAGAGCCGTTCGCACTACCCTAGCGCGGCTCGTTGCCTCTCAGTTCGGATTTCGATTCCGACACCGCCCGTGAGGTGGTTGTACGTGCTCGCAGAGGTACGTGTGGATTCACTCTGGCCGCTTCTGTTTTTGTTTCTAATGCATTTCATTTGGACCAGTCCCTTCAGGCCCATAGTCCCCACTGATTTCACCTTCCTCTCATCACGGGAGAATTTACAACGACCAATAAACAAAATTGGTCAATCTACAAGAACCTATTACATCTTGAATGTCCTCGATAGATTGGATGTAGAGGGAATGTTTCCTATAGTGGGGGGAGTCTAGGACCAGAGGACACAGATAGAGTGGATGTGGAGAGGATGTTTCCTGTAGTGGGGGAGTCTCGGACCAGAGGGCACAGATAGAGTGGATGAGGAGAGGATGTTTCCTGTATTGGGGGAGTCGAGGACCAGAGGACACAGATAGAGTGGATGTGGAGAGGATGTTTCCTATAGTGGGGGGAGTCTAGGACCAGAGGACACAGATAGAGTGGATGTGGAGAGGATGTTTCCTATGATGGGGGAGTCTAGGACCAGAGGACACAGATAGAGTGGACGTGGAGAGGATGTTTCCTATGGTGGGGGAGTCTAGGACCAGAGGACACAGATAGAGTGGATGTGGAGAGGATGTTTCCTATGGTGGGGGAGTCTAGGACCAGAGGACACAGATAGAGTGGATGTGGAGAGGATGTTTCCTTTGGTGGGGAGTCTCGGACCAGAGGACACAGATAGAGTGGATGTGGAGAGGATGTTTCCTATAGTGGGGGAGTCTAGGACCAGAGGACACAGATAGAGTGGATGTGGAGAGGATGTTTCCTATAGTGGGGGGAGTCTAGGACCAGAGGACACAGATAGAGTGGACGTGGAGAGGATGTTTCCTATGGTGGGGGAGTCTAGGACCAGAGGACACAGATAGAGTGGATGTGGAGAGGATGTTTCCTATGGTGGGGGAGTCTAGGACCAGAGGACACAGATAGAGTGGATGTGGAGAAGATGTTTCCTGTATTGGGGGAGTCTAGGACCAGAGGACACAGATAGAGTGGATGTGGAGAAGATGCTTCCTATAGTGGGGGAGTCTAGGACCAGAGGACACAGATAGAGTGGATGTGGAGAAGATGCTTCCTATAGTGAGGGAGTCTAGGACCAGAGGACACAGATAGAGTGGATGTGGAGAGGATGTTTCCTATGATGGGGGAGTCTAGGACCAGAGGACACAGATAGAGTGGACGTGGAGAGGATGTTTCCTATGGTGGGGGAGTCTAGGACCAGAGGACACAGATAGAGTGGATGTGGAGAGGATGTTTCCTATGGTGGGGGAGTCTAGGACCAGAGGACACAGATAGAGTGGATGTGGAGAGGATGTTTCCTTTGGTGGGGAGTCTAGGACCAGAGGACACAGATAGAGTGGATGTGGAGAGGATGTTTCCTTTGGTGGGGAGTCTACGACCAGAGGACACAGATAGAGTGGATGTGGAGAGGATGTTTCCTTTGGTGGGGAGTCTAGGACCAGAGGACACAGATAGAGTGGATGTGGAGAGGATGTTTCCTTTGGTGGGGAGTCTAGGACCAGAGGACACAGATAGAGTGGATGTGGAGAGGATGTTTCCTATGGTGGGGAGTCTAGGACCAGAGGACACAGATAGAGTGGATGTGGAGAGGATGTTTCCTATGGTGGGGAGTCTAGAACCAGAGGACACAGATAGAGTGGATGTGGAGAGGATGTTTCCTATGGTGGGGAGTCTAGGACCAGAGGACACAGATAGAGTGGATATGGAGAGAGGTAATGCTCATGGGTTCAATGTCCATTCAGAAATTGGATGGCAGGGGGAAGAAGCTGTTCCTGAATCACTGAGTGTGTGTCTTCAGGCTCCTGTACCTCCTCCCTGATGGCAGAGGGGAATTAGCTGTTCCTGAATCGTTGAGTGTGTGTCTTCAGGCTCCTGTACCTCCTCCCTGATGGTAGCAATGAGAAGAGGGCATGTCCTGGGTGGAGGGGGTCTTTAATGACGGACGCCAGCTTTCCTTGACGATGTCCTGGACACCATGGAAGCCAGTTCCAATGATGGAGCTGATTAATGGAGCCTCGTGCAAGAAGCCATTGGGGCGGGAGGAACAAAAGCTGAGGGAAGTGTCCTCCAGAATCTCTAGAGGAAGGGACGAGTCGGGTGGTGATATCAGTGAAGGGGAATCTCTGAACGTGTTGTCGGGAGAGCCTAAGGTGTGACAATCAGTGGTGGAACTGTCGTTGGCCAGTAGGCAAGGATTGTTGGAGAACAGGGAGTGACAGGGTGGGAGGGAGATTGCAGAACTGGGGGTAGGACAACAGGGGCCCGAGGGGGTTAAAGAGACAGGGAGGGGTGTAAGGGATGGGGGGGTTACAGAGACAGGGAGGGCTGTAGGGAATGGAGGGGGTTACAGAGATGGGGAGGGGTGTAGGGGCTGAGAGGGTTACAGAGACAGGGAGGGGTGTAGGGGCCGGAGGGGGTTACAGAGACAGGGAGGGGTGTAGGGGCCGGAGGGGGTTACAGAGACAGGGAGGGGTGTAGGGGTTGGAGGGGGCTACAGAGACAGGGAGGGGTGTAGGGGTTGGAGGGGGCTACAGAGACAGGGAGGGGTGTAGGGGACTGGAGGGGGTTACAGAGACAGGAAGGGGTGTAGGGGATGGAGGGGGTTACAGAGACAGGGAGGGGTGTAGAGGATGGAGGGGGTTACAGAGACAGGGAGGGGTGTAGGGGTTACAGAGACAGGGAGGGGTGTAGGGGCCGGAGGGGGTTACAGAGAGGGAGGGGTGTAGGGGATGGAGGGGGTTACAGAGACAGGGAGGGGTGTAGGGACTGGAGGGGGTTACAGAGACAGGGAGGGGTGTAGGGGATGGAGGGGGTTACAGAGACAGGGACGGGTGTAGGGGATGGAGAGTTTACAGAGACAGGGAGGGGTGTAGGGGCCAGAGGGGGTTACAGAGACAGGGAGGGGTGTAGGGGTTGGAGGGGGCTACAGAGACAGGGAGAGGTGTAGGGGTTGGAGGGGGCTACAGAGACAGGGAGGGGTGTAGGGGACTGGAGGGGTTTACAGAGACAGGGAGGGGTGTAGGGGATGGAGGGGTGACAGAGACAGGGGGGTAGGGGATGGAGGGGTTACAGAGACAGGGTGGGGTGTAGGGGATGGAGGGGGTTACAGAGACAGGGAGGGGTGTAGAGGATGGAGGGGGTTACAGAGACAGGGAGGGGTGTAGGGGTTGTAGGGGTTACAGAGAGAGGGAGGGGTGTAGGGGCCGGAGGGGGTTACAGAGAGGGAGGGGTGTAGGGGATGGAGGGGGTTACAGAGACAGGGAGGGGTGTAGGGACTGGAGGGGGTTACAGAGACAGGGAGGGGTGTAGGGGATGGAGGGGGTTACAGAGACAGGGACGGGTGTAGGGGATGGAGAGTTTACAGAGACAGGGAGGGGTGTAGGGGCCGGAGGGGGTTACAGAGACAGGTAGGGGTGTAGGGTCCGGAGGGGATTACAGAGACAGGGAGGGGTGTAGGGGCTGGAGGGGGTTACAGAGACAGGGAGGGGTGTAGGGTCCGGAGGGGGTTACAGAGACAGGGAGGGGTGTAGGGGCTGGAGGGGGTTACAGAGACAGGGAGGGGTGTAGGGGATGGAGGGGTTACAGAGACAGGGAGGGGTGTAGGGGTTGGAGGGGGTTACAGAGACTGGGAGGGGTGTAGGGGCTGGAGGGGGTTACAGAGACGGGGAGGGTTGTAGGGGATGGAGGGGTTATAGAGACAGGGAGGAGTGTAAGGGATGGAGGGGGTTACAGAGACAGGGAGGGGTGTAGGGGCTGGACGGGGTTACAGAGACAGGGAGGGGTGTAGGGGCTGGAGGGGTTTACGGAGACAGGGAGGAGTGTAGGGAATGGGGGGGGTTACAGAGACAGGGAGGGATGTAGGGGATGGAGGGGGTTACAGAGACAGGGAGGGGTGTAGGGGATGGGGGGGTTACAGAGTCAGGGAGGGGTGTAGGGGATGGAGGGGTTACAGAGACAGGGAGGGGTGTAGGGGCTGGAGGGGGTTACAGAGACAGGGAGGGGTGTAGGGGCTGGAGGGGGTTACAGAGACAGGGAGGGGTGTAGGGGCTGGAGGGGGTTACAGAGACAGGGAGGAGTGTAGGGGCTTGAGGGGGTTACAGAGACAGGGAGGGGTGTAGGGTCCAGAGGGGGTTACGGAGGCAGGGAGACGTATAGGGGACTGGAGGGGGTTACAGAGACAGGGAGGGGTGTAGGGGCTGGGGGGGGGGGCGTTACAGAGACTGGGAGGGGTGTAGAGGCTGGAGCGGGTTACAGAGACAGGGCGGGGTGTAGGGGATGGAGGGGGTTACAGAGACAGGGAGGGGTGTAGGGGATGGAGGGGTGACAGAGACAGGGAGGGATGTAGGGGATGGAGGGAGTTACAGAGACAGGGAGGGGTGTAGAGGATGGAGGGGTGACAGAGACAGGGAGGGGTGTAGGGGATGGAGGGAGTTACAGAGACAGGGAGGGGTGTAGAGGATGGAGGGGGTTACAGAGACAGGGAGGGATGTAGGGGATGGAGGGGGTTACAGAGACAGGGAGGGGTGTAGGGACTGGAGGAGGTTACAGAGACCGGAAGGGGTGTAGGGACTGGAGGGGGTTACAGAGACAGGGAGGGGTGTAGGGGATGGGGGGGTTACAGAGACAGGGAGGGGTGTAGGGGATGGAGGGGTTTACAGAGACAGGGAGGGGTGTAGGGGCTGGAGGGGTTACAGAGACAGCGAGGGGTGTAGGGGTTGGAGGGGGTTACAGAGACAGGGAGGGGTGTAGTGGATGGAGGGAATTACAGAGACAGGGAGGGGTGTTGGGGCTGGAGGGGTTACAGAGACAGGGAGGAGTGTAGTGGATGGAGGGAATTACAGAGACAGGGAGGGGTGTAGGGGATGGAGGGGTTACAGAGACAGGGAGGGGTGTAGGGGATGGAGGGGTTACAGAGACAGGGAGGGGTGTAGGGGATGGAGGGGTTACAGAGACAGGGAGGGGTGTAGGGGATGGAGGGGTTATAGAGACAGGGAGGGGTGTAGGGACTGGAGGAGGTTACAGAGACAGGGAGGGGTGTAGGGGATGGGGGTTACAGAGACAGGGAGGGGTGTAGGGGATGGAGGGGTTTACAGAGACAGGGAGGGGTGTAGGGCCTGGAGGGGTTACAGAGACAGGGAGGGGTGTAGAGGATGGAGGGGGTTACAGAGACAGGGAGGGATGTAGGGGATGGAGGGAGTTACAGAGACAGGGAGGGGTGTAGGGGAAGGAGGGGTTACAGAGACAGGGAGGGGTGTAGGGGAAGGAGGGGTTACAGAGACAAGGTAGGGTGTAAGGGATGGAGGGGGTTACAGAGACAGGGTGGGGTGTAGGGGATGGAGGGGGTTACAAAGACAGGGAGGGGTGTAGGAGATGGAGGGGGTTACAGAGACAGGGAGGGGTGTAGGGACTGGAGGGGGTTACAGAGACCGGAAGGGGTGTAGGGACTGGAGGGGGTTACAGAGACAGGGAGGGGTGTAGGGGATGGGGGGGGTGACAGAGACAGGGAGGGATGTAGGGGATGGAGGGAGTTACAGAGACAGGGAGGGGTGTAGGGGATGGGGGGGTTACAGAGACAGGGAGGGGTGTAGGGGATGGGGGGGTTACAGCGACAGGGAGGGGTGTAGGGGATGGAGGGGTTTACAGAGACAGGGAGGGGTGTAGGGGCTGGAGGGGTTACAGAGACAGGGAGGGGTGTAGGGGATGGAGGGGGTTACAGAGACAGGGAGGGGTGTAGGGGATGGAGGGGTTACAGAGACAGGGAGGGGTGTAGGGGATGGAGGGGGTTACAGAGACAGGGAGGGGTGTAGGGGATGGGGGGGTTACAGAGACAGGGAGGGGTGTAGGGGATGGAGGGGTTTACAGAGACAGGGAGGGGTGTAGGGAACGCAGGGGGCTACAGTGAGAGAGAGGGGTGTAATTGGAGAGGTTTGCATTGACAGGTGCTGGAGGATGTGTCAGGGCTGGAGGGGGATACAGAGTCAGCGAGGGGTGTAGGGGATGGAGGGGGTTACAGAGACAGGGTGGGGTGTAGGGGATGGAGGGGGTTACAGAGTCAGCGAGGGGTGTAGGGGATGGAGGGGGTTACAGAGACAGGGAGGGGTGTAGGGGATGGAGGGGTTTACAGAGACAGGGAGGGGTGTAGGGGATGGGGGGGTTACAGAGACAGGGAGGGGTGTAGGGGATGGGGGGGTTACAGAGACAGGGAGGGGTGTAGGAGATGGAGGGGGTTACAGAGACAGGGAGGGGTGTAGTGGATGGGGGGGTTACAGAGACAGGGAGGGGTGTAGGGGATGGAGGGGTTTACAGAGACGGGGAGGGGTGTAGGGGCTGGAGGGGTTACAGAGACAGGGAGGGGTGTAGGGGATGGAGGGGTTTACAGAGACATGGAGGGGTGTAGGGGATGGAGGGGTTTACAGAGACAGGGAGGGGTGTAGGGGATGGGGGGGTTACATAGACAGGGAGGGGTGTAGGGACTGGAGGGGTTTACAGAGACAGGGAGGGGTGTAGGGGATGGAGGGGTTACAGAGACAGGGAGGGGTGTAGTGGATGGAGGGAATTACAGAGACAGGGAGGGGTGTAGGGAACGCAGGGGGCTACAGTGAGAGAGAGGGGTGTAATTTGAGAGGTTTGCATTGACCGGTGCTGGAGGATGTGTCAGGGTTGGAGGGGTTTACAGAGACAGCGAGGGGTGTAGGGGATGGAGGGGGTTACAGAGACAGGGAGGGGTGTAGGGGATGGGGGGGTTACAGAGACAGGGAGGGGTGTAGGGGATGGAGGGGTTTACAGAGACAGGGAGGGGTGTAGGGGCTGAGTGGATTTACAGGAATTCGGGGTGTGTGTGGCTGGAAACAAGACATCGGGTCTGATCTCACTGTGGGCTCCAGACACACCGGTGTACATCTGCTGATGGGTGACCGGTGTCGGGGGAGGTGAAGGGAAGGTGAGCGGGATATTAGCTCAGAGTTTATCGAAGCCAAATTGTTCTGAAATGTGAAATAACAGAAACTGATATCTGTTCATCAGACCAATCGTTCTCCAGAGAGGAAAGCATTAGTGATGGTCCCCTGCAGGATTATTCCTGCAAAATCCTATTTGAGTTCCCTGCGAATTCTTCCTGCAAGTACTTCGCAAACCGCCTGGGCCCTGCCTCTTTTTCTCTCTCTCGTTCAAATGGGAATCAATTCAAATCAGCTCAAGGTTTGGTGCTTATTTATAAATTTGATCTCAGCCCGGTTGAGTCAGGCTTGGGGGCAGACCCTTGGGAGGCCGGAATGTGCAGCAGACCTCTGCGAAAGCAGATCAGGTGCTGGGCGAGGAGCTCCTCGCGAATGCGGGTAACCTGATTAGGAACGACTGGGAATAAATTTGGCCCAGCGACTGCTCGCCTGGCGGGTTGCGTGATGACACAGAGCCAGTGTGTCCGACCGCAGCTCCTAATCTATCCCGCTCCAGACTCTCAACTCCGGCCCTGCTGTTGAACCGCTGGCGGTGAAGGTCAGGGCCTGGGCTCCCGCCCGAGCAGAAGTCATTAGACACAGCCCTCTCAGGTGATTAAGGCTTTTGAACGGAATCGACCGGAGTCAGGGCCTCTGGTCACACCGTCTTGAGCAAGGGGGACGGCGGGTTTCTGACTCAAAGCCGCGGCCGTTGGGAAGCTCCGCGCCTGCGGCAGGTCAGGAGGCACAAGTGGAACCAAACAGGCAGTGGGAGGTTTCGGGCCGAGACCCCTCGCCGGGAGTGGGGGAAGGACGCCAGAACGAAAAGGTGGCGGGGTGAGGGGAAGGAGGTGAGAGGTGAAGCCGGATGGCGGGGTTGGGCGGGGAGGTAAAGGGCTGCAGAGGAAGGAATCTGATCGGAAAGGAGAGTGGCCCGTGGGAGAAAGGGAGGGAGGAGGTGAACTGGGGGGGTGTTGTTGTGATTAGAAGAGATAAGAGCCCAGAGTGGGGACGAGAAGAAGAGGGGAGCGGAGGTAGCAAAATTGGTTTTTACCAGAGGGAGAAACTGATATTTGTACCATCAGGCATTGGGCACCAGCCTCCCCAGCATTCAGGACATTAAGGACCCCCACCACCCAGGACGTGCCCTCTTCTCATTGCTGCCATCAGGGAGGAGGTACAGGAGCCTGAAGACACACACTCAACGATTCAGGAACAGCTTCTTCCCCTCTGCCATCAGGGAGGAGGTACAGGAGCCTGAAGACACACACTCAACGATTCAGGAACAGCTTCTTCCCCTCTGCCATCAGGGAGGAGGTACAGGAGCCTGAAGACACACACTCAACGATTCAGGAACAGCTTCTTCCCCTCTGCCATCAGGGAGGGGGTACAGGAGCCTGAAGACACACACTCAACGATTCAGGAACAGCTTCTTCCCCTCTGCCATCAGGGAGGAGGTACAGGAGCCTGAAGACACACACTCAACGATTCAGGAACAGCTTCTTCCCCTCTGCCATCAGGGAGGAGGTACAGGAGCCTGAAGACACACACTCAACGATTCAGGAACAGCTTCTTCCCCTCTGCCATCAGGGAGGAGGTACAGGAGCCTGAAGACACACACTCAACGATTCAGGAACAGCTTCTTCCCCTCTGCCATCAGGGAGGGGGTACAGGAGCCTGAAGACACACACTCAACGATTCAGGAACAGCTTCTTCCCCTCTGCCATCAGGGAGGAGGTACAGGAGCCTGAAGACACACACTCAACGATTCAGGAACAGCTTCTTCCCCTCTGCCATCAGATTTCTGAACGGACATTGAACCCACCTCACTACATTTCCAGCAGTACCTATTTATATACACACTTACTGTAATTTATGGAGTTCATTATTATGTATTACAATGTACCACTGCTGCAAAACAACAAATTTCACCACATCTGCCGGTGATATTGAACCTGATTCTCATCTGATTGTATAAATTAACATGACTGCTGGAACTGCGGAGGCTGGGGTAAGGCAAGGGTTGACGTAATGTCCAGGCTAGGATATTGAATGCAGACACCCCAGGCAAGAAAGGCCTTTGAAGGGAAGAGCTTCCCTCCGCACACCAGGGGTCTGGAGACAAGATAAACGATGCAAGGCACACACACCAACTGACAGACAATCACCTCACTGGCTTCAAATTATCATCGGTTATCAGCTTGTAGTTTCTATTGACTTTTCACACCTCTATTGTGAATGGCGATTGTTCTTGCAAATAAAGAAGTCAAACATACACACACTGTGCCAAAGTCTGAGACACATAGATAAAACTAGGGTACCTAAGACTTTTGCAGACAGCAGTGTATTTGCCAACGTGGAGCAGAGAGTGAGTTTGTAAATCTCAAACAGGAGTAAATCTGCAGATGCTGGAAATACGAGCAACACACATCAAAGTTGCTGGTGAATGCAGCAGGCCAGGCAGCATCTCTAGGAAGAGGTACAGTCGACGTTTCGGGCTGAGACCCTTCGTCAGGACTAACTGAGAGAAGAGCTAGTGAGAGAATGGCGATTGGCGAGAATCTCTTACTAGCTCTTCTTTCAGTTAGTCCTGACGACGGGTCTCGGCGTTCACCAGCAACTTTTATGTGTTGAGTTTGTAAATCTGGAAAGGGTGTTGGGAATGGCAAGAGTGGAGGGGTGTGGGACAGGTGGCAGAGAAGGAGTGGCAGACACACCCAGAGCCCTGAGACACCAGGCAAGGACATTTGATTCCCAAACAATCGGTTTATTGATCATTACAGAATGTCTCTCTGGTGCTTCCCTCTCCCTCCCCCTTTTCCCAACCATGATCCCCCTCTCCCTTCCCCTTTTCCCAACCATGATTCCACTCTCCCTTCCCCTTTTCCCAACCATGATTCCCCTCTCCCTCCCTCTTTTCCCAACCATGATCCCCCTCTCCCTCCCCCTTTTCTCAACCATGATTTCCCTCTCCCTTCCCCTTTTCCCAACCATGATTCCCCTCTCCCTTCCCCTTTTCCCAACCATGACTCCCCTCTCCCTTCCCCTTTTCCCAACCATGATCCCCCTCTCCCTTCCCCTTTTCCCAACCATGATTCCCCTCTCCCTTCACCCTTTTCCCAACCATGATTCCCCTCTCCCTCCCCCTTTTCCCAACCATGATTCCCCTCTCCCTCCCCCTTTTCCCAACCATGATTCCCCTCTCCCTGTCCCTCCTTCCCATTCTCAGTCCACAACAGAGACCCAGATCAGAATCAGGTTTATCATCACTCACACGTCATGAAATTTGTTTTATGCGGAGGCAGTATGGTGTGATACGTAAGATTGCTACAAAAGCCATAGGCGGCCAGCTGTAGATACGTGTGTGTTCCCAAGACTTCTGCTCATTGCTGTAGAACTTGCCAAATGGTCAATATCAAGTCAAGTCAAGTCACTTTTTATTGTCATTTCGACCATAACTGCTGGTACAGAACACAGTAAAAACGAGACAATGTTTTCCAGGACCATGGTGCTGTGTGAAACAATACAAAAACTACACTGAACTACAGACCTACCCTGGACTGCATAAAATGCACAGGACAGTGCAGGCATTACAATAAATAATAAACAAGACAATAGGCACAGTAGAGGGCAGTAGGTTGGTGTCAGTCCAGGCTCTGGGTATTGAGGAGTCTGATGGCTTGAGGGAGGAAACTGTTACATAGTCTGGTCGTGAGAGCCCGAATGCTTCGGTGCCTTTTTCCAGATGGCGGGAGGGAGAAGAGTTTGTATGAGGGGTGCGTGAGGTCCTTCATAATGCTGTTTGCTTTGCGGATGCAGCGTGTGGTGTAAATGTCTGTAATGGCGGGAAGAGAGACCCCGATGATCTTCTCAGCTGACCTCACTATCCGCTGCACTGTCGTCAGAGGCGAACAGGCGCGTTGTGTATAAAAATAGCATTTCTGTGTTCAGGATTCGGAACAGTGTGGGCAACGGGGGCCCGCGTTGTTCTCCTTGTGCGGTTGAGTCGTAAGCGTGAATGTGCTCTGGGTCCAGTTGCTTCATTATCGGTGGTGACAAGGAACACCCATCCAGTTCCAGATATGACCCCAGGACACAAGGTACACCCGGTGCTTGAGAAGTTCCAGGATTCTGGCACGGAAGGAGCCCCAGGACTGCCCGCTCTGTCCTGCAGAGGAAGACCCCGATGGAACTCGGGAGGCATGCTGCCCCGGACGAGGCCTTTTAATCAGCTCAGCGAGCTTGACCCAACAGCTGCCAGCTGACACTCCTTCTCCCCTCTCCCCCACTCCACGTTCTTATTCTGGCTACTTCCCCCATCCTTCCCAGTCCCGACGAAGGGTCTCGGCCCAAAACGTCGACTGTTTATTCCTTTCCGTTGATGCTGCCTGGCCTGCTGAGTTCCTCCAGCATTTTGCGCACGTTGCTCTGGATTTCCGGCATCTGCAGAACCTCCCGGATCAATCAAATGTAATCCTTTATCCCCGAAACTCTCTTCCATAGCCTGGCCTGCTGAGTTCCTCCAGCACTTTGTGTGTGTTTCTCTGGATTTCCGGCATCTGCAGAATCTCTTGAATCAATCAAATGAAATCCTTTATCCCCGAAACATGTGGACAGTTTCCATAGCCTGGCCTGCTGAGTTCCTCCAGCACTTTGTACCTACTACACTGATTTCCAGCATCTCTGCAGATTTTCTCTGGCTCGCACTCGGATATTTATTTGTTTCGAGACGCAGCGCGGAACGAGACCTGCCGAGCTGTGACCCCCCCCCCCACTTCAGCAACCCTCCTAGTCATGGAACAATTTACGATGCCCGGTTCCCCTACTCATCCAGACGTCTTTGGGACGTGGGAGGAAACCGGAGCCCCCCCACTCCCCCCGAGGAAATCCGGGCGGTCACGGGGAGAACGCACGCAGTCTCCTTTGCAGGCGGTGCCAGAATTGAGTTCTCGATCTCCAGGGGGTGCAGCGCCAAGATCACCCCCTCGTGCTTGTCGGGCGACAAAGAGAACACCAGCGCCAACACCAACTCTGTGCCCCTTGCCGGAGAAGGAGGACTGGACTGATCCTCGCCTACCAACGCCATGCGACGGACGCCCGATTAATTCACAATTCCTACTTGTCCCGTTGCACTGAGTGTATGTGAAAACAACTTTGGCGCCCTGAGCCTTGCCGAGGATCCGAACGCTTCAGATTGATGTGGTCAGAGCATGGCACTGATGTCAGTCTCCTCACCTGCCTGTGGGTGGGTGGGTGCCTCTATGTTTAAGGATTAGCTCTGAAAGGGCAGAGAGGGTATCAGGACTGGAGGTTCTGAGGCAGTTGGAAGCACACTTCCTGTGACGCGAGATTGGTGGAGGGGCAGGCAGTGCTGAGAAAACAGATAGGATGCGGAAGCACCCAGACAGATTCGGGGAATGGGCAAGAAAATGGCAAATGAAAATACCATGCTGGAAAATGCATGGTCATGCACTTTGGCAGTAGAAATAAGTGTGCAGACTATTTTCCAAATGGGGAGAAGATACAGGAATCTGAGATGCAGAGGGACTTGGGAGTCCTCATGCAGAACACCCTGTGGAGGGGTGGGTCGGTGGGTGATTGGGGGTGTGGAGGGGTGGGTCAGTGGGTGTTTGGGGGTGTGGAGGGGTGGGTCGGTGGGTGATTGGGGGTGTGGAGGGGTGGGTCAGTGGGTGATTGGGACTGTGGAGGGGTGGGTCAGTGGGTGATTGGGGGTGTGGAAGGGAGGGTCAGTGGGTGATTGGGGGTGTGGAGGGGTGGGTCAGTGGGTGTTTGAGGGTGTGGAGGGGTGGGTCAGTGAGTGATTGGGGGTGTGGAGGGGTGGGTCAGTGGGTGATTGGGACTGTGGAGGGGTGGGTCAGTGGGTGATTGGGGGGTGTGGAGGGGTGGGTCAGTGGGTGATTGGGACTGTAGAGGGGTGGGTCAGTGGGTGATTGGGGGTGTGGAGGGGTGGGTCAGTGGGTGATTGGGGGTGTGGAGGGGTGGGTCAGTGGGTGATTGGGGGGTGTGGAGGGGTGGGTCAGTGGGTGATTGGGACTGTGGAGGGGTGGGTCAGTGGGTGATTGGGACTGTGGAGGGGTGGATCGGTGGGTGATTGGGGGTGTGGAGGGGTGGGTCAGTGGGTGTTTGAGGCTGTGGAGGGGTGGGTCAGTGAGTGATTGGGGTGTGGAGGGGTGGGTCGCTGGGTGATTGGGGGTGTGGAGGGATGGGTCGGTGGGTGATTGGGGGTGTGGAGGGGTGGGTCAGTGGGTGATTGGGGGTGTGGAGGGGTGGGTCAGTGGGTGTTTGGGGGTGTGGAGGGGTGGGTCAGTGAGTGATTGGGGGTGTGGAGGGGTGGGTCAGTGGGTGATTGGGGGTGTGGAGGGGTGGGTCAGTGGGTGATCGGGGGTGTGGAGGGGTGGGTCAGTGGGTGATTGGGGGTGTGGAGCGGTGGGTCAGTGGGTGATCGGGGGTGTGGAGGGGTGGATCGGTGGGTGATTTGGGGGTGTGGAGGGGTGGGTCAGTGGGTGATTGGGGGTGTGGAGGGGTGGGTCGGTGGATGATTGGAGGTGTGGAGGGGTGGGTCAGTGGGTGGTTGGGGGTGTGAAGGGGTGGGACGGTGGGTGATTGGGGGTGTGGAGGGGTGGGTCAGTGGGTGATTGGGGGTGTGGAGGGGTGGGTCAGTGGGTGATTGGGGGTGTGGAGGGGTGGGTCAGTGGGTGATTGGGGGTGTGCAGCGGTGGGTCAGTGGGTGATTGGGGGTGTGGAGGGGTGGGTCACTGGGTGATTGGGGTGTGTGGAGGGATGCGTCAGTGGGTGATTGGGTGTGTGGAGGGTTGGGTCAGTGGGTGATTGGGGGTGTGGAGGGGTGGGTCGGTGAGTGATTGGGGGTGTGGAGGGGTGGGTCAGTGGGTGATTGGGGGTGTGGCGGGGTGGGTCGGTGGTTGATTGGGGGTGTGGTGGGGTGGGTCAGTTGGTGATCGGGGGTGTGGAGGGGTGGGACAGTGGGTGATTGGGTGTGTGGAGGGGTGGGTCAGTGGGTGGAGGTGTTGATCAGCTTCACTGCTTGGGGAAGGGCACTGTTTTTGGCTTCTATCCCTCTATCCCATCTGAAAGTTCAGTATCCTGGAGTACTTAATTCACAGCCGTGATCACATTGCACCGAGGACTTTCTAATGGCTTTTAGACTGCGTGCATTTGTTTCTCTCTGAGCCATTAATTCATCTACCTTGTTAGGGATGCTGCACACATTCAGATAATGAGATTTCAGCATTTGTTACCATCTCTCCCCTCGCGCTGACACCCAGCCAGGGAGTATGCTCTTGCATCTCCTTTCCCTGTTCCCTTTCCGACTGACGCGCGTTGCCGTGGCCCAATTCCTTAACCTGCGCTCGAACCTTGCCCTTTCCCTAAACTTCCTGGACCGCTCCTCACCAGAACCTTCGCCGACATTGCAGTCAATTTCAGATTAAGTATTCCCAAACCCGCCACCACCCACCGCTCCCCCCACCGGCAGTGGATCTGATCGACCTTTTTAGTTACCCCCCCCCATCTATTACCCCTGTCACTGCGTCGCCAACACTTCAGAGCGTCGAATGCAGAATGGTACGGCCCAGGGACAGGGGCCCTACAGCACATAACTGTACGGGCTTCCAAAGAACGTTCTCTGGAAGTCTGAGGAACGTGAATCCCACGGGGAGCGGTAGAGATGGGCTTCACAGGAGGGAGAGCGGAGTGAGGGAGGAGGGGGAAGGGAGTGAGGGAGGAGGGAGAGGGGAGTGAGGGAGAAGGGGGAAGGGAGTGAGGGAGGAGGGGGAGGGGAGTGAGGGAGGAGGGGGAGGGGAGTGAGGGAGGAGGGGTTCTGTTGTGCCTCTATTAACCATCATTTCTGCTCTACCCTCTTCTCCAGCCGCCTTTGTGAGCCAGCGACCCTCCAGAATCAGGGGGCGGCCTCGGAAGCAGACCACTGGCGCGAGGAGGCTCCTGTGAGACCCCGAACCCGCTCGGCGGAGGGTGCGCGACCGCCTGCCCCGGCTGAAGTTGCACAGCCGGGAATACTCGCTTTCGCTCAGTCATTAAAGACGTGCTTCAGCCCAAGCCGTGGATCACCGCGATTGTTTTCGTGCATTCGCGGAGAGAGACGGAACGCTACACCGTACCTCCCAGCAATCCACCGATTTAACCCTAGACAACAACACAGAACATCAGACAGTGCAGCACAGGAACAGGCTATTCGGCTCACAATGTTGTGCTGACCCGGCTAAAGAGCAAATCAAAAGCACCCCACCACTAATCCCTCCTGGCTACACCGTGTCCAAATCCCTCCATCTTCCTCACATCCACGTGCCTAACCGAACATCTCTTAAAAGTCTCTAACGTGTTTGCCCCTACCACCATCCCAGACAGCGCATTCCAGTCATCCACCACTCTCTGAGTTAAAAACTTGCTCTCACACCCCCTTTTAACCTACCCCCTCTCACCTCCAATGCATGCCTTCTGGTATTAGACATTTCAACCCTGGGAAACCCTGTCCACTCTACCTATGCCTCTCATAATCTTATAAACCTCTACCAGGTCTCCTCTTGGGAATAAAATCTATGCATTTTATATTCCATGAGGGTGCTTTAACCTCTAACTTTATTTTTTATTTCATTTTTCATCATCAGCACCATCGTTATGCGCCATGTCGTATGATGTGGGTGATCACAGGCTTTCAATGACCATGATTGTTCTTGGCAAATTTTTCTAACTGAAGTGGTTTGCCATCGCGCTCTTCTGGGCAGTGACTTTACAGGACGGGTGACCCCACCCCCCCCAGCAATTATCAATACTCTTCAGAGATTGTCTGCCTGGCGTCAGTGGTCGCATCACCAGGACCTGTGATCTGCACCGGCTGCTCATATGACCGTCCACCACCTGCTCCCCACGGTTTCATGTGACCCTGATCAGGGGGCTAAGCAGGTGCTACACCTTGCCCAAGGGTGGTCTGCAGGCTAGTGGAGGGAAGGAGTGCATTAGACCTCCTTTAGCAGAGACCGATGCTACAGGCGACTGTGGAGGCCAAGTACTCAGTGGCCAAATTATTAGGTGCACCTAGGGCTGCGGGGTGGAGATACATCTCTACCAAAGGAGGTGTGAGGTGCTCCTTTCCTCCGCTAGCCTGCAGGTCACCCTTGGGCAAGGTGTAGCACCTGCTTAGCCCCCGATCAGGGTCAGGTGAAACCATGGGAGCAGGTGGTGGACGGTCGTACGAGCAGCCGGTGCAGATCACAAGTCCTGGTGACGCGACCACTGACGCCAGGCAGACAATCTCTGAAGAGTATTGATAATGGCTGGGGGGCGGGGGCGGGGGGGGGGGTCACCCCATCTTGTAAAGTCACTGCTCAGAAGAAGGCGATGGCAAACCACTTCTGTAGAAAGATTTGCCAAGAACAATCAGGGTCATGGAAAGACCGTGATCGTTCTGCATCATACGACACGGCAGATAATGATGATGTCACACGACACGGCGCGTAATGATGATGGTGAATGTGCGTGCAGCTCTCTTTACAACCCGATCTACCTGTGATGTCACTTTCAAGGAATTATGGATCTGTATTCCTGAATTCTGCCAAAGGTGCTTTTCAAGTCTATGCTTCGTCATTCTCCTGACGAGGAGTTGCTGCAAAGCTTCTCACATTTTTCAAAGTCAAAGTTTAGAGTAAATTTCTGATTAAAGTACATATACTACCCCGAGGTTCATTTTCTTGCGGGCCTTTACAGGAAGATGAGGAAATACAACAGAATTTATGAAGAAGTACACATAAGGAAGCATTGACATGTAACATAGAAACATAGAAACATAGAAAATAGGTGCAGGAGTAGGCCATTCGGCCCTTCGAGCCTGCACCGCCATTTATTATGATCATGGCTGATCATCCAACTCAGAACCCAGCCTTCCCTCCATACCCCCTGACCCCTGTAGCCACAAGGGCCATATCTAACTTCCTTTTAAACATAGCTAATGAACTGGCCTCAACAGTTTGCTGTGGCAGAGAATTCCACAGATTCACCACTCTCTGTGTGAAGAAGTTTTTCCTAACCTCGGTCCTAAAAGGCTTCCCCTCTATCCTCAAACTGTGACCCCTCGTTCTAGACCTCCCCAACATCGGGAACAATCTTCCTGCATCTAGCCTGTCCAATCCCTTTAGGATCTTATACGTTTCAATCAGATCCCCCCTCAATCTTCTAAATTCCAACGAGTACAAGCCCAGTTCATCCAGTCTTTCTTCATATGAAAGACCTGCCATCCCAGGAATCAATCTGGTGAACCTTCTTTGTACTCCCTCTATGGCAAAGATGTCTTTCCTCAGATTAGGGGACCAAAACTGCACACAATACTCCAGGTGTGGTCTCACCAAGGCCTTGTACAACTGCAGTAGTACCTCCCTGCTCCTGTACTCGAATCCTCTCGCTATAAATGCCAGCATACCGTTCGCCTTTTTCACCGCCTGCTGTACCTGCATGCCCACTTTCAATGACTGGTGTATAATGACACCCAGGTCTCGTTGCACCTCCCCTTTTCCTAATCGGCCACCATTCAGATAATAATCTGTTTTCCTATTTTTGCCACCAAAGTGGATAACTTCACATTTATCCACATTAAATTGCATCTGCCATGAGTTTGCCCACTCACCCAACCTATCCAAGTCACCCTGCATCCTCTTAGCATCCTCCTCACTGCTAACACTGCCACCCAGCTTCGTGTCATCCGCAAACTTGGAGATGCTGCATTTAATTCCCTCATCCAAGTCATTAATATATATTGTAAACAACTGGGGTCCCAGCACTGAGCCTTGCGGTACCCCACTAGTCACCGCACAAAGAAGACAAAGTTTGCAAAAGTTACAGGCGAACATAAGTTGTAGGGCCCTTGAAAGCTTGTGGAATCATTCAGTGTGGAGGCGAGTGAAGTTATCCACCCCGGTTCAGGAGCCTGATAATAACTGTTCCTGAACTTTGTAGTGTGGGACCTAAGGTTCTGAAAGATGAAAGTTTTGGAACAAACATCTTAACACCTCCCCTTTTTTCAAGATGACCCCAAAACCATTGCTACAAACCTAAAAAAAATCAACTACATCCGTGAATGCCTGCAGGAAAATAAATCCCAGTAAAACCATTGTCCGGACCTATATTTTAAATTTAATCTACAGTCCATATTCAGGTCTAAAGATTGGTGGCTGAAGTTATATGTCGACATATACATACTTTGATGATAAATTTACACTGCATTTTGAATTTTGAACTAAATCTGAGCCATGACCTCAACCCGTTGTGTTCTGTGTTGTTCCACCAAGCGTTAAGTTGCGTGCGGCCCTCAGCACATGCTTGGGTGTGTTGGTCGCTGATGCATTTCACGAGATGTACACATAATAAATAAATCTGAATCTTGAACCGTGAAAGGTAACATGTGGAATGAATGGAAGATAAGAGTACAGCAACGTGCCCCGCCAAACTTGTCCATGAATGGTTGGTATTATAGAACCAAGGCTTTGCAACACATACTTTCAGTGGCCATCTTATGAGGTACACCTGCATACCTGCTCATTAATAAGAACATAAGAAACAGGAGCAGGAATCGGTCATCTGGCCCGTCGAGCCTGCCCCGCCATTTAATAAGATCATGGCTGATCTGACCATGGACTCATCTCCACCCACGTGCTTTTCCCCCATAATCCGTAATTCCCCTTCTAGGCAAAAATCTATTCAACCTTATCTTAAATATATTTACTGAGGTAGCTTCCACTGCTTCATTGGGCAGAGAATTCCACAGATTCACCACTCTCTGGGAAAAGTATTTCCTCCTCATCTCCATCCTAAATCTACTCCCCTGAACCTTGAGGCTGTGTCCTCTAGTTCTAGTCTCACCTACCAGTGGAAACAACTTTCCTGCCTCTATCTTATCTATCCCTTTCATAATTTTATAGGTTTCTGTAAGATCTCCTCTCATTCTTCTGAATTCTGGCAATTATAGTCCCTGGCAACTCACTCTCTCCTCATAGTCTAACCCCCTCATCTGTGAAATCAACCTGGTGAACCTCTTCTGCACTGCCTCCAAAGCCAGTATATCCTTCCTCAAGTATGGAGACCAGAACTGCACACAGTACTCCAGGTGCGGCCTCACCAGTACCCTGTATAGTTGCAGCATAACCTCCCTGCTTTTAAATTCAGTCCCTCTAGCAGTGAAGGTCAGCATTCCATTTGCCTTTTTGATAGCCTGTGGCACCTACAAACCAACCCTTCGTGATAGGGTACAGAGAAGATTCACTAGAATGATTCCGGGAATGAGAGGGTTAACATATGAACAAAGTTTGTCTGCTCTTAGACTGTATTCCTTGGCGTTTAGAAGAATGAGGGGAGACCTCACAGAAACATTTCGAATGTTGAAAGGCATGGACAGAGTGGATGTGGCAAAGTTGTTTCCCATGATGGGGGAGTCTAGTACGAGAGGGCATGACTTAAGGATTGAAGGGCGCCCATTCAGAACAGAAATGTGAAGAAATTTTGTTTGTCAGATGGTGGTGAATCTATGGAATTTGTTGGCACGGGCAGCAGTGGAGGCCAAGTCATTGGGTGCATTTAAGGCAGAGATTGATAGGTACCTGAGTAGCCAGGGCATCAAAGGTTATGGTGAGAAGGTGGGGCAGTGGGACTAAATAGGAGAAAATGGATCAGCTCATGATAAAATGGTGGAGCAGACTCGATGGGCTGAATGGCCGACTTCTGCTCCTTTAGCTTATGGTCTTATGATTCATGCACAAGCGCTCCCAAGTCTCTCTGCACAGCAGCGTGCTGCAATCTCTTACTATTTAAATAATAATAATCTGATCTTCCATTTTCCCTTCCAGAGAACAAATATCTAATCAGCCAATCATGTGGCAGCAACTCAATGCCTAAAAGCTTGCAGACGTGGTCAAGAGGTTCGGTTGTTGTTTAGACCAGACATCAGAATGGGGGAAGAGATGTGACCTGAGTGACTTTGACTGTGGAATGATTGTTGATGCCAGATGGGGTAGTTTGAGTATCTCAGAAACTGCTGATCTGCTGGGATTTTCACGCACAACAGTCTCTAGAGTTTACAGAGAATGGTGCAAGAAATATTTTCAAAAATCCAACGAGCAGCAGTTCTGTGAGTGTAAACATCTTGTTAATGAGAGAAGTTCGAGGAAATTGACTGGACTGGTTCAAGCTGACAGAAAGACGTGTCAGTAACTTAAATAACCATGTGCTACTGTCGTAACATGAACAAAGTGAGAGAGGTAGCTGGGAGCTATAGAGGAACTTTTTTTTCAACAAAATGAGATGCAGCAGGCATCATATTGAGACCGTTTTAGAGGAAAAAACCTCCTCAACCCAAGACTGCATGACATTTTATATGCTAGAGAACAAAGGACAATTTACAATGTATCTACAATGCTTTCTTTGGATTACATACAACTTGCACAACTTTTTCTTTGCACCCACACTACAGACAGGCAAATGAATTTAAATCAGCATTGCCTGGTCTGTCCAACTAACTGTGGTTCACAGCTCTTAGGAACCCCTAGTCCAGAGCTGCATTTCAAATCTCATCTACACCCCCTATTCAGATCTGAAGGTCAGCAGCTGAAGTTAGCAGAGCTGCATTTCAAATTTAATCTACAGTCCCTATTCAGATCTGAAGGTCGGCGGCTGAAGTTACCAGAGCTGCATTTCAAATTTAACCTACAGTCCCTATTCAGATCTGAAAGTCAGAGGCTGAAGTTACCAGAGCTGCATTTTAAATTTAATCTACAGCTCCTATTCAGATCTGAAGGTCGGCGGCTGAAGTTACCAGAGCTGCATTTCAAATTTAACCTACAGTCCCTATTCAGATCTGAAAGTCAGAGGCTGAAGTTACCAGAGCTGCATTTTAAATTTAATCTACAGCTCCTATTCAGATCTGAAGGTCGGCGGCTGAAGTTAGCAGAACTGCATTTCAAATTTAACCTACACTCCATATTCAGATCTGAAGGTCGGTGGTTGAAGTTAGCTTCTGAAGTTCATGTATGGCGCTAACATCACAACAGTGGTGCGCGGCAGTCAACGCACAACACGTTGAACCTTGGAGTGGATGGGCTACAGCAGCAGAAGACCATGAACATACATTCAGTCGCCACTTCGTTAGGAACAGGAGGAATTGAAAAGCGTGTCCGGTGAGTGTATAATCCCAATGCACATGCTTGGGTGCTAAGACCATGGAGGTCTGCTCTTCCTTTATTCTACACCTCTGCACTGGACTCATTGCTTCACGTCCCATGGCCACCTTACATTACCGGCTCAACTAACTCAGAATCGGAATCACGTTTAATATCACCGGTGTTTGTCTTGAAATTTATTAACTTTGCAGTACCAGTACATTGCAATAGATGACAATAGAGAGAAAAAATTGTGAATTACAGTAAGTATATATATTTATATTAAATACTTAAATTAAGTAAGTAGTGCAAAGACAGAAATTAAAAAAAAAGTAGTGAGGTAGTGTTCGTGGGTTCAATGTCCATTCAGAAATCGGACGGCAGAGGGGAAGAAGCTGTTCCTGAATCGTTGAGTGTGTGTCTTCAGGCTCCTGTACCTCCTCCCTGATGGCGGAGGGGAAGAAGCTGTTCCTGAATCACTGAGTGTGTGTCTTCAGGCTCCTGTACCTCCTCCCTGATGGCAGAGGGGAAGAAGCTGTTCCTGAATCGTTGAGTGTGTGTCTTCAGGCTCCTGTACCTCCTCCCTGATGGTAGCAATGAGAAGGGGGCACGTCCCGGGTGATGGGGGTCCTTAATGATGGACACCGCCTTTCTGAGACACCGCTCCTGGAAGACGTCTTGGAGACTACGGGGGCCAGTGCCCGTGTCTGAGCTGACTAAGTTTACAACCCTCTGCAGCTTACTTCGACCCCGTGCGGTAGCCAGACCCTGCCCCCATTACCGGACAGGTGACGCAGCCAGTCAGAATGCCCTCCACGTTTGCTCCAAATCCCCTCGGCCCCCCTCGCGAAGCAAGGCAGCCTCGCACAAGGAGAAAGCCCGGGTCAGGCCTCGGTGAGAAGGCTGTAGCTGAGGACTGTCAAGAAAGGACAAAGCTTTGGAAGGTAAGTTCCTTCCTCTGGCCTGAAGGACTTACCTCAGTGACAAATTGCAGAATCAGCCAGTCACAGCTCAGCGGTGACATTTCTAATCATTGAACGGAGGCCAAAGAACAAATTCTATATATATCACAAGAAGAGAGAAAAAAGGGCACAGACAGTCAGCTCAGCGGGGAATAGACAGGCCTGTGACTTTTACAGGTCAGGGAGATGAAAATAAATAGGAAAAGCGAGACGCTGGTTTCAGCAAGGGCACCTACTGGTCACTCTCACTCCCAGACTATTAGTCGTCCTATAACTCAGCCCCCCCCGGGGTCTGCCTCTCAATAAGCGAAAGCCGATCCCACCTCCGCTCGGGGCTGGGCTTCCAGCAAGCCACGTGCTTGCCGGGAGGCGAGTCAGCAGATACACTTACACTTCTCCCAGCAACCGATACGCCCGGAGGTGCCCTTGAGGTTCCAGCTGCGCCAACCTGCTCGGCGACTGGGCCGAAGTTCAGGGAGGCGGTGGGAGGGGGGTGGGTAAGCTGAAGGGGCCCTCCCCCCCCATTGACACCAAGCCCCCTTGGGTCGACCGGTACCGCAGGCGCCAATAACCAGCCAAGCAGTGGAGACCAGAAGATTTCTTTCGGGTGTTAAAGTTGAAAGGCGGCGTTTGCGTCAGAAAATTAAGTGAGGTTTGCGCTGGGGGCAGCCCGCAAGGGGTCGCCACTCATCCAGTTTACCTTGCCAACCCTAAACCGTACAATACTGCGCGGAAGTCTTAGGCACCTATACACAGCTGGGAAGCCCAGGACATTTGTGCACACGGTACTGTAGTCAGTTTAGGTATTGCTCTGTACTGCTGCCGTAGAAAAAACCCAACAAGTTTCACGACATACGTGAGTGAAGATAAACCTGATTCTGATCTGGGTCTCTATTGTGAACTGAGATTGGGAAGGGGGGGCAGGGAGAGGGGAATCATGGTTGGGGAAAGGGGGAGGGAGAGGGGAATCATGGTTGGGGAAAGGGGGAGGGAGAGGGGAATCATGGTGTGGAAAAGGGGAAGGGAGAGGGGAATCATGGTTGTGGAAAGGGGAAGGGAGAGGGGGATCATGGTTGGGGAAAAGGGGAAGGGAGAGGGGGATCATGGTTGGGGAAGAGGGGAGGGAGAGGGGAATCATGGTTGGGAAAAGGGGAGGGAGAGGGGAATCATGGTTGGGAAAAGGGGAAGGGAGAGGGGGATCATGGTTGGGAAGAGGGGGAGGGAGAGGGGAATCATGGTTGGGGAAAGGGGAAGGGAGAGGGGAATCATGGTTGGGAAAAGGGGGAGGGAGAGGGGAATCATGGTGGTGAAAAGGGGAGGGAGAGGGGAATCATGGTGTGGAAAAGGGGAAGGGAAAGGGGGAATCATTGTTGGGAAAAGGGGGAGGGAGAGGGGAATCATGGTTGGGAAAAGGGGGAGGGAGAGGGGAATCATGGTTGGGAAAAGGGGAAGGGAGAGGGGAATCATGGTTGGGAAAAGGGGGAGGGAGAGGGGAATCATGGTTGGGAAAAGGGGGAGGGAGAGGGGAGGGAGCAGGAAGCACCTGAGAGACATTCTGTAATGATCAATAAACCGATTATTTGGAATCAAATGACCGTGCCTGGCATCTCAGGGATGAGTGTGTCTGCATCTCCCACCCCTGACACTCCTTCTTCGCCACCCCTCCCTTGGTGCTCTGCCCTCGCCACTCCTGCCAGATTTACAAACTCGCTCTCCGCCGCTCCACGGACTCTGCTAAAGTCTTACCCTAGCCATATATGTGTGTGCCCAAGACTTTTGCGCAGTACTGTCGTCTTTGGAATGTGGGAGGAAACCAGAGCACCCGGAGGAAACCCACGCAGTCATGGGGGGTGTGGAGGGGGGGAGAACATGCAGACAGTGGTGGGAGTTGAACCCCGATCGGTGACCGCTGTGTTACTGTGCAAAATATGTCCAGTGTGTTTCACAGCGATGGGGCAAGCAATACTTCAGCCCCAAGGCACAAAAGGAAGAACAAGAACAAATGACCAAGCTCTTGGACAAGGAAGCAAGCTTGAAGGATCATTCCAGAGATGGGAGGATGGGGAAAGGTTGAGGGGAGATCTCCAGAGCTCGTGGTTACTGCCAGTGGAGTGCAGGAATACATGGAAGCATGAGAGGAGAGTGTTGAAAGACACACTGAGACAGTGACGAACCAAGGAAAAGCTCAAAGGAATAGCTACACATCCCCCCACTGGGCACATGAGTCCCGATGAGGGGTCTTGGCCCGAAATGTCGACTGTCTATTCACTTCCATTGATGCTGCCTGGCCTGCAGAGTTCCTCCAGCATTTTGAGTGTGTTGCTCCGGACATTCTGTAGTGATCAGTAAACCAATTGTTTGGAATCAAATGACCTTGCCTGGTGTCTCAGGGGTGGGTGTGTCTCTCACGTTCGAGGCCTAGTGTAGACCTTCTCACGTCTGAGGCCTAGTGTAGACCTTCTCATGTCTGAGGCCTAGTGTAGACCTTCTCACGTTTGAGGCCTCGTGTAGACCTTCTCGCGTTCGAGGCCTAGTGTAGACCTTCTCACGTTCGAGGCCTCGTGTAGACCTTCTCAAGTCCAAGGCCTAGTGTAGACCTTCTCACATTCAAGGCCTAGTGTAGACCTCCTCACATTTGAGGCCTAGTGTAGACCTTCTCACATTCGAGGCCTAGTGTAGACCTCCTCACATTCAAGGCCTAGTGTAGACCTCCTCACATTTGAGGCCTAGTGTAGACCTCCTCACATTTGAGGCCTAGTGTAGACCTTCTCATGTTCGAGGCCCCCTTATCAGTGAGCCTGGATTTGGAGGCCTAGTGTTGGTGAGAATCATGGCGGCGGGGGGGGGAGTCGTTGCTGAGCAGGACGTTGGGAAGCGGAGTATTGGCCGGGATATGTGGGGGTCAGGCTTGGGCAGAATGTCATCTGCCAGACTTGTTCCCCAATGTTGCCGCTGTGATCCCACTTCTGGACGGGCTTGGTAGCCGTGAGCTCGTTTGGGATGCCCCGGGGAGACAAGTGGGGTAGCAAAACCTGATTCTTCGCCTGCACTAATCTCAGCAAAGGAAGTGAAGAGGCTGAGGATGGATTCATTGTCCATTCAAAGCCCAGGGAACCTGGGGCTGGCCGTCATCTATCAGAGCACTGCGTACAAACGTTTGGGATGTTATGTTGAAGTTGCTGAGGCCAAATTCGGAGTTATGGTGTGCATTTCCGGTCACATATCCACAGGAAAGATATGAAGCAGATTGGAAGATTACAGAGGAAATTTTACAAGGATGTTGCCGGGACTCGTAGGGAGATGTTGAATAGTTTCAGACACCATTTCTCTGATCGTAGGAGAATGAGGTGAGATTTGATAGAGGAAAGCAAAATTGGAGTGGTGGGGTGGGGATACGTCTCTACGAAAGGAGGTGTGAGGTGCTCCTTCCCTCCGCTAGCCTGCAGGTCACCCTTGGGCAAGGTGTAGCACCTGCTTAGCCCCCCGATCAGGGTCGGGTGAAACCGTGGGATCAGGTGGTGGACGGTCGTACGAGCAGCCGGTGCAGATCACAAGTCCTGGTGATGTGACCACTGACACCAGGCAGACAATCTCTGAAGAATATTGATAATGCCTGTGGGGTGGGGGGGGGGGTCACCCGTCTTGTAAAGTCACTGCCCAGACGAAGGCGATGGCAAACCACTTCTGCAGAAAAATTTGCCAAGGACAATCATGGTCTTGGAAAGACCGTGATCACCCACGTCATAGTGACACGTCACACATTAACGAATGATACAAAATAATGAGGTGCATAGATCGGGCAAATACGAGCATCTTCCTCTGAGGTCGGGGGTTCAGGGTGAAAGGTGAAATGTTTCGGGGGAACCTCTTCATGCAGGAGATGGCGAGAGTGTGGAATGAAAGTGGTGGATGTGGGCTTAATGGCAATATTTAGGAGAAATTTGGATCAGTGCGTGGATGCGAGGGTAATGGAGGGCAATGGTCTGGGAGGGGATCGATGGGACTAGTCAGAATGACAGTTCAGCACAGACTAGATGGACCGAAGGGACTGATTCAGTGCTAAAACTATGACTCTATGGCTCACATCTTTCCTGTTGTGCCGTAGACATTTCACCCAGCAGCTCCAGCCTGTTTGTGTTGAAGATAAGGGGAGATGTGGAATGTGTGCTGTCCAATTAGCGGGAGGTTTTCCTCGGCGAGGGACAATAAGGTTCCTTTGGTGTTTGGTTCAGCAGGGGATGGAGGGAGAAGGCGCTGAGGTGAACCGGTCATAGCGTACCACCCGGTGGGGAGACCCATCAGTTCGAGACGGATTGCGAGCGACGTTCGGAAGGCGGTGTGGGCGTTAACGCCGACCGAGGGCCCAGCCCACCAGTGACGGAGGAGTTCAACTTGTGCGCATTTGACTGTTTGATCAGAATGGGCCCTTTTCTCTTTGTTACTCTTTACTAACCCTTCAGTTAAGATTCATGAATATAATTCCTTTAATCGTATGTGGTTTACTGTCTGGTATTTCTCGGCGCTGATTCGTGACAGGGTAGCGAATCACACGGCGTGCGCACAAACCGGGGTTTGGGGAGGGATCGAGCCGTCTCAACCTCACGCGTTTGGCGGGGCTTGAGAGTGTCTTCCCTGGACTTACGCGGCCGAGGAAACCAGGGGGTTTCAACTCTGTCTACCATCCAGACGGATTTAATGAGGGATAATGGGAAAATGAAGTTGGCAGCTATGTTCATTAAAAACATTGGTAGCAGTGCAGGAGCCACGATCACACATCGACCATCACTGATTATCCTTTCAACGGAGGCTTTTCCGTCTGAGGTGGACAGGTGCCAACAGGGGCTGCCATTTTGAATTATCCCAGCACTGAGCGGCCATGTTGGGGTCACGGGAGTCGTCAGCGTTGCCGGGGCGCGAAGGCCCAGTGCAACGCGCACAAAAGGCCGGAGGAACCCGGCAGGTGGGGCGGCGCCTACGGAGGTGACCTTTCAGGCCGACAGCCCCACTCCCCGACTTCATCGAGCGCTGATGGCCCACGGAGTCGTGTTCACGGCTTGGGGGGGGGGGGTTGGAGTTCAGGGTTCAACCCTGGCATCCGCTGGAAGGAGTTTGCCCGATCCTCCCCATGGAAAGCGTGGGTTTCCTCCAGGTGCTCCAAAGACGTGCAAAGACGTGCCGGTTAGTACTTTGGTCGGTAAGTTCTCCCACCCTTCGGCAAGGATTAATTCCGGCTCGAAGGGCCAGAAGGGCCTATTCCGCACTCTATCTCAAAATAACTAAAACAAAGAAGTAGCAATCACAAACAAGAGATGTGTCGGATGCCACACAGTGTCGGGAAGCGTATGGTCACACAGATTGGTAGTAGGTACAAAACAGTGTAGACTATTTTCTAAATGGAGAGCAAATTCAAAAATCTGAGGTGCAAAGAGGCTTGGGAGTCCCCGTGCAGGACTCCTTAAGGGTTAACATGCAGGTTGAGCTGGTGGTGAGGAAGGCAAAGGCCATGTTGGCGTTCATTTCAAGAGGACCTCGATGTAAAAGCAAGGATGTAATGTTGAGGGTTTATAAGGCACTGGTGAGGCCTCACTTGGGGTACTGTGAGCAGGTTTGGGCCCCTTATCCAGGAAAGGGTGTGCTGATATCGGAGAGGGTTCAAAGGAGGTTCACGAAAATGATTCCAGGATTGAAAGGTTTATCACACAAGACCATAAGACGTAGGAGCAGAATTAATCCATCTGGCCCATCGAGTCTGCCCCGCCATTCAGTCCTGGCTGATCCTTTCTTCTCCTCCTCAGCCCCACTCCCTGGCCTCCTCCCCGTAACCCTTGATGCCCCGTCCAATTAAGAATCAATCAAGCTCTGCCTTAAATACACCCAATGACCTGGCCACCGCAGCTGCCTGTGGTAATAAATTCCACAAATTCACCACCCTCTGGCAAAAGAAATTTCTCCGCGTCTCTGTTTTAAATGGACGCCCCTCTATCCTAAGGCTGTGCCCTCTTGTCCTAGACTCCCCCACCATGGGAAACATCCTTTCCACATCTGCTCTGTCTAGGCCTTTCGACATTCGAAAGGTTTCAATGAGATCCCCTCCTCATCCTTCTGAATTCCAGCGAGTACAGACCCAGAGCCATCAAACGTTCCTCGTATGATAACCCTTTCATTCCCGGAATCATCCTTGTGAACCTCCTCTGGACCCTCACCAATGCCAGCACATATTTTCATAGGTGAGGAGCCGAAAACTGTTCACAACACTCAAGGTGAGGCCTCGCCGGCGCCTTACAAAGCCTCAGCTTTATGAGAAGCATTTGAAGGCTCTGACCCTGTCCTCACTGGAATTCTGAAGGATGAGGACTGACCTCTTTGAAACCCATCAAATGTTGAAAGGCCTCGATAGAATGGATGTGGACAGGATGTTTCCCGTGGTGGGGGAGTCTAGGACCAGAGGGCACAGCCTCAGATTAGAGGAATGTCATTTTAGAACGGAGACGAGGAAGAATTTATTTAGCCAGAGGGTGGTGAATCTGTGGAATTCGTTGCCACAAGCGGCTGTGGAGGCCAAGTCATTGGTTATATTTTAGGCAGAGGTTGATAGATTCGTGATTAGTCAGGGCGTGAAGGGATATGGGGAGGAGGCAGGAGATTGGGGGCTGAGAGGGAAAATGGATCAGCCATGATTGAATGGCCGAGCAGACTCGATGGGCCAAATGGCCTAATTCTGCTCCTGTACCTTGTGGTCTTTTGGTGTTGCCTGGAGCCTCCTCCTTGACCTTACCGCCATAGGTGACCCTAACAGGAGCCAAGCGCCTGATGGCGTCGCTATCGGGGTCTCAGGCCTTTCCCACGTGACAAGGTGACGATCCTTGGAGAAGACCATTAATATCACCATCATTATGCATTGTGTCGTATGACATCATCACTACGCGCTGCCCCACATGACCTGGGCGATCGTCGTCTCCATGACGACGATGGCTCTTGGCAAGGTTTTTCTGCAGAAGTGGTTTGCCATCGCCATTGATACGGCGTGTGATGTTAATAGACTGGGAACAGACAGACGAGAGAGCAGCTGTACAGATCTAGTTCCTCCACTCAACGGTTCATGGGTCGATGTCTGTCTTGGAAGAGCAGCTTGACCTAAACGTGCGCTAAACACCTGTGACTTTATCGGTGGAAGCATGGTACTTGAACGTCCTAATTGTGCGATCTTTCATAGATAATCTTTTGTTTATTATCCCAAGGATTTATTGAGTATGCCCGCAAGGAAATGAAGCTCAGGGTTGGATATGGTGTCTTAGGCACGTATATATCGCTAGGGTGCCTAAAGACTTTTGCACACAGCACTGTGTTTGTCAATGTGGAGCGGAGAGCCAGTTTGTAAATATGGCAGGAGCAAAGGATGTTGGGAGTGGCGAGGGTGGGGCGCCGCGGGAGGGGTGTGGGGACAGGTGGCAGAGAAGGAGTGTCAGGGGTGAGGGGTGCAGACACACCCAGCCCTGAGACACCAGGCAAGGTGATCTGATTCCAAACAATCGGTTTATGGATCATTTACAGAATGTCCTTCTGGTGTTTCCCACTCCCTCTCCTCTCCCTTCCCCTTTTCCCAACAATGATTCTCCTCTCCCTCCTCCTTTTCCCAACCATGATTCCCCCTTTCCCTTCCCCTTTTCCCAACCATGATTCCCCTCTCCCTGTCCCCCCTTCCCACTCTCAGTCCACAATAGAGACCCGTATCAGAATCAGGTTTATCGTCACTCACATGTGTCATCAAATTTGGTTTTTTTTGAGGCAACAGTACAGTGCAATACATAAAATTACTAGAGTGCTGTGCAAAACTCTTAGGCTCCCTAGGTTTATATATATACAAATAAAGCTAGATAGAAACATAGAAACTACAGCACAATACAGGCCCTTCGACAATGCTGTGCTGAACATGTCCTTACCTTAGAAATGACCTAGGGTTACTTACCTATATCTATTTATATCAATCTCTCTTATGTGTGCGCGCGTGTGTGTGTGTGTGTGCGTGTGTACCTAAGTCTTTTGCACACTACTGTAGAAAATCAGGAAACCCTCTTCCGGGGGCTTCTCAAGCCAAACCCAAAGGTCTGCAATGGATTACTTGCAGATTGAAGGTCAGAGAGATTTTGACTCCTTCACTTTGTGCTGGTAGTTATAACTAAACACGTAAACACACACACGCACACACAGACACACACTCACACACGCACAGACACGCACACACTTACACACACAAACACACACACACACACACACACACACAGACACATGCTCACACAAACACACACACATACACACACACACAGACACACACACACGTACACACAGACACACACACATACACACAGACACGTATACACACACACACACACAGATATGCACACAATCACACAAAAACACACACACACACGTACACACACACACATAGACACAGACATACGTACACACAGACACACACGTACACACACACACACAGACACGTACACACAGACACACACACACACACACACACATACACAGACACACACACACGTACACACACAAACACACACACACACACACACACAGACACATGCTCACACAAACACACACACATACACACACACACAGACACACACACACGTACACACAGACACACACACAGACACACAGACACGTATACACACACACACACACAGATATGCACACAATCACACAAAAACACACACACACACGTACACACACACACATAGACACAGACATACGTACACACAGACACACACGTACACACACACACACAGACACGTACACACAGACACACACACACACACACACATACACAGACACACACACACGTACACACACACACACACACACACAGACACACACACACACACGTACACACACACACACACAAACACAGACACACATGTACACACACACACACACACAGACACACACACACACACACACACACACACACACACACACACACACACACACACACACACACACACGTACACACACACACACACACACACACACACGTCACATCGCTCGATGCCTTCACATCATCACGGAAGATTACTCCCGGCAAGTCTGTAGCCTTCATCAGTGTTGAGCTGATTCTCATCAGCTGCATATATCACTGGTCCCAAAGGGGCATAGTTTTCCCTTTTACTGGCATCCTCTCTCGGGAGTACAATAATACTGACCTAGATTTATAGACACTGAGTGAAGGCAGACTCCAGCATTATGTTTCAGTCAATTCTTACCATCTGAAATTTCCTACAGCGAATTCCGGTTAATAGGGACAGTAATGACAGTAAAGCTATCTATCCAGTTTGCTGACAAAATCGCTGCTGTTGGCCAAATCAAAGGAGGTGGTGAGTCAGCCAAAAAGAGGAAGACTGGAAACTTGGTTGAGTGGTGCTACAACAATGACCTCTCACTCAATGTCAGCCAGACCGAGGAGCAGGTTATTGTCTTCAGGAGGAAATCAGAGGTCCCCGAGCCAGTCCTTGTCGGATGATCACAGGTGGACGGGGTCAGCAACTTTAAATTCCTCTGTGTTACTATTTCGGAGGATCTGGCGTGGACCCAGCATGTGAGTGCAATGACGAAGGAAGCACAGCAGTCTCCTCAGGAGTTTGCGGAGATTTGAAATGACATCTAAAACTTCGACAAACTTCTACAGACGTGTGGTGGAGAGTATATTGACTGGCTGCATCACAGCCTGGTATGGGAAACAACAATGCCCTTGAACAGAAAACCCTACAGAAAGTAGTGGATATGGCCCAGTCCATCACCGGTAAAGCCCTCCCCACCATCGAGCACATCTACATGGACTACTGTCACAGGAAATCAGCGTCCGTCATCAGAGACCCCCATCACCCAGGACATACTCGCTTCTCGCTGCTGCCATCAGGAAGAAGGTGCAGGAGCCTCAGGTCCCACACCATCAGATTCAGGAACAGTTATTACCCCTCAACCATCAGGGAGGAGGTACAGGAGCCTCAGGTCCCACACCATCAGATTCAGGAACAGTTATTACCCCTCAGCCATCAGGAAGGAGGTACAGGAGCCTCAGGTCCCACACCATCAGATTCAGGAACAGTTATTACCCCTCAACCATCAGGAAGGAGGTACAGGAGCCTCAGGTCCCACACCATCAGATTCAGGAACAGTTATTACCCCTCAGCCATCAGGGAGGAGGTACAGGAGCCTCAGGACCCACACCACCAGGTTCAGGAACAGTTATTACCCCTCAACCATCAGGAAGGAGGTACAAGAGCCTCAGGACCCACACCACCAGGTTCAGGAACAGTTATCACCCCTCAACCATCAGGAAGGAGGTACAGGAGCCTCAGGACCCACACCACCAGGTTCAGGGACAGTTATTACCCCTCAACCATCAGGAAGGAGGTACAGGAGCCTCAGGACCCATACCACCAGGTTCAGGGACAGTTATTACCCCTCAACCATCAGGAAGGAGGTACAGGAGCCTCAGGACACACACCACCAGGTTCAGGGACAGTTATTACCCCTCAACCATCAGGAAGGAGGTACAGGAGCCTCAGGACCCATACCACCAGGTTCAGGGACAGTTATTACCCCTCAACCATCAGGAAGGAGGTACAGGAGCCTCAGGACCCATACCACCAGGTTCAGGGACAGTTATAACCCCTCAATCATCAGGCTCTTGAACCAGAGGGGATAACTTCACTCAACTTCACTCGCCCCATCACTGAACTGTTCCCACAACCCATGGATTCACTTTCAAGGACTCTTCATCTCATGCTCTCGATACTTATTGCTTATTTATTTATTATTATTATTTCTTTCTTTTTGCATTTGCCAAGTTTGTTATCCTCTGCACTCGTGTTGAAGGCCCAAGTCGATGCGGCCTTTCGATGATTCTGTTATGATCTATTAATACGCCCACAAGAAAAATGAACCTTATAGTGACTTACATGTACTTTGATAATAAATTTACTTTGAACTTTGAATATCAATACCAGTGTGTTTTAGTCCAATTAAGTGTCTGCCCCAAGTAACCAATGGCCTGATTGACTGCAATCCTCTGGGTCTGAGGTAGGATGGCTGTATGGAACGCCCTGGTGGGGGTCAGCAGTGGGGGTTGGATGGTTGAGACAATATACATTAGGAATATTTAAGACACACAATCTGCTGGAGGGTCTCAAGGTCACAGGGTCTTTGACCTAAAACACAGAACTTAATGTTGGTCCGACACTTTCTCCTGCTCCAGCATCGGTCTAACCCTTCCCTCGCAGATACAGTACTGTGCAAAACTCTTAAGCACGTAGATATAGCGAGGGAGCTTAAGACTTTTAGCACACAGTACTGTCGTAATTTTACGTATCGCACTGTACTACTGCCAGAAAAAACAAAATCAAATTTCATGACATGTGTGGGTGATGATAAACCTGATTCTGGTCTGGTTCTCTGATGAGGGCTGAGAGTGGTGGTGGGGGGGGTGGTCGGGGAGAGGGGAATCATGGTTGGGAAAAGGGGGAGGGAGAGGGGAATCATGGTTGGGGAAAGGGGGAGGGAGAGGGGAATCATGGTTGGGAAAAGGGGGAGGGAGAGGGGGAATCATGGTTGGGAAAAGGGGAGGGAGAGGGGAATCGGTTGGGAAAAGGGGAAGGGAGAGGGGAGTTATGGTTGGGAAAAGGGTGAAGGGAGAGGGGAATCATGGTTGGGAAAAGGGGAAGGGAGAGGGGAGTCATGGTTGGGGAAAGGGGAAGGGAGAGGGGAATCATGGTTGGGGAAAGGGGAAGGGAGAGGGGAATCATGGTTGGGAAAAGGGGAAGCGAGAGGGGGATCATGGTTGGGAAAAAGGGGAAGGGAGAGGGGAGTCATGGTTGGGGAAAGGGGAAGGGAGAGGGGAATCATGGTTGGGAAAAGGGGAAGGGGAGAGGAATTGTGGTTGGGAAAAGGGGGACAGGGAAAGGGGAATCATGGTTGGGAAAAGGGGAAGGGAGAGGGGAGGGATTGGGAAACACCAGAGAGACATTCTGTAAATGATCAATAAACCGACTGTTTGGGAATCAAACGACCTTGCCTGGTGTCTCAGGGCCGGGTGTGTCTGCCCCCCCACCCTGACACTCATTCTCTGCCCCCTGTCCCGCACCCCTCCCTCCACCCTCGCCATTTCCAACATCCTTTGCTCCCTCCAGATGTGCAGACCGGCTCTCCACTCCACGTTAACAATTACAATAGTGTGCAGAAGTTTCAGGCACCCAGCACCCGCGGCAGGGCGTTCCTAACACCCACCACCCTCTGCGTAAAACTCCTACTTCTGTCAACCCCCCCTCCACAATACTCTCCTCAATATTAGCCCCCCTCATATCGAGCGATAGTTTTGTCGACCATGATGGCAACTCTTGAAAATAGACCTCCGAAAAGAGAAGAAGAATTTTTATTTAAAACGAAAAAGGTAATGTTTTCCTGCCCTGGGACAAAGTCTCCGGCTGCTCACTTGATCTTTTCACCTCGAACAAGTCATCCCTCAACTTCCTTTCAGGATGGTAATATTTTTTTTTCTGTCGCTGTCTCTCTCAAGGACGTCACTGAAACGGATGCGGTTATACAGCAGGCAATCTCCTGATCGTGCCCACCACGGCTCACACTAATTTCCCAAAATTATCTGATGAGCGAATATAAAATTCCTCGGGTGCCCTGGTGGGATTTGAACTCGCGTCCGCGGATCACTGGCTCGGGCCTCGGCGTCGTTAGTTCAGTAACGCAGCCCCTGCACTGGCTGCTGGTGCTAACGACGGCAATGAACCACTCGCTGGTCCGCAGTCCGCACTAATTGCACCGGTGGGGTTCCGTTTGCACTGAGTCAGAAATCTGTCTGCCTCCGGCAGTCTAGATCCTGAAAAGGAAAATATAAACTGCATCTTCCCTCTCATTACCCTGAACGCACAAGCGGTCTCCTCGGTCATTCCCTTTCAAGCCTCGGCCTATCCTTTCTGCACTCATAAGGACACTACCCACCCGCCCCTGCCCTTGTAAAGTGTCTTTTCCTACCTCCCTTCTGCAAAGCGCGATTGGGCTATCAGAACAAAACTTCAGGGCACCTTAAAAGATTCCTCCCCCCCCCCCGCAGTTAATCGGATCAACTATTCTCGTTAGCAACCCCCCCCCCTCACCCCATCACCAATCTATTACCCCTATCACTGCACCGGGGCTGACCCTCAAACTCCCGGCTCACTCGGGAGTTGGAGGAGGTTTGGTCCGTCACCAAGGAACACTCGCCAGTTTCTGCAGATGTACCCGGCGGACGATTCTGACTGGCTGCATCACCGTCTGGTATGGGGAGGTGGGAAGGGGACACTGCACAGGATCAAAATGAGCCGCAGAAAGGTGCGAACTCAGCGATCTCCATCGTGAGCACTGGCCTACCCCCCCCCCCCCCAGAATCCAGGACCTCTTCGACGAGCAATGCCTCAAAAAGGCAGGATCCATCATCCAGGACACCCACCACCCAGGACGTGCCCTCTTCTCGTTGCTACCATCAGGGAGGAGGTACAGGAGCCTGAAGACACACACTCGATGATTCAGGAACAGCTTCTTCCCCTCTGCCATCAGGGAGGAGGTACAGGAGCCTGAAGACACACACTCAGTGATTCAGGAACAGCTTCTTCCCCTCCGCCATCAGGGAGGAGGTACAGGAGCCTGAAGACACACACTCAGCGATTCAGGAACAGCTTCTTCCCCTCTGCCATCAGGGAGGGGTTACAGGAGCCTGAAGACACACACTCAACGATTCAGGAACAGCTTCTTCCCCTCTGCCATCAGGGAGGGGTTACAGGAGCCTGAAGACACACACTCAACGATTCAGGAACAGCTTCTTCCCCTCTGCCATCAGGGAGGAGGTACAGGAGCCTGAAGACACACACTCAGTGATTCAGGAACAGCTTCTTCCCCTCCGCCATCAGGGAGGAGGTACAGGAGCCTGAAGACACACACTCAGCGATTCAGGAACAGCTTCTTCCCCTCTGCCATCAGGGAGGGGTTACAGGAGCCTGAAGACACACACTCAACGATTCAGGAACAGCTTCTTCCCCTCTGCCATCAGGGAGGAGGTACAGGAGCCTGAAGACACACACTCAACGATTCAGGAACAGCTTCTTCCCCTCTGCCATCAGGGAGGAGGTACAGGAGCCTGAAGACACACACTCAGTGATTCAGGAACAGCTTCTTCCCCTCCGCCATCAGGGAGGAGGTACAGGAGCCTGAAGACACACACTCAGCGATTCAGGAACAGCTTCTTCCCCTCTGCCATCAGGGAGGGGTTACAGGAGCCTGAAGACACACACTCAACGATTCAGGAACAGCTTCTTCCCCTCTGCCATCAGGGAGGAGGTACAGGAGCCTGAAGACACACACTCAACGATTCAGGAACAGCTTCTTCCCCTCTGCCATCAGGGAGGAGGTACAGGAGCCTGAAGACACACACTCAACGATTCAGGAACAGCTTCTTCCCCTCTGCCATCAGATTTCTTTTTATTACTACTTCTTTATTTTCTCTTTTTTGCACGGCTTATTTCACTCACAGCTTCCGCTCTCTTTTTAGACTAGTTATTTAATATGCACTCAGTGGCCACTCTACTGGGTCCCTGGTAAAATGGTCACTCTGAGTGTGTCCGTGGTCTCCTGCTGCTGTAGACCATTCACTGCAAGGTTCGAGGTGTTGTGTGTTCAGAGATGCTCTTCTGCACACCGCTGTTGTTACGTGTGGTGATTTGAGTTACTGTCACCTTCCCGTCAGCTTGAACCAGTCTGGCCATTCTCCTCCGACCTCTCTCATTAACAAAGTGTTTTCACCCACAGATCTGCTGCTCACTGGATGTTTTTCTGTTTTTCACACCACTCTCTGTAAACTCTAGAGACTGTTGTGTGTGAAAATCCCAGGAGATCAGCGGCTTCTGAGATACTCATACCACCCCGTCTGGCACCAGCAATTGCTCCACAGTCAAAGTCACTTAGATCACACTTCTTCCCCATGAGATTGGCCTGAACAACAACCGAACCTCTTGACCATGTCCGCATGTTTTCATGCATTGAGTTATTGCCACACGATTGGCTAATTGACTGCTATTTGACATGTGGTGATTTGAATTACTGTCACCTTCCTGTCAGCTTGAACCAGTCTCCTCTGACCTCTCTCATTAGCAAAGCGTTTTCACCCACAGAACTGCCGTTCACTGGATGTTTTTTTTTGTTTCTCTCACCACTCTCTGTAAACCCCAGAGTACGTTGGATCAGCAGCTTCTGAGATACTCAAACCACCCCGTCTGACACCAGCAATCATACCAAGGTCCAAGTCGCTTTTCTTCCCCATGCTAATGTTTGGTCTGCACAACAACTGAACCTCTTGACTGTGCCTGCGTGCTCTTATGATTTGAGTTGCTGATTAGATATTTGCGTTACTGACCAGGTGTACAGGTGTACCTAATAATGGGGCACCCAAACTATCTGTAGTTGCACATACAAAATGCTCAGCAAGTCGGGCATCATCTACGGAAAGGAATAAGTGGTTGATGTTTTGGGCTGACTCTTTATTCCTCTCCAGGTCAGATGATGCCTGACCTGCTGAAACCACTCTCCCCACCCCAGCATTTTGAGTGTGTTATTCTGGATCTCCAGTGCCTGCAGAATCTCTCGTGTTTGTTTGTCCATCTCTCTGTTAATACTTCTTGTAACTTTTAATGTTTTGTCGTGACTGCTTTGGGTGATGGGGTGGGGATACATCTCTCTATCTGTTTGTGTGTGCCTGTATGTGTGTGCGTGCGTGTGTATGTGTGCCTGGATGTGTGTGCGTGTGTATGTGTGTGTGCATGTATGTGTGTGTTAGTGTGTGTGTCTGCGTGCATGTGTGTGTCTGTGTGTGTGTGTTTGATTGTATGCGTGTATGTGTGTGTTTGTGTCTGTGTGTCTGTGTTTGATTGTGTGTGTGAGAGAGTGTATGTGTATGTCTGAATATGTCTGTGTTTGTGTGTGTATGTGCATTTGTGTCTATGAGTGTGTGCGTGTATGTGCGTGTGTTTGTGTGTGTGTGTTTCTGTGCGTGTGTCTGTGTCGTATGATGATGTGCTGTGTCGTACGACATCATCATGATGTGTTGTGTGACATCATCATTACGTGCCGTGTCCTACGACGTGGGCGATCACGGTCTTTCCATGACCCTGATTGTTCTTGGCAAATGTTTCTACAGAGGAGGTTTGCTATTGTCTTCTTCTGGGCAGTGTCTTTACGAGACGGGGTGACCCCCAGCCATTATCAATACTCTTCAGAGATTGTCTGCCTGGCGTCAGTGGTCGCATCACCAGGACTTGTGATCTGCACCGGCTGCTCGTACGACCGTCCACCACCTGCTCCCATGGTTTCACCTGACCCTGATCGGGGGCTAAGCAGGTGCTGCACCTTGCCCAAGGGTGACCTGCAGGCTAGCAGAGGGAAGGAGCCCCTCACACCTCCTTTGGTAGAGATGTATCTCCACCCTGCCACCCAAGTAAACACCAATCAAACAAATAGATGGATAAATAAATAAGTTTAGTATCTCTTCAGTTCCCATGGAATGCTCCTGTGATTCCCCTTTAGCATTTTCCTGCATTGATACCATAGGGCATTCAACTACCACACTTCCACCGATAAAGTCACAAGTGTTTAACGCACGTTTAAATCAAGCTGCTCTTCCGAGACAGACATCGGCCCATGAACTGTTGAGTGGAGGAACTAGATCTGTACGGTTGCTCTCTCGTCTGTCTGTTCCCAGTCTATTAACATCACACGCCGTATCAATGGCGGTGGCAAACCACTTCTGCAGAAAAACCTTGCCAAGAGCCATCGTCATCATGGAGATGACGATTGCCCAGGTCATGTGGGGCAGTGCGTAGTGATGATGTCATACAGCACAGCACATATTGATGATGTCATACCACCCGCCACATGATGATGACGTCATACAACAAAACGCATAATGATGGCGATATTAATGGTCTTCTCCAAGGATCGTCACCTTGTCACGTGGGAAAGGCCTGAGACCCCGGTAGCGACGCCATCAGGCGCTTGGCTCCTGTTAGGGTCACCTATGGCGGTAAGGTCAAGGAGGAGGCTCCAGGCAACACCAAAAGACCACAAGGTACAGGAGCAGAATTAGGCCATTTGGCCCATCGAGTCTGCTCCACCATTCAATCATGGCTGATCCATTCTCCCTCTCAGCCCCCAATCTCCTGCCTCCTCCCCATATCCCTTCACGCCCTGACTAATCACGAATCTATCAACCTGTGCCTAAAATATAACCAATGACTTGGCCTCCACAGCCGCTTGTGGCAACGAATTCCACAGATTCACCACCCTCTGGCTAAATAAATTCTTCCTCGTCTCCGTTCTAAAATGACATTCCTCTAATCTGAGGCTGTGCCCTCTGGTCCTAGACTCCCCCACCACGGGAAACATCCATTTTCCCTCTCAGCCCCAATCTCCTACCATCTCAATGTATCCCTTCACGACTCTATCAACCTCTGCCTTCAGCATGCCTCATGACTCAGCCTATCCTATTCTATTCTTCCTTTCCAGCCCCTGATGAAGGGTTTCAGCCAAAACGTCGGCTGTTCTTTCCTCTCCATGGACACTGCCCGACCTGCTGGGTGGCTCCAGCATCTGGAGTGTGCTTCCCTGAATGTTAGCTTCCCTCGAGGTGGTGAGGAAGGCAAATACAATGTCAGCATTCATTTCCAGAGGACTAGAATATAAAAAGCAAAGACGTAATGCTGAGGCTTTGTAAGTCGTTGGTCAGACTGCACTCAGAGTATTGTGAGCAGTTTTGGTCCCCTTATCTAACAAAAGAAAGTGATAACGTTGGAGAGGATCTGGGGAGGTCCACAAGAATGAAAGGGTTAATGTATGAGGAGTGTTTAAAGGCTTGGGCTTGTACTCACTGGAGTTTAGAAGAGCGAGGTAGAATCTCATTGTTACATATCAAATATTGAAAGGCCTTGATAGAGTGGATGTGGAGATGATGTTTCCTGTAGTGGGGGAGTCTAGGACCAGAGGACACAGATAGAGTGGATGTGGAGAGAATGTTTCCTATAGTGAGGGAGTCTAGGACCAGAGGACACAGATAGAGTGCATGTGGAGAGGATGTTTCCTATGGTGGGGGGAGTCTAGGACCAGAGGACACAGATAGAGTGGATGTGGAGAGGATGTTTCCTATAGTGAGGGAGTCTAGGACCAGAGGACACAGATAGAGTGGATGTGGAGAGTATGTTTCCTATAGTGGGGGGAGTCTAGGACCAGGGGACACAGATAGAGTGGATGTGGAGAGGATGTTTCCTATAATGGGGGAGTCTAGGACCAGAGGGCACAGATAGAGTGGATGTGGAGAGGATGTATCCTATAGTGGGGGAGTCTAGGACCAGAGGACACAGATAGAGTGGATGTGGAGAGTACGTTTCCTATAGTGGGGGGAGTCTAGGACCAGAGGGCACAGATAGAGTGGATGTGGAGAGGATGTTTCCTATAGTGGGGGAGTCTAGGACCAGAGGACACAGATAGAGTGGATGTGGAGAGGATGTTTCCTATAGTGGGGGAGTCTAGGACCAGAGGGCACAGATAGAGTGGATGTGGAGAGGATGTTTCCTATAGTGGGGGAGTCTAGGACCAGAGGACACAGATAGAGTGGATGTGGAGAGGATGTTTCCTGTAGTGGGGGAGTGTAGGACCAGAGGGCACAGGTAGAGTGGATATGGAGAGGATGTTTCCTATAGTGGGGGAGTCTAGGACCAGAGGGCACTGATAGAGTGGATGTGGAGAGGATGTTTCCTGTAGTGGGGGAGTCTAGGACCAGAGGACACAGATAGAGTGGATGTGGAGAGGATGTTTCCTATAGTGGGGGAGTCTAGGACCAGAGGGCACAGATAGTGTGGATGTGGAGAGGATGTTTCCTATAGAGGGGGAGTCTAGGACCAGAGGGCACAGATGGAGAGGATATTTCCTATAGTGGGGGAGTCTAGCACCAGAGGACACAGATAGAGTGGGAGTGGAGAGGAATTTTCGAATACTGGGGGAGTCTAGGAACAGAGGGCTCAGATATAGTGGATGTAGAGAGGATGTTTCCTATAGTGGGGGAGTCTAGGACCAGAGGGCACAGATAGAGTGGATGTGGAGAGGATGTTTCCTATAGTGGGGGAGTCTAGGACCAGAGGACACAGATAGAGTGGATGTGGAGAGGATGTTTCCTGTAGTGGGGGAGTGTAGGACCAGAGGGCACAGGTAGAGTGGATGTGGAGAGGATGTTTCCTGTAGTGGGGGAGTCTAGGACCAGAGGACACAGATAGAGTGGATGTGGAGAGGATGTTTCCTATAGTGGGGGAGTCTAGGACCAGAGGGCACAGATAGTGTGGATGTGGAGAGGATGTTTCCTATAGTGGGGGAGTCTAGGACCAGAGGGCACAGATAGAGTGGATGTGGAGAGGATGTTTCCTGTAGTTGGGGAGTCTAGGACCAGAGGGCACAGCCTCAGAATGGAAGGACGTCCATTTAGAACGGAGATGAGGAGGAATTTCTTTCGCCAGAGGGGAGGCGAATCAGTGGAATTCATTGCCAGAGGTGGCTGTGGAGGCCAAGTCACTGGGTGTATTTAAAGCAGAGGTTGACAGATTCTCGGTTGGTCAGGGCATGAGGGGATATGGGGGTGGGGGGGGGGGAGAAAGGCGCGGGCTGGGGTTGAGAGGGAAGGTAAATCAGCCCTGATGGAATGGTGGAGCAGACTCGATGGGCCGAATGGCCCTACCCTGCTGCATCGAGGAGCGGATTGAGTACCGGGGGGGATGAATGCCCCAGGAGGTGAGGGGTGAGGGGGAGATCTTGTGTCGGGAAGGAGATGCCCCCGTCAGGAGACAGGGGTGGAAGTGACCCGCCCGGGAGGGAGCAGAGGGCCAGATGTGGTTCAAACCGGGGGCAGGATCGTTCCGAAGGGCTGGTACTGTCTCGGGAGAAAGCCTTTAGAGAGGAACAACCGGGCTGGAGGCTGCTGGAGCTCAGCGAGAGAATGATTGCGTCTGAAAATAAAAACAAATTGTGCGCTTTTAATGGCTCCCCGGTGCGGAATATGAAGGGATTGAGCTCATCGAGCAGATTATCCTCAGACTGTCACTCAGATCTCGGTGAGACAGGTGCTCACGGCCGTCTCTGCAGGGTGGGGACTTCCTATCCGACGCGGGACGTCTCCCGCGACCCCCGCCCCCCCCATCTCGCTGCCCTCCCTGGCGGCCGGCGCAGCCTCCGAATCGCGGCACGCTCCCCTGCGAGCCTTGCCGGGGCGGCTGCCCCCGGCGCGGCCTCCTCTATCGACAGGCGGAGGAGCGACACCTCATATTCCGTCTGGGTGGCCTCCAACCTGATGGCGTGGACATCGATTTCTCCAACTCCCCGGGAATCTTTTTCCCCCTTCTCCCTTCTCTCTTCTTCCATTCCCCATTCCTACCCCCTCTCTTCTCCTCACCCTCCCCCGCCCCGGTGCCCCTCCTCCTTCCCCCTCTCACACGGTCCACTCTCCTCTCTATCCTTTCACAGATCCTTACCTCTCCCACCTATCACCTTTTAGCTTCTCCTTCATCCCACCCACCCTCCCCCTCAATTATCTGCCAGCTTGTCCTCCTCCCCCCCCCCCGCCCCACCATGTCCTTCCCCCTTCCTCTCCAGTCTCGGCCCGAAGCGTCCACTCGTTACTGCTCTGCCTGACCTGCTGGGCTCCATTTTGTGCGTGTCGCACCCTGATGAACTTCTGAGGGTTTCCGATCGACTTGCTTACGTTGTCATCTCATCCACGGTGCTCCAGTTGACAAAAATAAAATGGTCTCCCCTCCACCTTCGATGGTTTGCTAACCGCCCTGGGCCTGTCCATCACTATCCCTCCTGCCGCTGGGAAACATTTCCCCACAGGACCATAGCAGATAGGAACAGAGTTTGGGCAATTGGTCCATTGAGAATTATCCACCATTCAATCGTGGCAGATCTTATTTATTTATCTACCTATCTGCTTTTCTATCTGTCTGTCTAACTACCTTTTCTATCTGTCTACCTATCCGTCTATCCGTCTATCTATCTGTCTATCTGTCTAGATATCTATCATCTATCCATCTATCGATCCCCCTATCTATCTATCTGTCTAGTTATCTATCTCTGTCTACCTATCATCCACTGTCTATCTATCGTATCATCTATCTTTAATAATTAATAGGCATCCATTAGTCTCGTGAGACCATGGATTTGCGCCTTGGAAGGTTTCCAGGGCGCAGGCCTGGACAAGGTTGTATGGAAGACCGGCAGTTGCCCATGCTGCAAGTCTCCCCTCTCCACGACACCGATGTTGTCCAAGGGAAGGGCATTAGGACCCATACAGCTTGGCATCGGTGTCATCGCAGAGCAATGTGTGGTTAAGTGCCTTGCTCAAGGACACAACACGCTGCCTCGGCTATGGCTCGAACTAACGAACTTGAGATCACTAGACCGACGCCTTAACCACTTGGTCACATGCCAACACATCATCTATGTATCTATCCATCTATCTGTCTGCCTATCTATCTATCTATTCATCTCTGTCTATCCATCTGCCTGTCTAACTATTTATCTATCTGTCTGTCTATCCATCCATCTATTTGCCTATCCAATTGTCTATCTATCTGTCATTCTATCTGTTGGTCTAACTATCTGTCTATCTGTCCATCTATCTGTCTATCTGTCTATTTATCTATCTGTCTGTCTATCCATCCATCTGTCTATCTGCCTACCCAATTGTCTGTCTATCTGTCATTCTATCTGTCTATCCATCTGTCTGTCTAACCGTATATTTATCTATCTCTCTATCTGTTGATCTATCTGTCTGTCTATCTATCTGTTTGTCTATCCATCTGTCTATCTATCTATCTATCGGTTTGTCTAACTATCTATCTATATATTTATTGAGATACAGAGCACAGTAGGTCCTTCCTGCCTTTCGAACTGTGCCAAACCAGCAACCCTTGATTTAACCCTGGCCTAATCACGGGACAGTTTACAATGGCCAAATAACCTAACAACCCTGTTGGTCTTTGGACTGTGGGAGGAAACCCACGCGGACACGGGAGAGAACAACAGAAACTCCTCACAGACAACAGTGCGAGATCGCGACCCCCTTTCCCTGCCTTCTCCGTGTTAACTCAGTCAAAGCTCTTCCTGATTTCCTGATTTTCCGCCCCTCTACCAAAGCATGAGCACCGAGAGATTCTGCAGGTGCTAGAAACCTTGAGCAACGCGCACAAAATGCTGGAGGAGCTCAGCAGGTCCACTTGACGAGTATTCTGCGTATTTGCCACCAAACCTACTCAGGCGCAAAGGGAAAAATTTCCCATACCCCCGCCAGCATCCCTTTGCGGAGGCTCCAATGCCCTCTGTGGACTCGGATCCCCACCTCTCCGGATACTTCTGGGCAGTTTTGGGCCCCTTCGTCTGAGACATAGGAAGAGGTTCACGAGAACGATCCCAGGAATGAAAGGGTTAACGTGCAGGGAGTGTTTGGAGGCCCTAGGGCTTGGACTCACTGGAAGAATAAAAGAGGATCTCGTCAAAACCTGTCGACTATTGGAAAGAACACACACAAAATGCCCTGCGGGTCAGGCGGCGTCTATGAAAACCGATCAACGGTCAACGTTTCGGGCCGAGACCCTTCTTCAGGGCTGGGCAGGAAGCCAGAGTAAAAAAAGGGAGGGGGAGGGAGGGGAAGGAGGAGAGCTGGAAGGTGATGGGTGAAGCCAGGCGGGTGGGAAAGGTAAAGGGCCGGAGTGGAAGGAATCTGATCGGAGGGGAGAGTGGACCATAGGAGAAAGGGAAGGAGGAGGGACACCAGGGGGAGGTGATGGGTGGGAAAGGTAAAGGGCCGGAGTGGAAGGAATCTGATCGGAGAGGAGAGTGGACCATAGGAGAAAGGGAAGGAGGAGGGACACCAGGGGGAGGTGATGGGTGGGAAAGGTAAAGGGCTGGAGAGGAAGGAATCTGATCGGAGAGGAGAGTGGACCGTGGGAGAAGGGGAAAGAGGAGGGACACCGGGGGAGGTGATGGGTGGGAAAGGTAAAGGGCTGGAGAGGAAGGAATCTGATAGGAGAGGAGAGTGGACCAGGGGAGAAAGGGGAGGAGGAGGGGACCCAGGGGGAGGTGATAGGCAGCGGTCAGTGTGGGGAATAGAAGAAGGTGGGGGAGGGAAAAATTTGAGAGGCCTAGATTGGGGATGTTTCCTGTAGTGGAGGGAAGGGGGTCGGGGGGAACTCTCGGACCAGAGGACACAGCCTCAGAATAGAGGGACGTTGCTTTAGAACAGAGATGAAGAGGAATTTCTTTAGCCAGACAGCATTGTGGAATTCATTGCCACAGATGGCTGTGCAGACCAAGTCACTGGGTATATTTAAAGCGGAGGTTGATAGATTCTTGATTAGCCAGGGCCTCAAAGGTCACGACGAGCGGGACTGAGAGGGATCGTAAATCAGCCGCGACGGAATGGCCAGGCAGTACTGATGATCCGACTGGCCTAATTCTGCTCCTGTGTCTTATGGCCCTGTGTCTACACCATCCCTGAAGTGTAAGAAATCAGAAATAAGCAGCACACTCCGGCTGCAGAGAAACCAGTTGTTTATAAATATTTTACCAAGGACCTCTTCCTCACCGCCTCCGCTGACAAAAAAAAAGGCAATCGCTTCCGAGCTGGTGAATGCATATCCCGCCCACACCCAGCAAGCTGTACCGGATATTAAGAAGGCGTAGATGGCATGGGCAGCCGAAGACTTTTACCCGGGGTGGAAGCGGCTAATCCGAGAGGGCACAGCTTTGAGGTGACTGGAGGGCCAATGTGCCTAAAAGCTTTCTTCACAACCCTATCTACCTGGATCTCACGTTCAATGAATTATGGACCTACATTCCCAGGTCCCTTTGTCCTCTTTGAATAGGTTGAAAGGTTAGGACAACAAATATGGGCCGAATGGCCCGCACTGTGCTGTAGTGTTCTATGTACTGTGTTTTACGCCCACTTAGCCTGCTGATCAGCACCCCCTTGCAGTTAATAGAACATAGAAACACAGAAACCTACGGCACATTACAGGCCATTCGGCCCACAATGTTGTGCTGACCATGTAACCTACTCTAGAAACTGCCTAGAATTTCCCTACCGCTATTTTTCTAAACTCGATGCACCTATCCAGGAGTCACTTAACAGACCCCATTGTATCCGCCTCCACCACCGTTGCCGGCAGCCCGTTCCACACACCCACCACTCTCTGTGTGAAAAACTTACCCCTGAAACCTCCTCTGTATCACCTTAAAACTACGCCCTCCTCACATTCAATGGGATGTCATGTTTAAACTTAGAGAAGATTCGGTGTTCAATTTTGGAATCTAATCAAGACTTTCAAACATTGTGGGGACCTTTTTTGAACTATTTTCAAACCTCTGATTTGCTGTTAAAGCACAGGTGATGGCTAATAATATACTTTTTTTTCCTTTTTTCTTCTTTACTAATCAGCTTCGGTCTTGAGAGTGGGTTAGATTTTTTTCCATATAATAGATTTACTATATTTCAATATTATGAATTAATAAATTTGTATGAATATAAAGTATGTGTGATTCAGTATAATGTATTTGATATATTTCTCTTTTCTTGAGCTCTGTATTCTCCTATGTAGAAAATTAATAACAATATTGAAAAAGAAAATTATGCCCCCTTGTGCTAGCCATTTCAGTCCTGGGGAAAAGCCTCTGACTACCCACAAGATCAATGCCTCTCATCATCTTGTACACCTCTATCAGGTCACCTCTCATCCTCCGCCGATCCAAGGAGAAAAGGCCGAGTTCACTCAACCTGTTCTCATAAGGCATGCTCCCCAATCCAGGCAACATCCTTGTAAACCTCCCCTGCACCCTTCCTATCGTTCCCACATCCTTCCTGTAGTGAGGCGACCAGAACTGAGCACAGTACTCTGAGTGGGGTCTAACCAAGGTCTTGTATAGCTGTAACGTTACCTCACGGCTCTTGAACTCAATCCACGGTTGAAGAAGGTCAACGCACCATACGCCTTCTTAACAACACTGTCAACCTGCGCAGCGGCTTTGAGTGTCCTACGGACACAGACCCCAAGATCCCGCTGATCTTCCACACCGACAAGTTTTGATAAACACCACCAGGGGCTCCCAACGTGGGCTCCACGGCATTGGTCCATGGCATAGGAGAAGATTGGGGACCTCTGGTCTATACTGGTCTGTGATATCGTTTATTGTAAAACTTATCTTAACCAGCAATCTTTATTTTCTGCAGTCCACCATCACTGCAGGACTTGTACGTGTCCAGGACAAAGAAGATTGAGGGATAAAAATTATCATGGACACTACCCGCCCAACAAATGGTCTTTTCCAAAAGCGCTCTTCTGGGAAATGCCATAGGTATTTATGTATGTTGGGTGGCAGGCTGGAGACAGGTCTCTACCAAAGGAGGTGCCTTCCCTCTGCCAGCCTGCAGGTCACCCTTGGGCAAGGTGCTTAGCCTCAACCCCCCCTCCCAGCCATCAGGGTCACATGAAGCCATGGGAGCGGGTGGTGGACGGTCGTACGAGCAGCCGGTGCAGATCACAAGTCCTGGTGATGCGACCACTGATGCAATGAGCAAAAAAGTTCCACCCGCTGAGTTCGATTCATGTTCCCCTTAAACTTTTCACCTTTCACCCTTAACTTATGCCCTCCAGTTGTAACCCCCAGGCAGCCTCAGTGGATAATACCTGCTTGCATTTACCTTACCTACACCCCTCATAATTCTGTCCGCCTCTGTCAAAACTCTCTTCATTCCCTTCTGCTCCAGGGAACAAAGTCCGAACCGATTCAACCTTCCCCGATCACTCAGGTCCTCAACTCCCAGCAAAATCCTTGTAAATTTTTCTCTGTGCTCTTGCGATCTCATTTACATCTCCCCTGTACGTAGGTGACCAGAACTGCACACAATACTCCAAATTCGGCCTCATCAACTTCAACGTAGGTGTGGGAGTGTGGAACGAGCTGCCATCTGACATGGTAAATGCAGGCTCACGCTTAAGTTTTAAGAACAAATTGGATAGATACATGGATGGGAGAGGTCTGGAGGGTTTTGGACTGGGTGCGGGCCAATGGGACTAGCGGAATAAAGTTTCAGCACAGACTAGAAGGGCTGAATGGCCTGTTTTCTGTGCTGTAGTGTCCTATGGTTCTATAACATCACAACTCCCGTACTCAGTACTTTGATTTATGAAGCCCAAACTGCCAAAAGATCTGGTTACCTACTTGTGGAGCCACTTACAAGCGACTATGGATCTGTCATCCCAGATCCCTCTGTTCTACTCCATTCCTCAGTGCCATGGTGCTCAGCATGGAACACCAACTCTGGTTGGACCTCCCAAAATGCAACACCTCACACCTGTCTGCTTTAAATTCCATCTGCCAATTTTCAGCCCATTTTTCCAGCTGGTGCAGATCCCAGGGCAAATTTGGACAGACTTCCTTGTCGTCCGCTACTACCCTATTCTTGGCGTAATCTGCAAACTTAATACCATATTATCATCCAGATCATTGATATACATGACAAACAACACCGTGACCCAATATCAGGAAGAAGATACATGAACCTCAGGTCCCACACCGCCAGGTTCAGGAACAGTTATCACCCCTCAACCATCAGGAAGGAGGTACAGGAGCCTCAGGTCCCACACCACCAGGTTCAGGAACAGTTATCAGCCCTGCAACCATCAGGAAGGAGATACAGGAGCCTCAGGCCCCACACCACCGGGTTCAGGAACAGTTATTACCCCTCAGCCATCAGGAAGGAGGTACCGGAGCCTCAGGACCCACACCACCAGGTTCAGGAACAGTTATTACCCCTCAGCCATCAGGAAGGAGGTACAGAAGCCTCAGGACCCACACCACCAGGTTCAGGCACAGTTATTACCCCTCAACCATCAGGAAGGAGATACAGGAGCCTCAGGACCCACACCACCAGGTTCAGGAACAGTTATTACCCCTCAGTCATCAGGAAGGAGGTACAGGAGCCTCAGGTCCCACACCACCGGGTTCAGGAACAGTTATTACCCCTCAACCATCAGGAAGGAGGTATAGGAGCCTCAGGCCCCACACCACCGGGTTCAGGAACAGTTATCACCCCTCAACCATCAGGAAGGAGGTACAGGAGCCTCAGGCCCCACACCACCGGGTTCAGGAACAGTTATCACCCCTCAACCATCAGGAAGGAGGTACAGGAGCCTCAGGCCCCACACCACCGGGTTCAGGAACAGTTATTACCCCTCAACCATCAGGAAGGAGGTACAGGAGCCTCAGGACCCACACCACCAGGTTCAGGAACAGTTATTACCCCTCAACCATCAGGAAGGAGGTACAGGAGCCTCAGGCCCCACACCACCATTACCCCTCCTGAACCAGCGTGGACAACTTCACTCAACTCAGCTCCGAACTGATTCCACACTCTATAGTGGGGATTTCCCAAGTCGGGGTCCAGACACCCCGTTGATGAACGGTAATGGTCTATAGCATAAAAACGAAATGGGAACCCCTGACTCACTTCCAAGGACTCGACAACTCGGGCCCTCTGTGCTAGTGCCTCCTTGTGCACGTGTAAGTTTTCCGTGCGTCTTTAGGGATATGTACAGCAACCCTCCCGGCGCACGGAGACGCGCGGACCACTCCAGCCCCGTCAGGGCACCATTTGCGCTGACCAACGAACCTGCCAACCGGTACGTCTTTGGATGGCGGGATCAACCTGACAGCAGCCGGAGGCAACCCGCGCCCTCACGGGAAGGCCGCACCAGCTTTCCTACCGAATCGAACAGCGAACCGCAGCTGAAACGGCGCCGCGCTGAACGGTACGCCACTGTTTTTTTCACCCCCATAAATTCTACCGTCTTCCCTTGCTTTCCTGGCAGTGCCTGCGGGGCAGTTCATCTCGAGGTTGTATATGGTGACTTGTGCGCTGTTTTGGTCTCCAAATTTGAGGAAGGACATACTAGCTACTGTGGGAGATTCACGAGGTTAATTCCCGGGATGGCGGGACTGTCATATGTCGAAAGATTGGAGCGACTGGGGTTGTATACACTGGAATTTAGAAAGGCTGAGAGGGGATCTGATTGAAACATATAAGATTATTAAGGGATTGGAGAAGCTAGAGGCAGGAAACATGTTCCCGATGTTGGGGGAGTCCAGAACCAGAGGTTTAAGAATAAGGGGTAGACAATTTAGAACGGAGTTCAGGAAAAATTTTTTCCACACAGAGGGTTGTGGATCTGTGGAATGCTGTGCTTCAGAAGGCAGTGGAGGCCAATTCTCTGGGTGCTTTCAAGAAAGAGTTAGATAGAGTTCTTAATGATAGCGAAGTCAAGGGATATGGGGAGAAGGCAGGAACTGGATACTGATTGTGGATGATCAGCCATTATCAGAGTGAATGGCGGCGCTGGCTCGAAGGGCCGAATGGCCTACTCCTGCACCTGTTGTTGGCGTTGACTTCTGGTAAATGGAGAGCCGATAATCCGACCTAACCCGGGGATCCAAGATCACCCCGCAGCGGGAAACATCACCCCAGCAAAAAAAATGTATCTCGGGGACCGATGAAGACGATCCATCTTCGATCTGCGTGTCCTTCGTGAGTGGGGGGGGGGGGTGGGATTGTGGGGGTGGTGGGTGGTGGTAAACAAATTCACAACTCACCAGCATCCGACCCCCGGGCAACCAATCTAACAGCAGCGGCGAGCGGAAACAAACATCCCCCGCTAACAGGGACTTCTTCCAAATTTGCGCTGGTTGGCTGGCTGTGCGTAAAAATTTATTATCAGTCCGATCAGAAAGGAATTGCCAGCAAATGCCAGCTAATTACTGGCAATGAGGAGCCGGAGATAAAAAAAAAGGGAGAATATGCAAATATGGTACTTTCAGTGTTGTAACTGCACCCAGCGGAATGCAAATTACAACAAACATCTCTGATTTAGCAATCCATTAAATCTCTCAGTCTACAGACACCTGATGTTGCTTTGAGCGCTGAGGCATAAATGTCAATTCTGCATTCACTTTTTTTTAATTTTAAGATTTTATGTACTTGTGATGGGAAAATTGGAAACTTTATTACCTGTGACATTTTATTGTTCTCCCAAGGAACATCGCGAAACACTCTCCAACAAAAGTCATTAATGAAAAGCAAGTCTCGTGGTTTGTGCTAAAAAAAACAATATTTTTTTTTTAAAAAGGGGGGAATATAAAGAAGGCCTGAAATTTGATTACATGTTTGCGCAAGGAGAGCGGCAGGCGGTGCCGCAGTCTCAAGATCCGAGAAGTTGTTTCAAGTCGTAGCAGAGACTGCGAAGTATCTTTGGTACCAAAGTTTGGGTGCCGTAGCCACGCAGAGTTTGCCTACCCTCACAGACAGCCACAGGACTAACTGCAAAGGAGGACGAAATATTTATGTCTCCAGACCCGATGCAACGCAAAAAAACACACACACGCTAAGATAAAGAACACAATAATAAAAAAACACAAACAACAGGAATTCTGCAGAGGCTGGAAATTCAAGCAACACACATCAAAGTTGCTGGTGAACGCAGCAGGCCAGGCAGCATCTCTAGGAAGAGGTACAGTAATTAAAAAACACAATAAATATAAATATATAAGATACACAGATTGATTGTGTGTCCAAAAAATGAGGCTGGGCACAGGAGTGTCTGTACATAGGGTGATTCTGACAAGAAATGATAAAGTAGTGGTGATTGGGGCTGTGGAGGGGTGGGTCAGTGGGTGATTGGGGGTGAGGAGGGGTGGGGCAGTGGGTGATTGGGGGTGTGGAGGGGTGGGGCAGTGGGTGATTGGGGGTGTGGAGGGGTGGGTCAGTGGGTGTTTGGGGGTGTGGAGGGGTGGGTCAGTGGGTGATTGTGGGTGTGGAGGGGTGGGTCAGTGGGTGATTGGGGGTGTGGAGGGGTGGGTCAGTGGGTGATTGGGTGTGTGGAGGGGTGGGTCAGTGGGTGATTGGGGGTGTGGAGGGGTGGGTCAGTGGGTGATTGGGGGTGAGGAGGGGTGGGTCAGTGGGTGATTGGGGGTGTGGAGGGGTGGGTCAGTGGGTGATTGGGGGTGTGGAGGGGTGGGTCAGTGGGTGATTAGGGGTGTAGAGAGGTGGGTAAGTGGGTGATTAGGGGTGTGGAGGGGTGGGTCAGTGGGTGATTGGGTGTGTGGAGGGGTGGGTCAGTGGGTGATTGGGGGTGTGGAGGGGTGGGTCTGTGGGTGATTGGGGGTGTGGAGGGGTGGGTCTGTGGGTGGTTGGGGGTGTAGAGGGGTGGGTCTGTGGGTGTTTGGGGGTGTGGGGGGGGTGGGTCTGTGGGTGTTTGGGGGTGTGGAGGGGTGGGTCAGTGGGTGATTGTGGGTGTGGAGGGGTGGGTCAGTGGGTGATTGGGGGTGTGGAGGGGTGGGTCAGTGGGTGATTGGGTGTGTGGAGGGGTGGGTCAGTGGGTGATTGGGGGTGTGGAGGGGTGGGTCAGTGGGTGATTGGGGGTGTGGAGGGGTGGGTCAGTGGGTGATTGGAGGTGTGGAGGGGTGGGTCGGTGGGTGATTCTGGGTGTGGAGGGGTGGGTCAGTGGGTGATTGGGGGTGTGGAGGGGTGGGTCAGTGGGTGATTGGGTGTGTGGAGGGGTGGGTCAGTGGGTGATGGTGTGTGGAGGGGTGAGTCGGTGGGTGATTCTGGGTGTGGAGTGGTGGGTCAGTGGGTGATTGGGTGTGTGGAGGAGTGGGTCAGTGGGTGATTGGGGTGTGTGGAGGGGTGGGTCAGTGGGTGATTGGGGGTGTGGAGGGGTGGGTCAGTAGGTGATTGAGATGTGCAGGGGTGGGTCAGTGGGTGATTGGGGGTGTGGAGGGGTGGGTCGGTGGGTGATTGGGGGTGTGGAGAGGTGGGTCAGTGGGTGATTGGGGGTGTGGAGGGGTGGGTCAGTGGGTGATTTGGGGTGTGGAGGGGTGGGTCAGTGGGTGATTGGAGGTGTGGAGGGGTGGGTCGGTGGGTGATTCTGGGTGTGGAGGGGTGGGTCAGTGGGTGATTGGGGGTGTGGAGGGGTGGGTCAGTGGGTGATTGGGTGTGTGGAGGGGTGGGTCAGTGGGTGATGGTGTGTGGAGGGGTGAGTCGGTGGGTGATTCTGGGTGTGGAGTGGTGGGTCAGTGGGTGATTGGGTGTCTGGAGGAGTGGGTCAGTGGGTGATTGGGGTGTGTGGAGGCGTGGGTCAGTGGGTGATTGGGGGTGTGGAGGGGTGGGTCAGTAGGTGATTGAGATGTGCAGGGGTGGGTCAGTGGGTGATTGGGGGTGTGGAGGGGTGGGTCAGTGGATGATTGGGGATGTGTGGAGGGGTGGGTCAGTGGGTGATTGGGGGTGTGGAGGGGTGGGTCAGTGGGTGATTGGGGGTGTGGATGGGTGGGTCAGTGGGTGATTGGGGGTGTGGAGGGGTGGGTCAGTGGGTGATTGGGGGTGTGGAGGGGTCGGTCAGTTGGTGATTGGGGTGTGGAGGGGTGGGTCAGTGGGTGATTGGGGGTGTGGAGGGGTGGGTCAGTGGGTGATTGGGGGTGTGTGGAGGGGTGGGTCAGTGGGTGATTGGGAGTGTGTGGAGGGGTGGGTCAGTGGGTGATTGGGGTGTGGAGGGGTGGGTCAGTGTGTGATTGGGGGTGTGGAGGGGTGGGTCAATGGGTGATTGGGGGTGTGGAGGGGTGGGTAAGTGGGTGATTAGGGGTGTGGAGGGGTGGGTCAGTGGGTGATTGGGTGTGTGGAGGGGTGGGTCAGTGGGTGATTGGGGGTGTGGAGGGGTGGGTCGGTGGGTGATTGGGTGTGTGGAGGGGTGGGTCAGTGGGTGGTTGGGGGTGTAGAGGGGTGGGTCTGTGGGTGTTTGGGGGTGTGGTGGGGTGGGTCAGTGGGTGTTTGGGGGTGTGGAGGGGTGGGTCAGTGGGTGATTGTGGGTGTGGAGGGGTGGGTCAGTGGGTGATTGGGGGTGTGGAGGGGTGGGTCAGTGGGTGATTGGGTGTGTGGAGGGGTGGGTCAGTGGGTGATTGGGGGTGTGGAGGGGTGGGTCAGTGGGTGATTGGGGGTGTGGAGGGGTGGGTCAGTGGGTGATTGGAGGTGTGGAGGGGTGGGTCGGTGGGTGATTCTGGGTGTGGAGGGGTGGGTCAGTGGGTGATTGGGGGTGTGGAGGGGTGGGTCAGTGGGTGATTGGGTGTGTGGAGGGGTGGGTCAGTGGGTGATGGTGTGTGGAGGGGTGAGTCGGTGGGTGATTCTGGGTGTGGAGTGGTGGGTCAGTGGGTGATTGGGTGTGTGGAGGAGTGGGTCAGTGGGTGATTGGGGTGTGTGGAGGGGTGGGTCAGTGGGTGATTGGGGGTGTGGAGGGGTGGGTCAGTAGGTGATTGAGATGTGCAGGGGTGGGTCAGTGGGTGATTGGGGGTGTGGAGGGGTGGGTCGGTGGGTGATTGGGGGTGTGGAGAGGTGGGTCAGTGGGTGATTGGGGGTGTGGAGGGGTGGGTCAGTGGGTGATTTGGGGTGTGGAGGGGTGGGTCAGTGGGTGATTGGAGGTGTGGAGGGGTGGGTCGGTGGGTGATTCTGGGTGTGGAGGGGTGGGTCAGTGGGTGATTGGGGGTGTGGAGGGGTGGGTCAGTGGGTGATTGGGTGTGTGGAGGGGTGGGTCAGTGGGTGATGGTGTGTGGAGGGGTGAGTCGGTGGGTGATTCTGGGTGTGGAGTGGTGGGTCAGTGGGTGATTGGGTGTGTGGAGGAGTGGGTCAGTGGGTGATTGGGGTGTGTGGAGGCGTGGGTCAGTGGGTGATTGGGGGTGTGGAGGGGTGGGTCAGTAGGTGATTGAGATGTGCAGGGGTGGGTCAGTGGGTGATTGGGGGTGTGGAGGGGTGGGTCAGTGGATGATTGGGGATGTGTGGAGGGGTGGGTCAGTGGGTGATTGGGGGTGTGGAGGGGTGGGTCAGTGGGTGATTGGGGGTGTGGATGGGTGGGTCAGTGGGTGATTGGGGGTGTGGAGGGGTGGGTCAGTGGGTGATTGGGGGTGTGGAGGGGTCGGTCAGTTGGTGATTGGGGTGTGGAGGGGTGGGTCAGTGGGTGATTGGGGGTGTGGAGGGGTGGGTCAGTGGGTGATTGGGGGTGTGTGGAGGGGTGGGTCAGTGGGTGATTGGGAGTGTGTGGAGGGGTGGGTCAGTGGGTGATTGGGGTGTGGAGGGGTGGGTCAGTGTGTGATTGGGGGTGTGGAGGGGTGGGTCAATGGGTGATTGGGGGTGTGGAGGGGTGGGTCAGTGGGTGATTGGGGGTGTGGAGGGGTGGGTCAGTAGGTGATTGGGGTGTGGAGGGGTGGGTCAGTGGGTGATTGGGGGTGTGTGGAGGGGTGGGTCGGTGGGTGATTGGGGGTGTGCAGGGGTGGGTCGGTGGGTGATTGGGGGTGTGGAGGGGTGGGTCAGTGGGTGATTGGGGGTGTGGAGGGGTGGGTCAGTGGGTGATTGGGGGTGTGGAGGGGTGGGTCAGTGGGTGATTGGGGGTGTGGATGGGTGGGTCAGTGGGTGATTGGGGGTGTGGAGGGGTGGGTCAGTGGGTGATTGGGGGTGTGGAGGGGTCGGTCAGTTGGTGATTGGGGTGTGGAGGGGTGGGTCAGTGGGTGATTGGGGGTGTGGAGGGGTGGGTCAGTGGGTGATTGGGGGTGTGTGGAGGGGTGGGTCAGTGGGTGATTGGGAGTGTGTGGAGGGGTGGGTCAGTGGGTGATTGGGGTGTGGAGGGGTGGGTCAGTGTGTGATTGGGGGTGTGGAGGGGTGGGTCAATGGGTGATTGGGGGTGTGGAGGGGTGGGTCAGTGGGTGATTGGGGGTGTGGAGGGGTGGGTCAGTAGGTGATTGGGGTGTGGAGGGGTGGGTCAGTGGGTGATTGGGGGTGTGTGGAGGGGTGGGTCGGTGGGTGATTGGGGGTGTGCAGGGGTGGGTCGGTGGGTGATTGGGGGTGTGGAGGGGTGGGTCAGTGGGTGATTGGGGGTGTGGAGGGGTGGGTCAGTGGGTGATTGGGGGTGTGGAGGGGTGGGTCAGTAGGTGATTGGGGTGTGGAGGGGTGGGTCAGTGGGTGATTGGGGGTGTGTGGAGGGGTGGGTCGGTGGGTGATTGGGGGTGTGCAGGGGTGGGTCAGTGGGTGATTGGGGGTGTGGAGGGGTGGGTCAGTGGGTGATTGGGGGTGTGGATGGGTGGGTCAGTGGGTGATTGGGTGTGTGGAGGGGTGGGTCAGTGGGTGATTGGGGGTGTGTGGAGGGGTGGGTCGGTGGGTGATTGGGAGTGTGCAATGGTGGGTCGGTGGGTGATTGGGGGTGTGGATGGGTGGGTCAGTGGGTGATTGGGGGTGTGGAGGGGTGGGTCAGTGGGTGATTGGGTGTGTGGAGGGGTGGGTCAGTGGGTGATTGGGGATGTGGAGGGTTGGGTCAGTGTGTGATTGGGGGTGTGGAAGGGTGGGTCAGTAGGTGGAGGTATTGATCAGCCTCACTGCTTGGGGAGAGTCACTGTTTTTGAGTCTGGTGGTCCTGGCATGGATGCTACGTCGCCTCCTCCCTGATGGGAGTGGGGACAAACAGTCTGTGAGCAGGGTGAGTGGGGTCTTTCATATGTGTCTGCGATCTCTTGAGGTCCTAACCTGGTCCCAACATAGCAATGCAGTTATAAAGAAGGTATGACAGCAGCTATACTTTGTTAGGAGTTTGAAGAGATTTGGTATGTCAACAAATGCACTCAAAAACTTCTTTAGTTGTACTGTGGAGAACATTCTGACAGGCTGCATCACTGTCTGGTATGGAGAGGGGCTACTGCACAGGACCGAAAGAAGCTGCAGAAAATTGTAAATCTAGTCAGCTCCATCTTGGGTACTAGCCTACAAAATACCCAGGACATCTTCAGGGAGTGGTGTCTCAGAAAGGCAGCGTTTATTATTAAGAACCTGCAGTACCCAGGACGTGCCCTCTTCTCATTGCTACCATCAGGTAGGAGGTACAGGAGCCTGAAGACACACACTCAGCGATTCAGGAACAGCTTCTTCCCCTCTGCCATCAGGGAGGAGGTACAGGAGTCTGAAGACACACACTCAACGATTCAGGAACAGCTTCTTCCCCTCTGCCATCAGGGAGGAGGTACAGGAGTCTGAAGACACACACTCAGCGATTCAGGAACAGCTTCTTCCCCTCTGCCATCAGGGAGGAGGTACAGGAGCCTGAAGACACACACTCAACGATTCAGGAACAGCTTCTTCCCCTCTGCCATTGGATTCCTAACTGGACATTGAACTGTTGGACACTACCTCACTGTATTAATATATATTATTTCTGGTTTTTACACGATTTTTAATCTATTCAATATATGTATACCATAATTGATTGATTGATTGATTTATTGATTTATTTATTATTTTATATTTTAAAGGGTGGTGGAGGTATAATTTGTCCATCAGTGCTGACCACCCCATGCTTGACTAAACTGTTCCACCATGAACATGATCTGTTATGAGTCAACATGACGCTTTCAGATCAGGTCATGAATAGCACAGACCTCCGCCGCACCGCTCAGGTGTGTTTCTGGGGTACAGGGGCCAACGACCCTTGTGCCTGTTGTTCTATCGCTGAGCCCCAGTGAACCATCTGATTGGCCCTATCTCTTTGGGAACTAGCTGACTTGATTAGAATTTCTGATCTGGCCATTGTTCACGATTGCACTGAATTAAAAAAATATATTATGTATTGTATTGAACTGCTGCTGCTCAGTTAAAAATTTCGTGACCGCTGCCAGTGATAATCAACCTGATTCTGATTGTGATATGCCCTTGATGGTGGGTAGGCTGCTGCCGGTGATGTGTTTGGGCAGTTTGGACTAGCTGTCTGCTGCAGTGCAGTTTCCGTACCATGGAACGATGCAGTTTGTCGGGATGTTCTCCACTGTGCATCTGCAGAGTGACGCCAGCGCGGAGGTACATCAGTCTGTTCGTCCTCCTCAGAGGGTGGAGGCGTTGGAGAGCTTTCCGGGAAAGCTGGCCAACAGGCAGCAGGGTTGCTGTCGTTCCCCCAAGCTCCTGCTTTGACACTCGCTGACGCAGGTTCATTTGAATTCACCGAGGCGCAGTGCGGATCCCAGCCAGGTGGCTGGGCCACCGCCCAGCAGTGCGTCAGCCTGGCAGGCTTCAATTTCAGTCCCCTCTATTTTCTTTTCTCCCCACCTCCCCACCCTCTCCCGTCCCGCCCTGCAAGATCTGCACAACTGTGAGCAGTTTGGGGCCGCTTATCGAAGACAGGTCGTGCGGGCATTGGAGACAGTCGAAAGAATGATCCCGGGAAAGAAAGGGTTAAAATTGAGGAGCATTGGATGGCCCTGGGTGTACGAAACTGGACTTCAGAAGAAAGAGGTGGGATTTCGTTCAAGCCTATTGAGGATTGAAAGAACAAACCAGAGAAAATCTGCGGATGCTGGAAATCCAGAGCAACACGCACAAAATGCCAGAGGAACTCAGCAGGCCAGGCAGCTGCACAGTCGACGTTTCGGGTCGAGACCCTTTGGAAAGAATGGACAAATAAAGATGAGAAGTAACTGAGGTGGAGGGGAGAGAGAAACACAAGGTGATAGGTGAAATCTTGATGGAGAGGACGTGGAGAGGATGTTTCCCATACTGGGGTAGTCTAGGACCAGAGGGCACAGATAGAGTGGATGTGGAGACGATGTTTCCTATAGTGGGGGAGTCTAGGACCAGAGGACACAGATAGAGTGGATGTGGAGAGGATGTTTCCTATAGTGGGGGAGTCTAGGACCAGAGGGCACAGATAGAGTGGACGTGGAGAGGATGTTTCCTATAGTGGGGGAGTCTAGGACCAGGGGACACAGATAGAGTGGATGTGGAGAGGATGTTTCCTATAGTGGGGGAGTCTAGGACCAGAGGGCACAGATAGAGTGGATGTGAGGAGGATGTTTCCTATAATGGGGGAGTCTAGGACAAGAGGACACAGATAGAGTGGATGTGGAGAGGATGTTTCCTATAGTGGGGGAGTCTAGGACCAGAGGGCACAGATAGAGTGGACGTGGAGAGGATGTTTCCTATAGTGGGGGAGTCTAGGACCAGAGGACACAGATAGAGTGGATGTGGAGAGGATGTTTCCTATAGTGGGGGAGTCAAGGACCAGAGGACACAGATAGAGTGGATGTGGAGAGGATGTTTCCTATAGTGGGGGAGTCTGGGACCAGAGGACACAGATAGAGTGGATGTGGAAAGGATGTTTCCTATAGTGGGGGAGTCTAGGACCAGAGGACACAGATAGAGTGGATGTGGAGAGGATGTTTCTTATAGTGGGGGAGTCTAGGACCAGAGGACTCAGATAGAGTGGATGTGGAGAGGATGTTTCCTATACTCAGGGAGTCTAGGACCAGAGGACACAGATAGAGTGGATGTGGAGAGGATGTTTCCTATAGTGGGGGAGTCTAGGACCAGAGGGCACAGATAGAGTGGATGTGGAGAGGATGTTTCCTATACTGGGGGAGTCTAAGATCAGAGGACACAGACAGAGTCGATGTGGAGAGGATGTTTCCTATAGTGGGGGAGTCTAGGACCAGAGGACACAGATAGAATGGATGTGGAGAGGATGTTTCCTATAGTGGGGGAGTCTAGGACCAGAGGACACAGATAGAGTGGATGTGGAGAGGATGTTTCCTATGGTGGGGGAGTCTAAGACCAGAGGACACAGATAGAGTGGATGTGGAGAGGATCTTTCCTATGGTGGGAGGAGTCTAGGATCAGAGGGCACAGCCTCAGAATAGAGGGATGTCCCTTTAGAACAGAGATGAGGAGGAATTTCTTCTGCGAGAGGGTGGTGAATGTGGAATTCATTGACACATTCTGCTGTGGAGGCCATGTCATTGGGTAAATTTAAAGCGGAGTCTGGTGGAGTTCTTATTAGTAAGGTAATCAAAGGTTACGGGGAGAAGGCAGGAGAATGGGGGTTGAAAGGGAAAATAAATCAGCCATGATGGAATGGCAGAACAGACTCGATGGGCCGAATAGGCTTCTATGCCTTATGACCTCACGATCAATTGTGAAATTCCAACCCCTTTAACGCCACCAGTTCTCGTTGCCATAGCATTGTTCAGCCTCCTGGGCCCTCAGCTTTGGAGATCTCCCCCCCTCTCAACACGAACACCGGTGGTGTGGAAGGGGTCGTAGTTTAGAATGGGGGATTGTCTGGATACCAAGTTGGGCTGAGAAGTGGCAGATGGAGTTCATTCTGGACAAGTGTGAGGTGATTCGCTTTGGAAGGTCGAATTTGAAGGCAGAGCACAGAGTAAGTAACAGGATTCATAGCCGTGTGGAGGAACAGAGGGATTTTGGCGTTCACTTCCATACATCCCTCAAAGTCACCGTGCAGGCGGATAGGGTGATTAAGAAGGCATATTGTGTGTTGGCCTTCGTGAGTAGAGGGTTCAAGAGCCGTGAGGTAATGTCTCAGTTCTATAAACCTCTGGTTAGACCACACTTAGAGAATTGTGTTCAGTTCTGATCACCTCATTATAGGAAGGTTGTGGGAGCTTTAGAGAGGGTGCAGAGGAAATTTACCAGGATGCTGCCTGGATTAGAGAGAGTGCAGTGGAGATTCACCAGGATGCTGCCTGGATTAGAGAGGGCGCAGAGGAAATTTACCAGGATGCTGCCTGGATTAGAGAGGTTGCAGAGGAGATTCACCAGGATGCTGACTGGATTAGAGAGGGTGCAGAGGAGATTCACCGGGATGCTGCCTGGATTAGAGAGGGTGCAGAGGAGATTCACCACGATGCTTCCTGGATTAGAGAGGGTGCAGAGGAGATTTACCAGGATGCTACCTGGATTAGAGAGGGTGCGGAGGAGGTTTACCAGGATGCTGACTGGATTAGAGAGGGTGCAGAGGAGATTTACCAGGATGCTGCCTGGATTAGAGAGGGTGCAGAGGAGATTTACCAGGATGCCGCCTGGATTACAGAGGGTGCAGAGGAGATTCACCACGATGCTGACTGGATTAGAGAGGGTGCAGAGGAGATTTACCACGATGCTGACTGGATTAGAGAGGGTGCGGAGGAGATTTACCAGGATGCTGCCTGGATTAGAGAGGGTGCAGAGGAGATTCACCAGGATGCTGCCTGGATTAGAGAGCACATTTTAGGAGGATAGATTGAGCAAGCTAAAGATTTCCCCTTTGGAGTGAAGGAGGGTGAGAGATGACTTTAGATAGAGGTGTACAAGATGAGAAGAGGCAGAGATTGAGTGGACAGACAGAGGCTTTTTCCCTGGGGTGGAAATGACTAATGCAAGGGGGCATAATTTTAAGGTGATCATTGGGAGGTTTAGAGGAGATGTCAGAGGTAAGTTTTAGGACAGAAGAGGGGACCATGGGGGGAAAGGGCAGGAGCTTTAAATGGAGGCGGTGACTTGGCCTCCGCAGCCGTCCATGGCAATAAATTCCACAGAGTAACCACCCAAAGGGACATTCGTCCATTCTGAGGCTATTCCTAGACCTTCCGACTATAGGAACCACCCTTTCTGTGGCCACGCTACCTAAGCCTTTCAGTCCTGGACAGATCTCCATGAGATCGCCTGTCATCCTTCTGAACTACAGCAAGTACAAGCCCAGAGGCACCAGGCCAAAAACAGTGACTTTCCCCAAGCAGTAAGGCTGATCCACACACCTTCACCCACTAACTCCACCACGACTTTATTCTTTCCTCTCAGTCCCCAGAGGGGAAACCCTTTGTGATGTTCTGGGCTCTCTTGGGTATCTGCACAGTTCCGACAAAGCAATAAAGCAATAAACCTTGAGGTTTCCAAAATGCTTTCATCCCAGAGCTGAGGCCTCAACTCTGCACGTGAGGCCCAGCCACGAGAACACCTGAGTTTATTCCTCTGATCACTGTGAAAGCCGGCAATGTGGAGGGGTGAGGACAAGCGTACGGAGTCTAGGCCTCTGCTCCGAGCTCGAAGGCCGGCGACGTGGATGGGTGATGAAGGACATACAGAGCCTAGGCCTCTGCTCCGAGCTCGAAGGCCGGCGACGTGGACGGGTGATGAAGAACATACAGAGCCTAGGCCTCTGCTCCGAGCTCGAAGGCCGGCGACGTGGACGGGTGATGAAGAACATACAGAGTCTAGGCCTCTGCTCCGAGCTCGAAGGCCGGCGACGTGGACGGGTGATGAAGAACATACAGAGTCTAGGCCTCTGCTCCGAGCTCGAAGGCCGGCGACGTGGACGGGTGATGAAGAACATACAGAGTCTAGGCCTCTGCTCCGAGCTCGAAGGCCGGCGACGTGGATGGGTGAGGAAGAACATACAGAGCCTAGGCCTCTGCTCTGAGCTCGGAGACGGGCGACGTGGACGTCAAGCCATGGAAGTCAGGTTGTCCAAAGCCCCTGAGTTCAGATGTCGGTGTGAGCAGGAGACAGTCGGCGTGCCCAGGTTTCGAGGCTGGAGTTCCGAGTCCTGTCATCAGCTAGCCCGGGCTGCGGGGTCGGAGGGAGGTCGAAGCCCGTTAGCCAAAGCCTGGAGACTGGAGGCCGGAGGCCTGTCTGGAGTTGGAGGACTGTCCGTGTGTGCGGGCGGGCGGGTGGGAGGGAGTAACGGGGCGGGGGGCGGGTTGCTGCACTACTGTCGTTTTGTTGCTTGCTGTGCTCGGTGTTAATCCGCTAAGCATGGCGGGCACACTGTGTGGACGCCACTTGCCGACCGCCCCACCACCAGCCCATCCCTAGGGGTAGTGGCTGTCAACGCAAGTGAGGCATTTCGACGGGCGCGATATAAATAAATCTGAACCCAATTTGAACGAGAAAGATTTTAATTAGAATGATAGAACACATCCATGCTCCCGTCATTCTACAGGTGCCCAGTAGGGGGCGCCCTGATGAGCTGCATCACCACCCGGTTCGGACACTGGACTGCGGAGGGCAGGAAGACTGGACAACGGGGAGTCAAAACTGACCAACTCATCACCCGCACCAGCCTACCCACCGTCACGGACATTGATACAGAAAGGAGTCAGAAAGGGGCCAGTAATGTCGTGAAAGAGGTACAGGAGCCTTAGGACTTACAGCACCAGGTTCAGGAACAGTTATTACCCCTCAACCATCAGGAAGGAGGTACAGGAGCCTCAGGTCCCACACCACGAGGTTCAGGAACAGTTATTACTCCTCTACCATCAGGAAGGAGGTACAGGAGCCTCAGGACTCACACCACCAGGTTCAGGAACAGTTATTACCCCTCAACCATCAGGAAGGAGGTACAGGAGCCTCAGGACCCACACCACCAGGTTCAGGAACAGTTATTACCCCTCAACCATCGAGAAGGAGGTACAGGAGCCTCAGGACCCACACCACCAGGTTCAGGAACAGTTATTACCCACTCAACCATCAGGAAGGAGGTACAGGAGCCTCAGGTCCCACACCACCAGGTTCAGGAACAGTTATTACCCCTCAACCATCGAGAAGGAGGTACAGGAGCCTCAGGACCCACACCACCAGGTTCAGGAACAGTTGTTACACCTCAACCATCAGGATCCTGAACCTTTGTGGATAACTTCACTCGCCTCACTCTAAACTGTCTCCACAACCGATGGACTCACGTTCAAGGATTGTATGACTCATGTTCTCAATATTATTTGTAACTCATTAATCTTTTTTTTTGTAATTTGTAGTCTTCTACAAGCTGGTTGTTTGTCTTTGTGCACAGTTTTCCATTGATTCTATTGTGTTTCTCAGTATTTACTGGTTACGCTCGCTAGAAGACGAATCGCAGGGTTGTACGTGGTAACACAGATGAACTTTGGTTATAATTCATGCTGAACTTTGAACTTTGAATCAAAATCTGCTACCCTAACTGCTCCAGGTCCCAGCATCCGCGATCCCTTGGGTCTCCACGTATCGAATATCACTGGGGTAGCCCTGTAGCTTAGTGGTCAGCACCACTCTTCACAGTATCGGCGACCCGAGTTCGATTCCAGCCGCTGCCTGTAGGAGTTTGTACGTTCTCCCCCGTGACTGCGTGGGTTTCCTCTGGGTGCCCTTGTTTCCTCCCACAGTCCGAAGACGTACCGGTTGGGAGGGGAATCGGTCATTGTAAAATTGTCCGGTAAATTCGGTTTGGATTAAATCGGGGGACTGCTGAGCTGTACCTCAATCGATAAATTGATATTGATCCGAATTGGAATTTCTCAATACTACTGAATCAAAATCAAACACCTCATCGCACCAAATACAGGGATTGTACCAATTTAGGGTGGAGTCCCAGCTCCAATCTCTCAATACCATTTGGGGACAGACAGAACTCATAAATGCATAGGGGAACAAATTCTCAGCTTGTCCAGTAACTTGCTGAGAAGAATAGGGTGGGATGTGTGGGCGGAGGGTGCAGTGGGGGGGGGGTAAGATCTCATTGACACCGACTGAATATTGAAAGGCCTCAATAGAGTGGATGTGGAGACGATGTTTCCTACAGTGGGGGAGTCTAGGACCAGAGGACACAGATAGAGTGGGTGTGGAGAGGATGTTTCCTATGGTGGGGGAGTCTAGGACCAGAGAGCACAGATAGAGTGGACGTGGAGAGGATATTTCCTATGGTGGGGGAGTCTAGGACCAGAGGACACAGATAGAGTGGATGTGGAGAGGATGTTTCCTATAGTGGGAGAGTCTAGGACCAGAGGACACAGATAGAGTGGATGTGGAGAGGATGTTTCCTATAGTGGGGGAGTCTAGGACCAGAGGACACAGATAGAGTGGATGTGGAGAGGATGTTTCCTATAGTGGGAGAGTCTAGGACCAGAGGGCACAGATAGAGTGGAGGTGCAGAGGATGTTTCCTACAGTGGGGGAGTCTAGGACCAGAGGACACAGATAGAGTGGAAGTGAAGAGGATGTTTCCTATAGTGGGGGGAGTCTTGGACCAGAGGGCACAGATAGAGTGGATGTGGAGAGGATGTTTTCTATAATGGGGGAGTCTGGGACCAGAGGACACAGATAGAGTGGATGTGGAGAGGATGTTTCCTATAGTGGGGGAGTCTCGGACCAGAGGACACAGATAGAGTGGATGTGGAGAGGATGTTTCCTATAGTGGGGGAGTCTGGGACCAGAGGACACAGATAGAGTGGATGTGGAGAGGATGTTTCCTATAGTGGGGGAGTCTAGGACCAGACGACACAGATAGAGTGGATGTGGAGAGGATGTTTCCTATAGTGGGGGAATCTAGGACCAGAGGACACACATAGAGTGGATGTGGTGAGGATGTTTCCTGTAGTGGGGGAGTATAGGACCAGAGGACGCAGATAGAGTGGATGTGGAGAGGATGTTTCCTACAGTTGGGGAGTCTAGGACCGGACACAGATAGAGTGGATGTGGAGAGGATGTTTCCTATAGTGGGGGTAGTCTAGGACCAGAGGGCACAGACAGAGTGGATGTGGAGAGGATGTTTCCCATTGTGTGGGGAATCTAGGACCAGAGGACACTATTTCAGAATAGAGGGTTGTCCTTTTAGAACAGAGATGAGGAGGAATTGCTTTTGCTGGAAGGTGGTGAATCTGTGGAATTGATCGCCACAGATGGCTTTCGAGGTTAAGTCAGTGGGTAAATTTAAAACGGAGATTGATAGATGCTTTGACTAGTCAGGGTGTCAAACATTACGGGGAGAAGGGAAGAATGGGGTTGGGGGGTTTGTAACAAGTCAGCCCTGACGGAATGGGAGATCAGACCCGATGGGCTGAGTGGCCCCTAATTCTGCTCCCATGTCTTGTGCTCTCGCTTCGCCTTCTGCCGACGTCGTTGGAACCTTCACTTGCACCCTACTGTCTATCTGGGTAAAAAAAAAATTGGTTTCCCACTGCAGAGCTTGATGAAAGTGGATTAGCAGGCGAGAGGAAAAAAAACGATTTACCAGCTGACTGCATCCAGCCTGTGAGTCTCTCGCCAGAGGGCTTAATAACACTGAGCATCGTGCATAAGGATCCAAGCTAAGGCTTTAAACCTGTTTTTTAATCCTTTTGTTGGCATAAATCTATATTTATTTTTCGAGAAACTGCCTCTGAAATTGCATAAGGAGCCCCTGTACCATTCCCCGCCACTGCATACTCCAACGGGTAATAAAACAGAGAACAGAAACCCCCGGGCCAATTCAATTAGGCACTTTTAGCAAAATTATCCAAAATGAGCGCAAGAGAGGGAGAAAAAAAGTGATGGAACCACAGCCCTCGCAAACAACAAACCCCTTCGGTAAGCAGGATTTAGAGAGGTGATTAGAAGGGGCGGTTTTTGGGGGGAGTTGGGTTAGGAGGGGTCTGTTGGTCTTTGTACGCAGACTGTTGGCGGTCTCCCTATCTAGTCCGAAGTACAAAGTCCAAAGTAAGTTTATCATCGGAGTTTCTCGGTGCGATCTCCTGACTGGAGCGCGACGTTCTCCGGAGGGGTTTTCCACCAGTGGGTCTTTCGGAAGTTGCAGAAGCCATTCCGAGATCCAGGTAACTGGGATGTTAGGGTGGATTCTCCTAATGGAGAACGCCTGTGCGTGACTTTGTTTAAAGTGGTGTATGGGGGGCGGGGGCTGGTGGTGGTGGTCCTTGACAGATCAGGGTCCAGTGGCATTGTCTGCAAGACGAGCCGGGGGCCCCTCCCTGCCCCAACCGTCCTCCGCCTTCGGGTAGAGAGTTGTAAACTTCGTCAGCTGCTTCGTGGGCGCTGGCCTCTCCGGGTCATCTTCTCAAAAGAGGCGGCTTCCATCATCAGGGACTCCCTCCACCCAGGACATGACCTCTTCTCAGGGAGGAGGTACAGGAGCCTGAAGACACACACTCAACGATTCAGGAACAGCTTCTTCCCCTCTGCCATCAGGGAGGAGGTACAGGAGCCTGAAGACACACACTCAACGATTCAGGAACAGCTTCTTCCCCTCTGCCATCAGGGAGGAGGTACAGGAGCCTGAAGACACACACTCAACGATTCAGGAACAGCTTCTTCCCCTCCGCCATCAGGGAGGAGGTACAGGAGTCTGAAGACACACACTCAACGATTCAGGAACAGCTTCTTCCCCTCCGCCATCAGGGAGGAGGTACAGGAGCCTGAAGACACACACTCAGCGATTCAGGAACAGCTTCTTCCCCTCTGCCATCAGGGAGGAGGTACAGGAGCCTGAAGACACACACTCAGCGATTCAGGAACAGCTCCTTCCCCTCCACCATCAGGGAGGAGGTACAGGAGCCTGAAGACACACACTCAACGATTCAGGAACAGTTTCATTCATTTCGTTCAGTTTCATTCGTAAGGCCAGTGATGTTGTGGAGATGGAACTGGACTCTCCGACGGTGGTGTCTGAAAAGAGGATGCTGTCCAAGTTGCATGCCATCTTGGACAATGTCTCCCATCCACTACATAATGTACTGGTTGGGCACAGGAGTACATTCAGCCAGAGACTCATTCCACCGAGATGCAACACAGAGCGTCATAGGAAGTCATTCCTGCCTGTGGCCATCAAACTTTACAACTCCTCCCTTGGAGGGTCAGACACCCTGAGCCAATAGGCTGGTCCTGGACTTGTTTCATAATTTACTGGCATAATTTACATATTACTGTTTAACTATTTATGGTTCTATTACTATTTATTATTTATGGTGCAACTGTAACGAAAACCAATTTCCCCCCGGATCAATGAAGTATAACTATGACTATGATTCAGGAACAGCTTCTTCCCCTCTGCCATCCGATTTCTGAATTTAATTTCTATTTTGTGTACTGCTTATTAAATTTAAATATTATATAGGTACTTAGTGTAAGTGTTCTCTCAGTTACCATGTATTGCACTGTACCGCTGTCGCCAAGGCGACACACTTCACAGCATACGCTGGTGATATTGAACCGGATTCCGATCGTTTTCCACCCTTCCCCCTTGACCTCACCTCCACGGGTGACCCTACCGGGAGGCGAGCGCCAAACGGCCACTGTCAGAGGCCACCACTCTTGATACCTCAGCCTCTCCACCACCCTGGGAGAAGTCACCGGAGTTATGCTACCTGCAGGTTCGTTTTCTTGTCGGTGGGCATTCAACGAAGAAAGGAGAATCAATGAAGATCTGTCAAAGGGGACAACTGCGCTCACTTGTCCCACCCCTGAGATATTCCCACAGCCAACAATCTCTCCTTGTCTCACGCTCTCGAATCAAAATCAGCGGCAGGTGTTGTGAAACTTGCTAACTTAGTTATTTACTGCTACCTATGTATACTTGCCCTGGCACACCCTGTTGTCTTCTGCTGTCTGGTTGATCTTTCACTGACCCCGTCAGGGCTCCCGTTCCACAGGTTTGAATTTTGAGCACTTTCTCTGGATAGGGGTGAGGTGCAGGTCAGGGGTTAAGGGCGAAAGGTGAAATGTTCAGGGGGGGGACGTGAGCGGGGGAGCGTCTTCACTCGGAGCGTCGAAACGAGCGGCCAGCGGGAGCGGGGAAGGCGGGTTCGACTGGGAACCGCAGGGGCAGCCTCGCGGTTAGCGATTCGCTGGTGACCGGGGCTCAATTCCCTCCACAGGTGGTAAGGACGCTCCCCCGCATCCCCCGGTGCGTTCTCCCCCACCTCCCCGATGGGTCAAAGGGACTGTCGCGGGTTGCGACTCTTCATTCAGCTCAGGCTGTTCAACCTACTCATGTCTGGGGCGTGGACATTGTTGGTAAGGCCTACACCCATTGCCCGGCCACAATCACGTACACCGCCCGGGCAGAGGGGGGCGCTCTCGCTGGAGGGCAGCTGAAAGACGATGGCATCCACACCCGCCAGAATGCACACACGTTCCGGCCAACTGGGGCGGGGGGCAGGATTTTCTCTGTCGTCGTAGTTAACTCCTGTCCTTCCGTTTCAGTCTCGTCAAGTCCGGATGGAAACACAGCAACACCAACGCTCCCTGCTTACCTCGGTCCGCGTTCCGGGAAAGAAAATTTGTGACTCTTACAGACGCACTTTCAAGGGTCTAGATGGGTCACCCACAGTGACGGCGTTAGTTTTCAGTTAGTTTGAGAGTTTTTTCCTATGATTTCTGTTTTTGCACGATTTTTAATTTAAATACTTTATACTTTATTGTCGCCAAACAATTGATACTAAAACGTACAATCATCACAGCAATATCTGATTCTGCGCTTCCCGCTCCCTGGATTACAAATCGATAGTAAATATTAAAAATTTAAATTATAAATTGTAAATAGAAAATAGAAAAATGGAAAGTAAGGTAGTGCAAAAAAACCGATAGGCAGGTGCCGATATTTGGAGGGTATGGCCTTTATATATACATTATATATACTTTATACTTTTTATATACTGTGTGTGTGTGTGTATATATATACACACACATACACATTGAGAGAGAGTAAGAGATTGATACATCAGTAACAGTAAATATATACATATATAAATCAACACCAGTAAATATATATACTGACTGGAATTGATTTTTTTTCTCTATATTTATCATGTATTGCATTGTACTGCTGTCAATAATATAACAAATTTCACGACACGTTCTGGGAATAAACAGCCTGATTCTGATCAGGGCTCTGTGGAGGCCATGCCTTCTGAAACCATAGAACTCATCTCAGACTTTAGCACAGTACCGCAGGTTGTGGGAACAGCCCAGTGTTGGGCTGAGTGAGGTTATCCCCTCTGGTTCCAGAGCCTGGTGGTTGAGGGGGTAATAACTGTTCCTGAACCTGGTGGTGTGGGTCCTGAGGCTCCTGTACCTCCTTCCTGATGGTTGAGGGGTAATAACTGTTCCTGAACCTGGTGGTGTGGGACCTGAGGCTCCTGTATCTCCTTCCTGATGGTTGAGGGGTAATAACTGTTCCTGAACCTGGTGGTGGGGGACCTGAGGCTCCTGCACCTCCTTCCTGATGGTTGAGGGGTAATAACTGTTCCTGAACCTGGTGGTGTGGGTCCTGAGGCTCCTGTACCTCCTTCCTGATGGTTGAGGGGGTAATAACTGTTCCTGAACCTGGTGGTGTGGGTCCTGAGGCTCCTGTACCTCCTTCCTGATGGTTGAGGGGTAATTAACAAATTTCACGACCTATGCTGGTGACGTTGAACCTGATTCTGAGTTTTTAGGTGAGCAGTCCTATTGACCTGGTGTTTATAATTTTCCTGTGTTCTGTACAGATCCGATGAGAATGCAGTGAGACTGTTTAGACCGTGCCCATACCTGTGCACCTGGGCCTTCACTGGGCTACTGTCACCGTCCCCCAGTAGCCCTTGAGAAGGTGCTGGTGGTGACGTGCCCTTCTAGAATTCTTACACTACACAAGGCGCTCCCATGCCACTGGGGTTGGCGTTACAGCATTCAGATCCAGCAACCTCGGAAGCTACAAGGGCTCGGTGGAGGAATGCAGGTCAACGGGATTCCATGCGCCTACAGCGGATTCAGAAATCGGAGGTGTGCAGTGAGACTCGCCCCTGAAGGGTGACTTGGCAGGTTGAGTTGGTGGTGAGGAAGGAAAATGCAATGTTAGCATTCATTTCAGGAGGACTAGGGTGTCAAAACAAGGTTGTAAAGCTGAGTCTTTATAAGGTATCAGTGGGACACATTTGGGAGTCTGGTCCTCGACTTCCCCACTATAAGAAACATCCTCTCCACATCCACTCTATCTGTGTCCTCTGGTCCTCGACTCCCCCACTATAGGAAACATCCTCTCCACATCCACTCTATCCATGGCCTCTGGTCCTAGACTCCCCCCACTATAGGAAACATCCTCTCCACATCCACTCTATCTGTGTCTCTGGTCCTAGACTCCCCCACTATGGGAAACATCCTCTCCACATCCACTCTGTCTGTGCCCTCTGGTCCTAGACTCCCTCACTATAGGAAACACTCTCTCCACATCCACTCTATCTGTGCCCTCTGGTCCTAGACTCCCTCACTATAGGAAACAACCTCTCCACATCCACTCTATCTGTGCCCTCTGGTCCTAGACTCCCCACTATAGGGAACATCCTCTCCACATCCACTCTATCTGTGTCCTCTGGTCCTAGACTCCCCCACTATGGGAAACATCCTCTCCACATCCACTCTATCAGTGTCCTCTGGTCCTAGACTCCCCCACTGTAGGAAACATCCTCTCCACATCCACTCTGTCTGTGCCCTCTGGTCCTAGACTCCCTCACTATAGCAAACACTCTGTCCACATCCACTCTATCTGTGTCTCTGGTCCTAGACTCCCTCACTATAGGAAACACTCTGTCCACATCCACTCTATCTGTCTCTCTGGTCCTAGACTCCCTCACTATAGGAAACACTCTCTCCACATCCACTCTATCTGTGCCCTCTGGTCCTAGACTCCCTCACTACAGGAAACATCCTCTCCACGTCCACTCTATCTGTGTCCTCTGGTCCTAGACTCCCCCCATTATAGGAAACATCCTCTCCACGTCCACTCTATCTGTGTAATCTGGTATGAGACTCCCCCACTATAGGAAACATCCTCTCCACATCCACTCTATCTGAGCCCTCTGGTCCCAGACTCCCCCAGTATAGGAAACATCCTCTCCACATCCACTCTATCTGTGTCCTCTGGTCCTAGACTCCCCCACTATAGGAAACATCCTCTCCACATCCACTCTATCTGTGTCCTCTGATCCTAGACTCCCCCACTATAGGAAACATCCTCTCCACATCCACTCTATCTGTGTCCTCTGGTCCTCGACTCCCCCACTATAGGAAACATCCTCTCCACATCCACTCTATCCATGGCCTCTGGTCCTAGACTCCCCCCACTATAGGAAACATCCTCTCCACATCCACTCTATCTGTGTCTCTGGTCCTAGACTCCCCCACTATGGGAAACATCCTCTCCACATCCACTCTGTCTGTGCCCTCTGGTCCTAGACTCCCTCACTATAGGAAACACTCTCTCCACATCCACTCTATCTGTGCCCTCTGGTCCTAGACTCCCTCACTATAGGAAACACTCTGTCCACATCCACTCTATCTGTGTCCTCTGATCCTAGACTCCCCCACTATAGGAAACATCCTCTCCACATCCACTCTATCTGTGTCCTCTGGTCCTCGACTCCCCCACTATAGGAAACATCCTCTCCACATCCACTCTATCCATGGCCTCTGGTCCTAGACTCCCCCCACTATAGGAAACATCCTCTCCACATCCACTCTATCTGTGTCTCTGGTCCTAGACTCCCCCACTATGGGAAACATCCTCTCCACATCCACTCTGTCTGTGCCCTCTGGTCCTAGACTCCCTCACTATAGGAAATACTCTCTCCACATCCAATCTATCTGTGCCCTCTGGTCCTAGACTCCCTCACTATAGGAAACACTCTGTCCACATCCACTCTATCTGTGTCTCTGATCCTAGACTCCCCCACTATGGGAAACATCCTCTCCACATCCACTCTATCAGTGTCCTCTGGTCCTAGACTCCCCCACTGTAGGAAACATCCTCTCCACACCCACCCTATCTGTGTCCTCTGGTCCTAGACTCCCCCACTATAGGAAACATCCTCTCCACATCCACTCTATCTGTGTCCTCTGGTCCTAGACTCCCCCACTGTAGGAAACATCCTCTCCACACCCACTCTATCTGTGCCCTCTGGTCCTAGACTCCCCCACTATAGGAAACATCCTCTCCACATCCACTCTATCTGTGTCCTCTGGTCCTAGACTCCCTCACTATAGGAAACATCCTCTCCATATCCACTCTATCTGTGCCCTCTGGTCCTAGACTCCCCCACTATAGGAAACATCCTCTCCACATCCACTCTATCTGTGTCCTCTGGTCCTAGACTCCCCCACTATAGGAAACACTCTCTCCACATCCACTCTATCTGTGCCCTCTGGTCCTAGACTCCCCCAGTACAGGAAACATCCTCTCCACATCCACTCTATCTGTGTTCTCTGGTTCTAGACTCCCCCCACTATGGGAAACATCCTCTCCACATTCACTCTATCTGTGTCCTCTGGTCCGAGACTACACCAGTGTAGGAAACATCCTCTCCACATCCACTCTATCTGTGCCCTCTGGTCCTAGACTCCCCCACTATAGGAAACATCCTCTCCACATCCACTCTATCTGTGTCCTCTGGTCCTAGACTCCCTCACTATAGGAAACATCCTCTCCATATCCACTCTATCTGTGTCCTCTGGTCCTAGACTCCCCCACTATAGGAAACACTCTCTCCACATCCACTCTATCTGTGCCCTCTGGTCCTAGACTCCCCCAGTACAGGAAACATCCTCTCCACATCCACTCTATCTGTGTCCTCTGGTCCTAGACTCCTCCCGCTATAGGAAACATCCTCTCCACATCCACTCTATCTGTGTCCTCTGGTCCTAGACTCCCCTAATATAGGAAACAACCTCTCCACGTCCACTCTATCAGTGTCCTCTGGTCCTAGACTCCCCCACTATAGGAAACAGTCTCTCCACATCCACTCTATCTGTGCCCTCTGGTCCTAGACTCTCCCAGCACAGGAAACATCCTCTCCACATCCACTCTATCTGTGTCCTCTGGTCCCAGACTCCCTCACTATAGGAAACAACCTCTCCACGTCCACTCTATCTGTGTCCTCTGGTCCTAGACTCCCCCACTATAGGAAACATCCTCTCCACGTCCACTCTATCTGTGTAATCTGGTATGAGACTCCCCCACTATAGGAAACATCCTCTCCACATCCACTCTATCTGAGCCCTCTGGTCCTAGACTCCCCCAGTACAGGAAACATCCTCTCCACATCCACTCTATCTGTGTCCTCTGGTCCCAGACTCCCTCACTATAGGAAACAACCTCTCCACGTCCACTCTATCTGTGTCCTCTGGTCCTAGACTCCCCCACTATAGGAAACATCCTCTCCACATCCACTCTATCTGTGTCCTCTGGTCCCAGACTCCCTCACTATAGGAAACACTCTCTCCACATCCACTCTATCTGTGTCCTCTGGTCCTAG